>NW_006438073.1:2153521-2208980 GCF_000325575.1 Pteropus alecto
TATCTATTCTTAAAGACCTCCTTTGATACATAGACAGTTAAAAACAAAATGAAACCATTTTATATGTATTTTGCAGAAACTGTCTGTTTTCCACCTCACTGCAGGTCTGGGAGATTGTTCAATGTTGGCGTATGCACATGTCTCTCGTTTTTTGTGATTGCAATGTGCATGTTTTATGACTGTCTCCAATATTCATTCCGTGTTTTTATTTATGGAATTTAAGTTTTTTCTCATTTTTATTTTTGTAATAATGCTGCAATATGCATACTTGGACTTGCTGGGTCAAAGGGACCAAGAATTTTTCATCTTGATAGAGACTGCCAAATTGTCTTTCGAAAGGTATTCATTAAATTATATTACCACCTAGTACGAAAATACCATTTTTCCCACACCTTTGTCAGGCTTTTAAAATGTTGTCCAACTCGATGGATGAAGTATATATCATTTAAATTTAGTTTTCCCTGTTACTGATGAGTTTGAATATTTTTTCACATTTCTAACCAGTACATGGACTAAGCAGAAAACAACTTGATTCATTTTCACGACTTCCTGTTGAAAACCCAATCCAGGACTCGAGACTTTTTCACAATTTTTCTTTCTTTCTCGCTTTTTGTGTGAAATCTCAGACAAATCCATTTGTGTTTCCAGCGACTAACAGAGTAAAAGTCCTCCCATCCCTTTCAATCACGGAATCAATTTTGTAATAGGAAGTAAAATGTCCAGATCAGGCTCATAGGCACATAATACTTTACTTCATTCAACTCGAAGCTAGGCTGTGCCCCAGCCCCTTCTCTTCAGATTGGAACACCTCCCACCCCACACCTGCCCTCCCCCACCCCCATGGAGGAGCAGGTGTGTACACTGCAACTCCCACTCCCTCCTTACCGCGCCCTGCCCCCATACTCATTTTAAGTTAATTAATTGTGCCAGTTTTTTTTTTTTTTCCTTGATGTTTATAGAAGCTCTCTACATACTCTGGATATTAATTCTTTGTCTGATATATACGCTGCAACTATTTTCTCCCAGCCTGTCACTTCTTTTTTTTTTTAACTTTATCATATCTTTTACCAAATATAAATTTTGAATGCTAATTTATCAATCTGTTCTTTTAACTTCTGTGGTTTGCACACTGAGCAAAGCCTTATATACTTCGAGTTTACAGGAATAGATTCATTTTTATTTTTGTAAAGGCATCATTGAGATATAATTCACACACATTGCAACTTGCCCATTAACGTGTACAATTCGATGGGTTTTAATATAGTCACAGAATTGTGCGATCATCGCCACAATCGATTTGAGAACATTTTCATCACCTTAAAAAGAAACCCTGTGCCCTTTAGCCATCACCCCTCAACACTCCCATCTTCACCAGCCCTGGGCAACTGCTCATCCGCTTTCTGTCTCTATGGATTTTGCCTACCGTGAGCATTTCAGACACTATGTGGTTTTTTTTTAAACAGGCTTCCTTCACTCGGTATGTTTTCAGTTCATTCCCGTTGCAGCATATACAAGTTCTTCATTTCTTTTTATGGTTGAATAAGCTCCATTGCACAGCTACACCACCTTTACTTATGCATTCATCAGTTGATGGGCATTTGGGCTGTTTCCACCTTTTGACTGTCATAGATAACGTTACGACGAACATTCCTGCACAAGCTTTTATGTGGATATATGTTTTAATTTTCTTGGGTCTATGCCCAAGAGTGGAATTTAATTTTCTGAGGAGATGCCAGGCTGTTTTTAAAGTGGCTGCACCATTTTCCCTTCCTACCAGCACTGAGTGTGTAGGGGTTCCAATTTCTCCCCATCCTTACCAGCACTTGCTATGATCTGACTTTTCGATTGTAGCCGTCCTAGTGGGTGTGAAGTGGTATCTCGTAGTTTTGATTTGCATTTCCATAAGGACTAATAATATTAAGCATTTTTCATGTGTTTATTGGACATTTAGGTATCTTCTTTGGAGAAATGTCCATTTGAATCTTTTGCCTGTTTTTAATTGTGTTATTTGTCTTTTTATCATTGACATGTAAGAGTTCTTTATATAACATAATGTCCCTTATCAGACATATAATTGGCAAATATATTCTCCCATTCAGGGTTATCTTTACATTTTCTTGATACTGTCGTTTGATGCACAAAAGATTTTTTTAATTTCAATGAACCCCAAGTTATCTTTTTTTGTCATTCATGTTCTTGGTGTCATATCTGAGGAGCCATCACTAGGTCCAAGGTCACAGAAATTTGCTCCCATGTTTTCCTTTAGGAGTTTTACAGTTTTAGCCCTTACATATAGGTCTTTGATCCGTTTCAAGTTAATTTTGTACACGCTTTGAGATGGGGTCTACATCCATTCTTTTGCATGTAGATATCTGGCTGTCCAAGGATCGTTTGTTGAAAACATGATTTTTTTCCCCATATAATTGTTTCAGCACCATTGCTGAAATAAATTGATGGTAAATGTGAGGCAAGCCTCCTATCATTTTATTCTCATATTTTTATAGATTTTTTTTGTTTTTATATAGATATTTATTTCATCTGCAATTTATTTCAAGATACGATGTGAGGCAGAGGTCTATTCTCTAAATTGATAACTAATTGTGACAATATTATGCTTGAATAATAGGTTTATAGGTTTTCTTTATTAACTTGAAAATTCACTTTATCTTGTGCCATATTTTCCCCTATGCATAGATCTATTAAGAACTTTTCATTACGACAGGGTTATGTCCAGGTGACATTTGTAACATTACCCTTGCAGCCCTTAGTCAGAACTTGCTTCCTTTTTCAGCAATAACATTTTCTTCTCTTAGTTTATGAATAATTTCTCTCCCCCATTGTCTTCTTCTGGAAGAGACGGATACCTTTGGATCCATCCTTTATGCTTTAATTTCTGTTCCATGTGTTCTAATTCTGCGCTTTTCCATTATTTCCTGCAAAAATTCTTCAATTTAACCTTTAACCTTTACACTAATTTACTCTTCATTTGTGTGTGTGTTTTTTTTCTGTTATGCCCAAATCTTCTGCTAAATTAGTTTTTACAAGCGAGTAAATGCAATTTCCTCTCCTATCTTTTTCCGAGGATGATAACTTATTGCAGAAGTCCCGAGTATGCCCCTCCGTCTCAGTGCATGTGGATCTCTCCTCACACAGGCCAGTTGCCAGCACCTGTATTTCTTTGCCTCTGGGCTTTCTCTTGCCTCTGAAGCCCACGTTGCTGCCAAAATCGCAAGCTGGAGGAATTGAGGAATTAAACCCCGGGAACAGCCCTCAGCCAGTGACTGATGGGAGTAGGCATATAATTACCTAAGCTCTCTCTCACCCTCAGGTTGGGTCACTCCGACTCATGTGTTCGAAACCGGATCCAGCTTCCCCCGTGGGATTGAGTTCTAGTTGCCACGGTGCTTGCCGACTTGATGTCGTTCTCTCTATTGGCTGCCTTTCCTTTCTTATTTCCTTTCCTCTCTCTCCTCCTGCTCTTTTCTCCACCTCCCAATAAATCACTTACCCTTGAATCTTTGTCTCTGGATCTGCTTCTGGGCAAATCCAAACGAAGACACCTTCTCACGATTCACCCTCTTTCTCTAGGCTTTAGTTCTTCTGTACTTTTGGTGGTTGGCGATTCTTATTTGTTTGCTTATCTTTGTATGTGAGATTTCCTGCTACTGTGTCTGTTTAGGCTGAGAAGCTTGCCTTAGAGGAAAGAGTCCACGTAAGCATTTCTTTCCTAACCTCATCTCTTCTGCATCCACATCCCAAGCCCCTAGCCTCCGTTTCTGACACATCCTAGGTTGGAGGTGGGGACAGAGAGTAAGAAACAAGAGCAGTTTTATTTGATGGGCACAAACGTAACCTAGCGATGGTGCCCTCGAGTGCAGTATACTCCCAGCATGAGTTTCTAACACACGAGGCACTTCGCCGAGCTCCTCTGAGAGTTCCCACTGGAAATCCCTAGCTTCCATTTTTTGATACAGAGTGACAGCTGAAAACTCCAATCTCTCAGACTGGGGGCATCCACGTAGGATTTCTTTGTTAGGGACCTTTGCTTGTTCCCAATGCCGCTTTTTAACATCTTTTAATTTCTCAGACATAAATTAAACACCAGTCCCTGGTATACCCATCGAATTCTAGAGGAAACATGTCACATCGTTTAAGCAGCCCCCATAGCTGCCCCCACACAAGCACACATCCATTTGACTTAAAATGAGAGGGGGCATCTTGGTAGGGAGTGACAGGACAGCGAACTGATCCCTCTTCCCAAGGACAGCCTCTCTATCTGTGGTCTTCCCCACCCCAACCTTTCTATAATGTCGAGGCTTCCTTTTTGGTATGGTTTTGGGGATCTTATATAAAAATCTTTTCCCGCCTCAGCATTATAACAGTATTCACTTTTTATTTTTTCGAAGTTTTATTTTTGTCATTTAGATCTTTAATAAACCAGTGCATTCTTCACTCCCCTTAAGATCATAATGCCCTGAAGCCCCCAGGTGTTATACTACTGCATGTCTTACTGTAGGAAATTGGGGTCGGGGGCTGGAAGTGAGTAATTCCAGCTAGAACAAGATAACCGTTGCTCAGCTTTGTTTTCAAATAGGACTTTTTTTTTTTTTTAATTATAAAATGAGATCGTTGTCTCTTAACTTTATTAAGAGAGAAAAGGTTTCTCTGTCACCCAGGTAGATTAGGCATCTTATTGATATACAAAAAAGAAACTGAGGGTCTGGCCATTCAGGGTCTTCCATTTCGACACTGCTGAGTCTCTTTTTTGCATATCAGTCAGATGCCTAACCTACCTGGGTGACAGAGCTTGGCCAAGGGAAGATTCCACCCCACATTAGAGGTGAAGAGCTTTTCTAGTCTTGGATGTAGAAAAAGTTGAGAAGAGGAAGGGTTGTGGAAGAGGTCAGAGCTCACTATTGAGGTTCTCCCTCCAGCCACAGCCCTGGGGCGGGGTGGGCACAGGGGAATCCCAGCGTTGGAGACCTCTATATCACGTCCTCCAACGATACGGTGAAAATATTGTGTCTTTATATAAATGCCATATCCAATATGGCACCAACCACATAGCAGGTCAAACATGACTACCAGAAGAATCTCACCATAGAAAGGACCGGAGAGAGTAGCTTTCATATCTTGATTCCCACCTAGAATGGAGATATCTGTTTCTCCAGGCCAAAGACGCTTGCTGGGTTTGGGGTGCATCTCATACCTCCAGTATGCAGCTACAAATGGGTACGTTCTAAGACATTTATGTCTCTCTAGGAAGGGTTCTTGATTTTAGGTACTTGTTCCAGACTTAATATTTCAGTACAAAATTCCCGTCATCATTTCTTGTCTAACTCTACTCCTAATTTTAGGGACGTTCCTGAAAGTTTCCCACGAGTCGAGGCACCATGGACCCACCAAGACGCAACTAACTAAGAATTGGAGGGAAGGAGTGGCCGGGATTCGGAGGAGAGCCATCCAGTGCCAAAGTCAAGGGGGTGGTTGTGCTGGGGGAAGGGTTTGTGTTCCCCCAGTGAGGATGCCAGCGTGGACCCTACTCTGTGGCCAGGTCAGGAAAGCACTGCCCCTCTGGCCAGCAGAACCACAGGGGAACAGTGTGACAAGAGGACATGTGTTCTTCTCCTTATACCCAGATACCATTCTAGCGAGGAGAAGGGAGAGAGAAATCCTAAAAGTCTGAACATTTACCTAAGAGAAACTAAATCACCCCCAAAGATATCTTCTTGTCAGAAATATATCGATTTACCTTTCATGGATAGTTTTTCCTCCATCCACAGAAGGATGGGGCCCCGACCATAAGATGAGAAAAATTATAGAAAATTAAAGAAAACTGCTTATTTTTGAGATGAAAACTCATTTCAGTGTAGCATCAGCCCCACTGCATATATGTCATAGACCTGTGACAATTACCTTTAGATACTACACAGCACCGGTCTGATTTTTTTTTACAGAAAAGTTTAAATGCTAGATTTTTAAAATAAAACTGACCATGGAACAGTCTATATTTTTAGCATCCCAAATGTCAGGAAATTGCAATGTACTCCGCTTTGCACTTATTTTCAATGTCTGCCGCAGTTACTAGACCAGAAAAACTGTGTGGTTGAAGGAGAAAGCCTATGGCTTCTGCAGACAAAATCAATTACTTTACTTAACTGCAATTACAGTGGGAGACGAAGAAGTTTAGCCTTCTCTTAGCTCCCCTCTTCGCTTCTTCCTCAGGAGGCATTTCGAGATGCTGCTGCCGATGGTCTCCCTGCAGTAAAAGGCAATTAGTGGGATTGCAAGATGGCCAAAGTCACGGCGAAGTGCACCTTCCCTTGTGTGAAGGACGCGGAGCTTTCTAATGGAATGACGTTAGGGAGGCAGAGTCCGCAAGACTGTGAGTGCCCGGCCATGTCGGAATGGAAGACCCTGAACGATGCCAGACGCCGAGTCTCTGGGTCAGGAAGGGCCGAGGCGGCTGGGCAGCCTGTAATCGAAAGGATTGCTCAGGTCGATTCAGGGGGACAGGGGAGAGCTGAAAGGACAGAAAAAGATAATCATAGTTAGAACTTGGAATCTTAAAAGCAGGTGAAGGAAAGAGAAATGGGTAGGAATACAGGAGAACACACTATCGGGGAAAATATTCTGCTTCAAAAGAGCTGAGCAATAAAAGCAAAAGAAAATAGAACGGAAAGGCGGCCTCCTCCCTCCTCTCCTGCCTCCGGGGTACGGCCGTGGCCACGGCGAAGGGGACAGCAGCGGACTTTCATCCCAAGAGATGACTCTCCGCCTCTACCACCGCATCCCCGAGTGCCCCGAGCTCCAGCAGCTTCTAGAAAGTACATCTTGTCCTCATGCAAGCTTAATGAAGTGTGGAGGATTCAGATCATAATCCTATTCATTGTTTCCCTAGGTGCTAACAGTCACAGAATGAACCACCTTGTAAACCCCAAACCCTCGGAAGTGGCCCACAGAATACTGCAGAGAAAAGCAAGGGAAAAGACGATCCATCGGGCTTGTAGCCACCATCGCCTCCTGACTGGGCGTGGCCTGGCAGGTAATGGCCAGCCGTGCTAACTTCTACACCTAGCCATTAAGTTCACAGTACCTTTCCCAATGCCATGAATGCTGAATTAAATACTTTAAAAAAATAATAATAAGTTGAATAAATAGCACATGCGTCCTGAAATTGGCAGTAGAGTTAAGTAAAGAATGATGCAACTTAGTTGTGGTTTATCGGACAGAAACATTAAGTGCAGAACAAGTATTTCAGACCAGGAACCCTTCCGAAAGAGACGTGGATGTCATAGTGTCCACTCCGAGCTTCTTACGTTCGGGCAGCTTTGCATCAGCTGCACCCAGAGATGTAGGTAAACAGGAATAATCCGGCCCGGTCTATGCATCTAATGTAAAATATAGCAAGTGTCTTGGGCCTAGAGAAGCAGAAGGGAAAGGAGACTCGGAGTCTGCAGACACCAGCTAGAAGGGGTGGCTCCAGCTCTCCCGGCCCTCGCCCCATCTGTGGTTGAGTATTAATTACGTGCCGAGACTAGTGGCGAACCTTTTTGATATATTTTCTGATCTAATATTTTGCCAATGCTGTGATGCAATTATTATTTTCATCTTTCAGAAGAAAGTGGAACTTAGGGAGGGGAAGTAACTCGTTTGCGATCACGGAGGTAGCAATAGGGATGGCGGCGTTTCCAACCTAGTCTGTCCTGCTCCAGCGCCAGAGTCCCTGGCCCTTACCTGGAAGCCAGCAGATACGGGCCGGCTCCCCCGCTGCATCCGCAGTTGCCTGAGACAGCCGGTTAGTCACCTAGCCCTTAGGGTGACGGCAGGTGAAGCCCGAGGACACATCTTA
This sequence comes from Pteropus alecto, assembly GCF_000325575.1. Taxonomy (NCBI): domain Eukaryota; kingdom Metazoa; phylum Chordata; class Mammalia; order Chiroptera; family Pteropodidae; genus Pteropus; species Pteropus alecto. Next base: position 2,161,374 of record NW_006438073.1, read on the forward strand.
AGAGCTCCCCCGTGGGGCTAAGGATACACGCATTGGAAACCTGAGCCTCCCCCAAAACACTGCACTGTGCCTGATGCCAAAACAAAGAAAAAGCAAAAGAATCAGGTACGAAGAAGTTTTGGTGTCGCAGTTGCCTGAGACAGACCGTTAGTCACCTAGCCCTTAGGGTGACGGCAGGTGAAGCCCGAGGACACATCTTAAGAGCTCCCCCGTGGGGCTAAGGATACACGCATTGGAAACCTGAGCCTCCCCCAAAACACTGCACTGTGCCTGATGCCAAAACAAAGAAAAAGCAAAAGAATCAGGTACGAAGAAGTTTCCACATTTAGTATACACTTATTTACATCTTTTCTAAATTATAGCATATATCTATAGGAAACTTTCGCAGTTTACAGATATTAGTGTTTTTTGTTTGTTTGTTTTTGTTTTTCAAATCCACGTAGATCTTCTGTCCATCTACTGTTTGTGGTTCCAGATGGTGCCTAGCTGTCAGATGTGGCTTATGCTCTTCTCTGGTCCAGCTTCATTATTTCATAAAGGACCATGTCTTGGGCAGGGCGGCTCATTCTCGGGTTTCCGCGTCTGGCTGCTCGGACAGAGCCACCTTCCCATGTACGCGCAGACCGTGCACGTGCAAACGTTCGCTCTGCTTTTTCTCCTGAATATTCCCGGCCATAGCTGGCCAGCACGTGTCCCACGGGCTTCTGTCACCACGCGGAAGCTAATTGCTCTGAGTCAAGCACGCACTACACTCAGTGAGGACACATACTGTCAAAGAAAGGAAAAGAAAGTGCACGTGGCCCTTGGAGAAACTTCATCTGAAAGATGAGGATTCGGGAATCTTTTAAGAGTTGTAGTTCAAAAATTGGCAATATTTAAATCAATGATTTTTAAAATAAGAACATCTCTGGACATTTCTCCTACCTGGGGAAAAAAATAATTCCTGCAAAGAAATCAGAGAACTCTGTAATGGTATAAAGAATGATAATAATGGTAAGGACAAAAATAACAACCACAAAACCCCCTAGGTGAAAGGTCAGATCAGAATGACTTATGAACAGTGAGATGTGAAACATATTAATAGACTCTATTAATCTAGTATGACACTGTATCAATCAGTGCCTAACTAGCGAACACTGGTTAGAATTCACTCTGGGGTGTCAAACAGGGAATTCAATAAAGAGTTATACGGATGATGGGTGAACTGAAAAGTCATGTAGGGGACCATGAGGCAATCAGGACTTTGCCACAACAGGAAGTCACTTTTACCCCGAGAGCCCTACCAGCCAAGGAGGAGCAAACTACATTGCTGGCTTGCTCAAGGGAAAGACTCTCTGGCATAAACCAGACCTGGAGGGAAGCGGAGCTGTTGCTGGAGGTGCCACTCAAAGCAGAGAGAGACAGAAAGAGACAGCCGGGCTTCTCCCTGCTCCCGCCCTCCAATCCCAACGCCTCCCATTGGTTGAACCGCCAGAGCAACAGAAGGTTGGGAACCAGAAATACAGCCTCCTGGCAACCCAGAACAGTGCAGGAGGGGCCAGGAGAGGATACCGAAGAGACAGGTGAGTGACCAGCCCAGAACCTGACGCTTTTCTTTCCTTATCAGGAAATACTTTTAATTGATTTTCATTCATAAGAAACAAAATGGAATTTTTCAAAAGTAGCTCATTTAGAGTTTCAGGTGTAAGAATGTTTGTGTTGTAATAGCTGGTATTTACTTTAGTAACAATGTGACTAAAGAGTCATATGTATAATATGTACCTTTACTAATAAATACTGATATTTTAATAACAATGTGACTAGTTAGTAATACACACATTAAAGATGTGACTATTAAATAGTGGCATATAGTCATACTTCTTTCAAACAAAAACAAGAGCTTTTACCATTATGTTTCATTATTACATTAAATTATATTTGTATATTCACATTTATATTGCATTTCACCCAAATCTGAGTTTATTTCATGAAGTGGCCACAACATTATCCTTCCGTATCTCAGAACTTCCTTGGATCAGAGGTAACATGGGGTCATCCTTAGTGAACTTTACTCTCTAGGATGATGCTTTTGTGAGAGACAAATTTATTTCTGAGTAAGACAGTTAATCGATGACCTTAAAAACTGAGGAAGAATGTTGCCAAGTTAGATGGCTCCCCAAACCTGCTTTGTAGGGGACCGTACCAGGTACATTCAATCTGAGTGGCTTATGGTTCTTCAGCCTGAAATTATTTACTGTCTGAAAGAAAAAAGAAATTTATTGACCAAACACATGCTTTCTTTGGCTAATTGGCCAAATCCAGCTCTTCTCAGATTTCTCTCCTTGATCCACATCTCTCTTAGGTTCATGGAACATCTTTCTGTAAGAGGTGATGGTGGGAGCTATATCTTTTTTTCTAATGCGAAAATGATTCTTATATGAACATTTACTGACTTTATCAGTGAGGAAAATAGAAATTATTACCTATCGGTAAATCTGAAACTTACTTTTAATTATCAAGTAGCATTCAAGGCAACTAACTGCCTTGTTAGCTCTTGAATCCTTTCATAAGGCACAAGTGAACTACATCAGAAAAAACTCTTTAATACGAATTTCCTGGGACTCCATGTCTACTCAGCATTTCCTTTTATTTCGATTGTTCTGGGTCACCTGCTGCTTCTGCAGTGAGTCCCTCATGCCTTTGATCACTACACTGATGGGGCTTTTATGACACTTGATATTTATAATCAGAGAGTTGCATGCAGGTTATCGTTACATATTCAGAATATGTTTTTCCTTTCAATGAGAATGAGAATTATTCCCTTGGTAACGATAGGAGTGATGGAAGCATTCAAGGGAAAATTTAAGGAAAATGTAAGGCTCCAGTAGGACCACCTGGAAGACAGTGCACTAGATAGGATCCTGCTTTGCCCAGAATGAGGGACATTGGCTGGTATCTACTGAAGTGGAAAATGAAATGAGATCACATGAATCGAAGGCAAACTTTTATCTACTACAGAGGAAAGAACCTCCTGGGAAAATATGGGCCTGCTAGGAAATAGTCCTGGGTAGCAAAGGTGATTTATGCTTCCTGTAGTCAGTTCTGAACTAATTCCCAGAACGGCGTGAAGAGATGCCAATTTGAACAGAAGACAAACTGTGCTCTCTGTCCATTTGAAATCACATCACCTACAAGAGGAATACAAATGGCTTGGAGTTTTTTATAGTCACTTACTTCTAAGGAGGTCCAAGGGCTTCCCACCCATGATCTCATTTACTAGCACATCGTGAACACTAGTCTCCCACGTGCAATAGCAGTGCATCTCCCCCGGGGAACAGAGAGAGGGCCTTTCTCTATTCCGTACCGCGTCTCTATTTAACCCTCTGCACAAGCAAAGAGGGAAATATGTCAGCTGCTCAAACTGGCGCCCCCAAAAGAGCAGGGTCTTTCGAGCCAGGAGACACAAGCCTAAATCTGAGTTCCCTCTGCCACTTTTCATCTGGATGAACTTGGCCAATTCATTTAGTATCTCTGGGCCTCAGTTGTTTTTTTTTGTCAATAAAATAGGAGAAGTGACTCCTACCTTGAGGATTGTTGTGAGGAATAGAACGAATGCAGCTGAAATGTCTCGAACAACGTTTGGTGAATACTTGGTGTTCGACGAATAGTGTCATTTGTTATTATCCTCTATTTAGTTGATCCCAAGGTCAACAACCAGGCCTGCTTCCCCTCTCCCACTCCTAACCCCCATTTCCTCTCTTTCCAGCTCCCTTTGTGATATGAATTTAGAAAAATGGCAGGACGGAGGTGTGGACATACATAAGAGATGTCCAGGCAGGAGGTTTTTTTATCCCCATCAAAAATGGGCACAGGCGGTGGGGCCCTTTCCCTCTACCCATCTGCTTTTACAGAGAGTGGGGAGAAAGTCTGCATCCGCCCAGTGAAATCATTCAATCAGTTATCCCATATATATTGCTGTCAAGGAGGTGCAGAAATTTCCAGAAAGAAGAAGAAGAAGAAAAAAAAAAGTCAGTCCTTAAAACCTTGTAAAACTAGGGATTTAGAAAATCAGTCACCTACAATTGGTGTGGCTGGCTAAATAGATCGCAGACATATTAATTTCTCCTGTGTCTCATTTCACAGCTCCTGCAATCTGCCGGCCACCGTCCTAGACCCTAGGAGCCAGGCCCTGCCCTTGAGAATGTCACAGCACAGCTTGGAAATGACACTTTACACGTATGCAAAACAGAGTGAGGAGCAGGCACGTCGTTGCACAGGAGAGCCCGCAGGCCATCTTTTCTTTGCCACCCAACCCCTGCGTGTGACAGGACTGAGCCGGGGGAGGTGAGGGGTGCTAGGTTTGTCACTCAGCACTTCGAAATTACGACCTAAGATGTCTTTAGAGAAGAGTGACTATTAGTTTTGGAGGAAAGAAATCACTTAGGAATCATCATTGTTTTGTTTTTTTTTATTTTGTTTCGTTTTGTTTTGTTTTTTTATTGTTCCTGACTCCCTCTTGGCAGTACAAATTAGTTCTCAAATCACTTACTAAAGTAATCTGAACCTTATAAAAACAATGCAGATTAATTATTTATTTCTAAAGTGGTTTCCACAGTTTAAAGAGTCTTTGAATGAAAGTGTGTTTCCAGTTATGTATTCATAGAAAAATAGCTATTCTTATCGTAAGTTTCATTGAGATATTTTCCGGTACCAAATATATTAATTTTTTAGAGGATAGAAATAAAAACTGAAGTTTGGGGGGGTTTTTTTTGTAATTTTTTGTGCCTTCACTGCAGATCAAACTGCAACGTTGCCAATTAATGTATAAAGAATGTAATAGACACATTTGCAACCCTCTCTAGCTGTTGCTGGGGATCATCCCAAACCCTGCTAGAAAATTCCATAATAAACTAAACATCAAGGGTCCCTAAACCTTTTCTTGGTTTGGAGTCTACTCTGCAGGATTTACCCTGACACTTTCTAAACAGACTGCATGAAAGAGACGTCTTGTCTGGTTTTGCTGGTTATCATTCTTTTTTCAGAATGATTTCAGAAAAGACCATAAGCTTGTGACAGAGTGAATTTGTGATCTTATCCAATCATCTGGGCTGTTTGCAAAACTTCAGTAGGTGGCAGCGTTTTGTTGATAAATGTTTTGTTAGCCAAGTGATCTCATTTAGTGCAACTGTTGCAATATTAATAAACTGAACTTATGATCGTGTTTGCCGGGACTGAAAATATTGCCGTTCTATCCAGCGGGTGCTCTTATCTGAACTGACAGCAACATTCATTGTATTAGAGATGGGGGGCGGGGGATACCCCGTGTGACTGTACGTGGGAAAGTGATGGAGGCAGAGGAAGGGTTTGGGAAAGAAGGCTTGAGATAAAGAAAAGGAACATGAAGGAACCAAGGTAAGTTGTCATGTCCACTACCTGGCTGGTTCTGAGAAAATCCTGGGCTGACACAAATGTATGCTCCTTCCCAGGTGCCCTGTGTGGCCCGTAATGACGCTGAAGGTGATCCCTGAGGTCCCAAGCAAACTGGATGAGGGTCATTGGCTAAGCAAGCCTCTCAGATTCCTTGTAGCAAACACAGGAAGGCTCACAGGGCTGAATCACCCTGATACCCATTTTATGAGGCCAAGCCAGGGTGTCCCAGATGTGTCCCCACACTTCCCAGGGCCAGCACAGGCAATATCCCATTACCTTTCCAAATTAAAACGACTTCTGCCAGGCTTATTATGACCAACCAGGAGGAAAAGTCCCGGAGTAGCCTCTAGAAAGAAGGGGACTGCATCTCCTTTACCGATAGCCTCAGCCTGACCCTCAAGGCTCTTCAATCTGACCCCAATCAATCATCTGACCTTCCTTCACTCTCCTCTGTAACAAACCTCACTTTGCAGATTGTAAAGACCTGACCAGTAAACAGAACGTTGGGCATATTTGAAAAAGTGCCCAGTCTTTCTCAGGGGGCGGAGAATCTACTGTTACACTAGAAATTTTTCAGAGTCACCTAGACCAGCACTTCAGGGTGATTCCTCGTTTTTTCCTTGTGGGAATTATAGAGTGAACCCAGATACGCCTTTTATTTCCCAATTCCAAAACTTCGCTACTGCCATTTCTCTCCCTTGCTTGAGCTGCCCCTTATCCTTCATCTGTCAGAAAGACAAATTTCCTGAGTAGACTCAAATCCTTCCTCAGCAATGAAGGCCTCTCTGATCACCCCAGCTGGAATGGACATCTTTCTTTTCTGAATATCCACGGCAATTATTGCTCTGCCAGCTGCCTTACACTGCCTGGTACCAGGAAGAGAACTTGTCATTGCTGCAACTTAACTGCAGTGTCGGAAAACATGAGGACCGTGGCCTATATATGCCTACAGGCTCTCAATTAAAACTTAGCTAATACGTTATTTGCACTGCTTTACTTTTTATGTCACTTATTTTTGCCTTGTATTAAAATCGTAAAAATACCCTATGTGCAATGCCTACTTTCTTCTCCAGACTGTAAGCTCCTTGCATGTAAAGGTTTATTGTATTTTTCTTTGTATATCCCTAACACCTAGCCCCATGGCTTAACGACAACCGCAACGACAAAAAAAGGTCTTTTGAATTAATTAGTGATTAATGGATGCCTTTATATTCAAATTAGCATGCTAGTCAGTCTCATTGCTGTGCGAGGACTCCTTCGATTCTGTTTTTGGTGAAGTCATTTCTCTAACACACTACGGTTAAATGCCTCACCAAGGAAAGAGCCACATGAACCATTTCAGCCACTATAGCACAAGACCCAGGCCTCTGGACAATTACACTAATGACTAACTGAACAGATCAAAAATTATAGAGCTAATTTGTTTCCAAGACTAATATATAAAGCATTTTTCTTAACATCAATTAGCAACCTTTCTTATTTCTCTTTATAATTTCTTATCAAGGCAAAATGATGACCATTATTTGCAAGAAGGTTTTCTTTTTCTTCCTTGCCAAGTCCTCTTATTAAAATCAATCAAGAATCTTGGAGGATACTGATTATAGATAATATCGAATTATCCGATGTGGCCCCAAGGAACACATCCTCTTTCCTAAGAGTACCTCAAGTTACTACTTGAAATAAGTTGGGACTGAAGCCCGTTTTCTTTACACAAAGTCTATCACCAAATATGAAAAGCTTTATTTTTTTAGCCACATTGATTTATTAGTTCATCGTGTCAGAGTGAGTTAGGTACATTTAAGAGTGCATGACCGCCCATGTACATCAGGCACCATTGTTACAGCCGAATATTTTCTGAGAATGCACAGAAAATATTCTAATAGCCTTACACAGAAAAGGAAATGATGTCTGGGGTCAGAGCACGGGCTTGGACACATAGAGTACTTAACAGCAAGACATGCAGTATGAGGCAGGGAGGAAAAACAAAGGCCTCTGGTGGCATTACTAAGTCCTTCCAATATGTCTTGCAGGTACTTCAGAGGTCTTTTGTGATAAAATGTCTCAGAGGTCTGGGCGGGAGAACAATTCTCCTGCAGCTTCAGTCCCACAATCTATCAGGTTGTGTCCCTTCATACAATATTGTGATTCAAATGATTGCCTTTTTCTATCCTAATGCTTTTCCCACAGGACTAACCAACGTCCGTGTGTATGTATGCGCACACCACACACACACACACATACACACATACACACAAGGGTCTATAGAGGTTTCAAACTGTAAACTACAGGTTCATGACGAAGCTGAAACGAGAGCTTTGCTTTACAAAGAGGCCCTTATGTTCATATTATAGCAACAAAATAGTGCGAGGGCTTCATCTGCGGGTTTAGAGTCACAACCAGATTCACTTGAGACCAAATCACCACCATCGTTTCAAATGTCTACAGTAACCGATAAAATCATGAGCATTCATTCTGCTTGAATTTCTAAGCCACACTCCCCCAGAACCTTTGCATTTAAGTCTCTCTGCCCATGGTTCACTTCAGAGTGATCATAATGTAGTCACATCCCACCAGATAACTGGCCATCACTTTCATGGAACAACACATTCATTGCTTCATTCTTTCATGCTTCAGCCCACGCACATCCCAACTGGTTGAAGCAAATAAATAACTACATTATGGACCAAAGAAAAAAGCACATCGCAGAAAATGTTAATCCCTTCACAGCAATGACATAAATTAACTACCTAATGATGGGAGATCAAGCAGAAGTGTTTTTCACGACTTGCCGCCGTAACTGTGTCTTCCTCATATTGCTATCCCCATGTAGTTGCACCATTATTTCTGAAGAATTAAAGTTATTACAATACAGTGGATAGTGGATAGGATGCTACTCTCCCACTTTCCACATTTAACGATAATCAGCCTGATGGAAGGTCTAGGATTCACACAGCTAGTCTGACATGAATGGGCGCTGGACATATTAGAAGTATAATTCTTAATTTTAGGAATGTATCTTATCACATGGCATGTCATGGAAAGAAGGAAAAGGGGCCTGATTGTGATTGTCAGTTTGAAAGTTCTCACTATTGTCCTGATTAGTGATGAAATCTTAAATCTGACATCTCAGCTGGTTCTCTCAAGGTATCATTATTTAAATCACTCATTATTACGGCGCTGGCAAGCAAATTAATTTTATATCACCATGGCTTATTTGTCTGGCATGAAACGATATTGTAAAATTTATTGCAAAAGCCACTTCTCACTTCAAAGTTGAAGGAAGTTGTGTGGTTGTCTTGAATCCAAGGAGCCAGCTGAGATATGTACCAGAAGGAGCAGTGGGCAGAAGTTTCAACTCCAGAACCAGCCCCACGTCTATCCCAAATTAAGTGACTTTATACAAGTCGCTCTTCTTCTCTGGGCCTCTGTCATCCTTTCAGCAAGATGAGGCCAAATGCTGGCTAAGAGTTCTCTACTATTCGTATTTAGTGATACTATTAGCATTTTATGATGTCGATACAAAAAAAAAGAAATCACGAAGATTGTGGTTGGCCACCAAAGCTCACAGAATTTTTAAGAACCTTTTCCAAACAGATATGAAGTCAAAGGTGACCAGTTGATCAGAGTGATAACAGGGGTTACTAGTGATGACAGGGATTACCCACAAAGGACTTGACCTGAGTAAGTAGGTGATAAATAAGTGGCAAGGAAAAAACTAAGACTCTCGATGAAATTTTATACAATGGTGCTTATAGATGTATGTGTAGCACCTACTCGGGATATAATTTTGATATTAATTTGGGTCTATAACCTCTTTCTAACCTGTTTACCCCTCTTTCAATTTTCCAGGACCTTTAGTGTTAGAATGGGTTTGGGGCAGAGTGGAAATGCCACATAGATTTTACATTAATCTTTAACTTGCTTACTGTTTTCACTTCAAATTCATGATGATCATTCTCAAAGAGGCCCTAAAACCTGCCTAAAAATTATTCTATATGTCCCTAGTCCATTGATTTCTTACTCTTCTAAACAATTATTCATACTTCCTCAAACCTCTAACACTTCCTCTGTCATCTTCATTTTCATCTGACAACTTTGCTTCCTACACCGATAGAAAATGAAACCCATAAACCTACCTTCAGCAGTGCCCATATGTTCTGCTTCCTTTCCTTATACCATGAGGGGTGAAGGGCTCCAAGCTGAGAAAAAAATCCCTCCATTGCCACTAAATCCCAACCCTTCTCAGCTACACAAAGGCCTTTCTCTGGTAATTGTCCCAAATCTTACCTGCTTCTTCCCGTTTGTTTCCCTCTTTCTTAGTGTACCGCATACAAACATTCTATTAATTCTACCACCCTTAAAAACCAACCCGTTTCTTCTCTATGCGTTATTTCTTTGCTCTCCTTTATAGCAAAACTCTTTGAAAGACTGGTCTATACTCACTGCCTTCTATTGTTCTATTGTTCTATTCTTCTATTGTTCTCTCTTAAAGCCACAGTAGCCAGCTTTCACCTGCACCACTCCATTCCACTCCACTCAGGTTGCTCCAATGTCAACGAAGACTTCTCTATTATTTAATCTAATTGTCAATTCCCAGTTTGCCTCTTATTTGATCCTTCAGTAATTTCTCTGCCTCCTTGAAATAATTTCCTCATTTAGCATTTAGCTTCCATGATATCAGTCTATCTTGGTTTTTCTAATACGTTTTCCCCACATCTCTCCAACCATCTTTCTAACCTCTTATTTTTAGTCTACTCCAAGATTCAGTTCTTGAATTTCTTTTTTCTCTATAACTTTACTTTAAATACTATATATGCTAATTAACCTCTTTTATCACCAGCTGTAATATCTCCTCTGAACTTCAGACTCAGATATTCATCTGCTAATTAATATTTGGATGTTTAGCAGTACCACAGATTTGGCATGTCAAAAACGAAACTCATGGTGTTCCTACTTAAATCTTCACCATCTCAGTAAGGGCTACTTTATTCTTCCAGATGTTCAGGCCAAAAAATTCATGGTGTTAGCCTTGATCTCTCTCTCTCTTTTTCTCACCTCTCACATGCAAGCAGTCAACAAATTCTATTGGCATTGCTTTCAAAATATATGAAGAATAAGATGAATTTTCACTACTTCCACCACACTGATCTGAGCTAGTATTATGTCTCATCTGAGTTATTCCAATCACCTTGTGGCAGGTTTTGGAGCTTCCATCTTTCTTCTTTATAGTCATTACAGCAACTGGAGTGAATCTATTACAAGATAACTCAGACCAAGTCATTCCCCTGATTAAAACTCTGCAATAATTTCGCACCTCACTTGGATTAGACAGCAACATCTTCCCTGTGGTCTCCAAGCAACTAGGTAATTTGCTCCATTCATTGTTAATTTACTGATCACAGCTTCTGTCACCTCTTCCCCTTTGCTCACTCCGCTCTAACTGTCTGCCACGGTGGCCTCCTTGCTCCTGGAACATGACTGGTACCCTGTTGCCTCCAGACCCTGTACCAGCTACTTCTTTTGCCTAGAACCTTCTGCTCACGGCTTTGCTCCCACATATTCTTCTTGTATTTGCTCAATTGTCACCTTCTCAGTTATGGCTACATGATGTCTTACTTATAAATTATTATTAAAATCCGCCTACCTCCCTTGTTTCAATGTCCATCTACAAGTTGTTTTCCATAACACTAGTAACCTTCTACCATACTATATTTTATACATACATTGTTTTTCACTCTTTATCGCCATTAGAATATCAGCTTTCCAGAGATTTGGAATTTTTATTTTGTTGACTGCTATAGCCCAGCAACTGAAAAAATATTGGGGCACATAGTAGCCAGTCAGTATTATTGAATGACTGAATTTCTTTAGCTCCTAATTTCCAAAAACATTCAGGTATTGTAGTTATTGATGATCTGTTCTAATATAAATTTGTGGGGATATGTGTGTGAACAGACTAATATTTTCTATCTAAGTATTTTATATGTAGCGATTATGGTTTTATTTCACTTTGTATAGTGAAAGGGCCTTAAATTTGAAGACAGGTTAGGCTGACTTCAAATTCTGGTCATGTTGCTTGTCAACCAAATAACTTTCCGAAAATTTTTTGGGCCAGCTATAAATGATGTAATGAGGGAGCCTGCTACTCAAGGTTTTTGAGAAAATAATATGCGTTGACCTATATAACGCACATAGAACAGTGTCAGGTACAGACTAACTGCTCAATAAAAGTGGTCTTGAATGTTCGCATTGTATGAATTAATCAGATGTCTTAAGGCTCACAGAAGGTTTAGTACATAATCCCTTTCTTCTTTAGGGAGCACTTTGATTCAAAGGAGGAAAACGTACAGGAGAAATGCCTAGTCTCAGCCATCATGGAGGAGATTTTTATTGGTGATGGGAGGAAAGACAAAAGGAGAGGCTGGGGTGGGCAGAGCACCCTCCCCTCCCAGGCCTCCTCGCATGCCATGGGAAATCTCTCTCATTACAACCCTCAGTGTCTCTGAGCTTTAATAGAGTGAGAGACTAATTCAAGAGCACATTGTGACTTCTGTAACACAGAGACGGACTGTCTTTGAAGATTAAAATCCTACCGAAACGTCCCCCACAGAGATGAAATGCTGAAAGAGAGGAAAGACAAGCATGTGGAGAAAGGGTGGGGCGAAGAGAGAGATGAAACAAAAAGTAGGAATAATTTCTTCTGTAATAATTGCCGCATTAACACCTGAGTGGCTAACACACATGCCCCGTGGCATGTTACATGAGAAACTTCAAAGATTGTAAATACAAGAAAAGTGAGAATGCTTGACCCTAACAGTTGGTATTCACAGGCAGACAGCAGTTGGCATATATAGACTCAGATTCCCCAGGCCACACATGTGGAGAGACACTTGTTCCCAACATCCCCCGTCTGTTAATAAGCCAATAAATATTGATTCTGACCTGGTTGCCACTTGTTCTCCTTACATCGTCTTTCATTCCAAGGTTTCTCAAAACTATAAAAGCTAATTTCCAGATTCCTAGTCTGACCAGACGGACTCAGTTTTTCAATCAGATCTCCCGGAGGTCTGATAGCAATCATTATGAATGAGAAAAGGCATTTTGTATTCTTCTTAGGTTGGTAGCAGATAGAAGGAGCCTGGCTAGTTACCTATTGAGGCCAGGATCAAATTAAAACACTAGGACCTGCTATTCACCATGGCAGATCACAGAAAAAGTGGGGCAATAGCTTGACGTCCAAAAAGAAGGTCAACAGTCACTGAAAAGTATAGCTTTTGGACTAAAATTATAATCAAAAAGTCAAAATGATTCTCATTTCTCACCACCAGGATTTTGTCTCAGGCAATACAGTTCTAAAGAACCTTATTCTGGACAACATACATGATGACAACATACATGAAGCAATATTTTTTTCACGTTTCAGAGTCAAGAATACCGAGAATCTACTCTATGCTTAGCACTGTTGGAATAGGTCACCTGGGTAACAGACAGGTCCCTAATTCAAAGAGATTTCAGTAATTGGAGAAACAAGACAAGCCTGTATGCTCAGAGTTCTGTTTCTTAATATTTGAGGGACCATGGACCTCTTTGAGAATCTGATGGCTGGTACGGAGGCCTGTTTTAGAAAAAGTCAAGTATGCATATAATTCTCTACTCCATGTTAGAGATTTTGCACACCTCATAAACACCTCTGTGGTCCAAGATGAGGTGAAACTTCCCATCACACTTTCCCATAATGCCCTTACTACCTCTTTGGAAGCACATGTTACATGTCTAAAGTGTATGTCTTATTTTGTCATTACCATTTAGTAAAGTTCTGTCCCATAATATCTATTATTGAATAAATAAATGTATCAATGAGTTTAGAATGCCTGCACTGGAAAGTAGAAAAGGCAGAATTGATGCTCAACAGTCTGGGCCCCATGTGGGGTCCAGATGATCATAGTAACAGAAGGTCCATCAGGACTGGTATAATTAGGAAAGGCATCATTTCCTAAGTTTGAGCTGAAACTTGACAAATGAATAAAATTTGAGTATGACCAAGTAATGAACAAGTATTATCACCAAATCACAAAGAATGAAGGCCTCTTGTAGGTGGGAGAGTAAAGTGCCCTTAGCTTGAGAATCGAGGGAACAGTTCTCCTCTCACTATGTTGGAAAAGGGGCCTTTATTTGGGGGATATTTGCGGTGCCTGGAATCAAATGGAAACCACAAAGACTGGGGTTGGAAAGTAAGCAAGGAAATCCTGCAACTCGGAAGCTTAGCTACAAATGAGGCTGGACCGCTACTGTGATGAACGTCTCCCAACATGCTTTCCATCATGCAACCAGGATGCAAATTCTGGGGGGAAAGCACTGATAGGATGAGCTGAGGTTACAGTTCTGCCCCAGGTGTACCAGAAACACATAAACAAAGAATCTCCCCCTCCCCCATCCCCCCCTGCCCACACACACACACAGCTTCTGTAGGCAGAGGTGGCAAGAGACGGAAGCCTGAGAGACTGGCTTTAAGAATCGCTCTCCCACAAAACTACACGAAGCAGTTCTCCCCAAATGAGAGACAGGTGCTAACAGGAAGTGAAGGTATAGTGATAGATGTCAGAAGCCAAACCCAACAAATTTCTGAATGATCTTGAGCAAGACTTCCCAAGCCTATTCCATTATAGGTAAAAGTAGAGATGATGGTCATAATAATTGCCTCAGTTTGAGGAAATTAAGATAAGATAATTCATGGAAAGCTTTTAGCTTAGTGCCTAGTGTATGTTCAACAAATGACTATTATCATTAATGCTATTGTTGTTATTTGTTATTTAGCTGGATATGGAGGACAAGATTTGGATACCCATGTGTTTTTAACTTCAACCTCCAGATATATCCTACATTTAGGTCTACATCTTGAAGACATAGAGGGGAATGAAGAAAGTAAGAAAAAGATCTAATAAAAAAGTCAGCTCCGTCCTGGAGAACCCACTCTTCCCCTAGTCGGTGTCCCTTCCTTCCCTGCTCTCTAAGCTTTACTTAATGTCCTAATACTAATGACTTCCTCCAAGTTCACTATTTCCAGAAGCCTGGAATTGCTTATCTTTTTATTCTTTGTCCAGTTCTTTAAAGTCCAGGCTGGTTGCTTGCCCTCAGGAATCTGACCCCTGATGGGCAGGAGAGCATTTGCATCCGTCCCTGTTTCCAACAACTGCCTTGCCCTCCGACCTTCGATATGAGTGTGCCTTCATGCAATATTCACCCTGACGTAACTTGAGGTGGGTGTATGCAGAGCAAAGTCACGAGTCCTATACAGATTTGATTAAGAAACTTAAATGTCATTTGCCTCACACTTCTACACTTAATACTTACACATTTCCTGCCATTTCTCTTGAGGGCAGAATCTTCACTTTCAAGCAAGAACATAATTTTATCCCATTATGGGAACGGTATGATTAAGACCTTTTTGTAGCCCCTGAGAACTGGTCTCCACCATTTATGAGTGAATGCAATTTACTCCACAGAAAATTTTTCACCATCTTCTTTCTTATATTCCTTCCCTCCCTCCAACTCTGTGAGAGTGTGTGACAGCAAGGATGAAAGATAGATAGAAAACATCACTGGGATTTGGGGAATGAGGTCAAAGTTGATAGGAGTTAGAGGGAACATTACACTGCTTCCTTTTCCTATTTTCCATGGCTTATCCCCTTTATATAAATAATGGGAAGCAATATAACTGACCAAAGGAAAGAGTTTGAATAGTTTTTCACTTACTCATCAGAGACCAACATGTTAAATATCAAATTGCAACTATCTCCATAACTGCATGTTACTTACTCACTGCCAAGATGTAATTACTAAGTTTTCATCTATTCTAAAAGCCTCCTTATGCAGTGAAATCTTGCATACCAACTCGAAGATACTTTGTTAAAAGCAGGTCCCATCCAATATGTAAGGTGAGAGTGCCCATCTTACTAATTATGGGTAAAGACTTATAGAGACTGAGGTCCACAATGTATGTTCATGTTTTTCTGTCATCTTGATCTGCCTGTACAAAGCCTTTTCTTCTAAATCAGCAGAGATGGACACTATCAAAAGCATATGGACTGCTAACCAAGCCCTAATCAGCAAACCTAGGGACAGTCTGAATGTACAAGGCTGACGATCATTCACAGAGATGTTGATGACCTTATGTCTATTCATTTATCTGCTTAAATCAAAGGGTTAGTGGAGGAGGGGGGGACAGGGACAGAAGCCTAGGCATGATCAACAATAGGTGCAAGACAGGATGAGCTGGATTAAACTGCTCCATATGCAAATTACACAAGTCTGATTGCATCGGGACCACGCACAGTTATAATGAGTATGGTAGGATGCCTTTATCTCTGCTTGGATATGTTCCTAAAAGGAAGGCTGTTCCCAGATAAAGCTCAGTTTAATAAGGAGATTTTTCATTACAGAGTCGATGAGCATTTGCATATCTTTCCCTCAGCTTCAGGGCTTCTCTGTGCGGCACCTTCGTCTCTCATTCTCTAGAGTTTTTCCCTCCGTCAACTCCCTCCTCCCCGCTCTTGCACCCACCAGCCTCTCTGATCCACATGGCTATTCCGATTCTTTTTTTTTTAATGGAAGTCAGTAAACATTCTCATACTGTTGTCATATATTTTAGGAGTGTGTATACTCAGTGCAAATTAGAGAGAGTCCTGCACAGATGAGATTGAAATCTTTAAAATGTGATTTGAGCAGTTATTTATCTCGGAGGATTTTCGAATTGTTTAACATTGCCATGTTTTAAAAATTCTTTAATTGGTTATTTAAATATGTTCTGGCAATTTACTATTTATATTTTTTAGTTTCATTTTTTATTTTCACCTTACTAAACTGACGTGTAAGTTGCAAGCATGTGTTGAGGAAATAGGTTTTGGAGTTGAAAGGCTTTCTCCACCTCCTACGAACATTTACTCTTGGACAAGTCACTTAGCCTCTCTGCCCTCACTTTCCTTATCTAATAAAATGGTGACAATAATGCCTGTTCATAGAATTATTTAAGGATAAGACAATATAATGTATGCAAAGCAATCAGCGCAGAGCTTGGAACATTGCGTGTGCTCAGTAATGGTCGTTATTCTTCGTTGGGAGCAGCTTCTCCAAAAGTTTTAAGTGGGTAACTACATGTCTGATATATACTACATATATATGTAGTTACAGTTTTGTGTATGCACACGCGAAATGGTCTCTCGTGGACCAGGAAGGAAATTCTAGGACAGATTAGCTATACTGATGCAACCTAAATCATACACACACACATATATGTACATATATGCACCTGTGCATTTTTGTGTGTATATATCCATATACGTACATACACACATACATGTGTTTATGTGATTTGCATTGCATCAGTACCGCTAATCTGAACTACATGTCCTAGAATTACCTTCCTGGTCCACAAAAGACATTTCGCTCAAGACTGGGAAGGTGGAGGTGAAGCAGCAACCAACTTGCTTTTAACTCTTGAAAGGTCAAAACAGAGCTTGAGACGGTATCACAACTTACGTATGTTGTCACTTATTTTCTGCCTTAATGAGTCAGCATGGGGCTGACTTCCGGCTTTCCGGTTCTCCTCCATCCTGAGGAACACCCATCTTTGAAGTTACAGTCTTGGAGAAGGCGAGACACCATCCCAGGCTCCAGTCTGTCCCCACTTCCTGTCCAGGTTCACCTTCTCCTCCTGAATACATAAACTGGGGACTTCTAGCTCCTGCACTGGATGTAAAAACAACATCCTCAAATAGACTGCGAAAGCTGCTCCCACAATTGCATGTACAGTCAAATCCCCACTTTATTTCTATGTATGTATCCCTTTGAAATATAATTAATACCTTAGATTAAAAATAACTATCATTCTCAAGTGAGATAATGTGAAAATTAATATTTTGTAGATGACCAGGCCCTACATAGAAGTTGCTTCTTTATGATTTTCCAAACTGAAAGCTAAATGAAGGCTAAACCAGCTTTGATTCATATCAATTTCCTGTTCCCAACACGCAGCCTAGTGCTCTCGAAGGTTTTGATAAATGATAAAACGAGTTACAATTGCAATGTTAGGAAGATTGCAGTGGTATAATTTTTTGTAGGAAGTTAAGAACAATTGACAACAGTGAACAAAAAATTAAAGTTCTATAGAGCTTGATACATGTATTTAACTATGAAACCATCACCACAGTCAAGACGGTGAGCACGTCCCTCCCCCCGAAGCTGCGGCGCCCCTCAGTAACGCCTTCCTTCTCTCTTTCTCCTTGTCTTCAAAACCACCAGTCTGCTTTGGTCTCTAGAGATGGGTTTGCTATTTCTAGAATTTTATATAAATACTGTGTGGACTCTTTTCTGTCTGATTTTTTTTTTTCACTCAGCATATTTATTTTGACATTCATCTATGTTGTTATGTATATCAATAATTCATTATTTTTTTTTATTGCTGAATAATATCCCATAATATGGACATGTCGTTATTCACCACTTTACAGCTTTGGGGGCTGCTTACAAATAAAGCCACCGTGACTCTTCCTGCACAAGTATTTGCATCTCATATACTTATTTTTCTCCTGGAATAGAGTTCCTAGGTCAGCTTGCAAAGGTATGTTTAAAGTTTTAAGACATTGCCAAAGTGGTAGCATGATTTTATATTTTTGCCAGCAGTCTATGAGAGTTCCAGTTCCTCCACATCCTAAACAACTCGATATTGTCAGTGTTTCTAAGTCTAGCCATTCTAAAACAAGTGTAATGGTTCTTCTTTCCTCTAAATTGGAAGCTGAGAGACCTTTTTTCTGTTGTTATATAGAAGTTTAATGCTGTAAGTATTCCTATAGTCTACTTTGGATCTCACAAATATTGACATGTTGTGTTTTCATTTTTTTTCAGATCAGAATTCTTTTAAATTTTACTTCTGGTTTATTCTTTGATTCATGGGTTATTTTACAAGTATGTTATTTACTTTCTAAATAGTTGAGAATTTTCCAGAGATCTTTCTGTTACAAGTTTCTGATTTAATTCAGCTATGATCGGAGAACCTGCTTTGTATTACTTAAATCTTTTTAAATGTATCAAGATTTATTTTATGGCCAAAATATGTTCTTTCTAGTAAATACTCTGTGTACACTTGAAAATAATGAATATAGTGCTGTTATTGGGTGGGATTATATAAATATCAATTAGAGTTGGTTGATAGCGTTTAAGCCTTCTATGTCCTTATTTATTTTCTATCCACTTATTCTATTATTTATTGAAAAAAGTATATCGAAATTTCTGACTATAATTATGGATTTGTCTATTTTCCTCATAGTTCTATCGTTTTTTCTTCATGTATTCTAAAGTTCTGTTATTGAGTGCATATACACTTAGAACTTTAGGTCTTCTTGATAAATTGACTCTTTTCTTATTATGAAGTGATCTTCTTTGACCCTGGTAATATTCTTTGCTGTGAAACATGTTCTGTCTGATAATAATATAGTCACTCCAGATACCTTTTAATTGGTGTTAGTAGGATATATTGTATTCTATCCTTTTCCTTTTAATCTATTTTTGTCCTCATATTTAAAGTATGTTTCTTACGAGCAGCATAGAGTTAGGTCTTGCTTTTGTATTTAATCTGACCGTCTCTGTATGGTATTTAGATCATTGACATTTAATATGATTATCATATTAGGTTTCAGTTTATCAACTCTCTCTTTGTTTTCTATTTGTTCCATTTATTCTTTATTCTCCCTCTTTTTAAATTGATTGTTTTTATGATTTGGTTTTATCTCTTTTCTTGGCTCATGAGCTATGAATAATTGTTATTTTCATGGTGGTTGTAGAGTTTCCACTATACGTTTCCACCTTATCACTGTCCACCTTAAAGTAACACTATATTAATTCATAGATATTATAAAAACCTTATAATCATAAACTCTCATTTCTCCCATTATGGTCTTTATGCTCATATTGTCAAACATTTCATTTTTATATACATTGTTATTGTTTTGTTTAAACCTTAAATTATCTTTTAAAGAGGTTTACATAATAAGAAAAAAGTTGATATATTTACCCCTGTAGTTAGTTTTTCTGGTGCTCTTCATTCCATTGTATGGATCCATATATCCATCTGTTATTATTCTTCTACCTAGAAGACTACCTTTTTACAATTTTTATGCTGTTCTGTTTGTAATTAATTCTTTCAGCTTTTGCCTGTGTGATAAAGCCTTTATTTTGCTTTTGTTTATGAAAGACATTTCCAATGGGTACAGAATTTTATGTCCTCATTTTTTTCAGTATTGAAAGATGGTGCTCTATCTTCTTCTCACAAGGTTTCAGGGCCCTATCCAACATAACCTGAATTCAGAACAAGTCTCCAGTCTCAGGAAAGAACACAAGTACCAGGCAACTAGCAAACAGAGTGAAGATTCAGGTTACAGAAACATGTAGGTCAGCCCCACCATATCAGTTACTGAGTCTGTTGGCACTAAGATCCAGTCACATGATGGAATCAGTAATCTCCCTTGCCATGACAGACTCAATCTTTGGCCTATTGATAGCAATTATTCATCAATGGGTGGTCTCTAGGGAGCTAGAGAAAACAAAAGTAAGGAACATCCTGAGACATACGAGAATAAAAATTTTCAGATATGGTGTGTACTTAAAATTTAAATAGAATATGAATGACTCATTCAGCACATCACTAGTTTTCTGTGATATATATGAAGTTTCATCATATGAACTGAAGATGAATTTGCCTTGCACAATTTATAACTGAAACCTCAGCATATTCAAAGAGTAAATAACAGAATATATTGCACTCCCTGGTGCTGTTTAAGTGAGTTATGCAAAACCTTAACTCTACTATTGTAGGCAACTGTACCTACAGTGACATCAGCTAGTAGAGGGATGAGCAAACCTGTACAGGTATGAATATAGAACATCTTGATCAAAATCTTTTTATATCTAAAAGGGTAAGGAATGAACAGAGATGTGTAAGTTTGGAAGGGGGAGAGTTTCACGTATTTGCAAAGTATTTTATTATTCAGAACCATTCTTTGCTCTTATTGGTGAAGATTTGGTGATAATTTGATTGCCACCTGAGGTTTGAAAAAATTGAGCAAATCAATTTCATTCCTTTAGATGTTGTCCTGGAGTTATTAAATCATTATAAACTTAATTACACTCCAAAGAGTTATTTTTGTGCTCTGATCCTATCAGGGTTCACAAGCATGTGGATGGTCAGTCACAGTCAAGAAACGTAAGAAACCAAATCTCTTAACAAAAGCAACTCTATTTTTTACGTGTATCCTAAACCATAGGGGCCATTGCATTCATTCATTCTTCATTCATCTCACAGATTCTTATTTTTGTGTGTTTCAAATAACATTTCTAATGGAAGTTTTGCCAGCTGCTCTAAACAATTTACAGTACCTTGTATATCTGCAGATTTTTATGTTTATGACCCAGGATGGTATGTCACCCTCATTTTTAGATTATGCCCTCCACCTTTTCGCATTATCTGAACTATGTAGACCATAAGTCCTCCTTGGATAAGAATCATGGGTTACAATTGAATAGATACTTCTTAATTTATAAAGAAGCAATTGCCTTTTAAAATTAATAATTTTCTTAATGTTGTTCTTAGGTCTGTTAGAGCACACACTACTCAAGTAAGGAATCCAACTCGGATCTCTGAACTCGTGCACCTGTGAACCAGCGCGAAGACTCACAGCTTCCTCTCAGGAGACGCAAAGGTGGTGAACAATCCTTACCATCAAAGTTCAAGGCTGAAATTCTAATTAACCTATTTTTTTTTTTTTTTGGCAGCTACAGCCCTTGCGAGTGTTGCAAGTCTTTGTCAAGGTCCATGAAATATTTAGTAATTCCAAGATATCTAGAAAAGAGTAAGTAAAAATAAAATATGTTGCTTTGTGCATGCGGCGTTATTTTTTATGATATTTTAGACAGCTATATAACAAATAAATCCTGGGCCCTCGCATGCCTGGTCTCTGTGTGGAAACTTAACAAAGACACATTGCTCAGTAGCCAAAGAGTAAACATTAAAGGAGAACTCTAATATTTACTTATGTTTCCAGAAAAACATCAAAAGAGAACCAATGAATAATATACAACACTACTCAAAATCCTTTCCTTTTCCCCTCAATTCTCTTCCACAGAGCTTCTCACATCCTAAAATCCAAACTGACCCCACAGTCCCAACCACAATGATATTCTCCCTGTCCTCTCATATCCTCCAAGTTTAATAAGGAAATCAGCCTAGTTTCTCCAGCTGAGTCCTTTGTCCACTCTTTGGGCCTCTGTGGCCCTACGTTCCTTTTAATTCAACATCGGAGAAGACCTGGGACCAGGCTAGGAGGTATTCTTCTTTAGTGGGAGGAAGTGTAGAGAAAGAAGTAAGATACAAAAGTCTTGACCATTAAAAAAATTACAGTGGTTACCAAAGGGTAAGAGGTGGGGGAGGAGGGGGAGATATACGTGGTAAAGGGGGTCAAATATATGGTAGCTGAAGAAAAGTAGACTTTGGGTGGTAAACACAATACAATATACAGATGTCAAATTATAATGTACACCTGAAAATTATATAATCGTATTAACCAATGTTATCCCAACAAACTTAATTTTAAAAAAAAATTACATTCCTAACAGATTCTCTTAAAATCTAAGAGAACTAGGCAGTTTTGCAGATTTGGCCTACTTGTTGCAGAAAATCAAGGTCCTAACAATAACTCAATTGTTTCATATTTCCATGATGTTGATATTATTACCTTAATCCCCCAAGTCAAATCAATCATGTGGCATATCCCTAAATGGCATCATTCAAATACTGATGCCACACAAGCTTTTGTCCAGGGGTCAGCAAATAACAGTGTACCTCCTGTTTTATTTTACATTTTTACATGGTTTGGAAAAATCAGAAGACTATTTTGTGACACATGAAAATTTGGCACAATTCAAATTTTAGCATCCATAAATGACAGTTGTGTTGGAACACAGTCACACCTTTACTGTTCATGTTGTCTCTGTTGCTTTTGTACCTGGACTGCAGAGATGAATGTTTGTCACTGAGGTGGGATGACCCACAAAGCCTAAAATATTTACTACCTGACTTTTTATAGAAAAAACTTGTTGACTCCCACTTATCTCATAACTTTCTAGTCTTATTTCGTTCAGGAAGTTACACCTGCATCTGCTTAGTATTTAGACAGCAAGAGGTCATTGTATGTATCCCATATAAACTTTTTCACCACAGAATTATTTGCCCTACAAAACTTCAAGCCTCAAGATGGCTAGGTCTATGAAGAAAGTGCATTTTATAGGAGAACTAGAGCCTTTGGTGTTTTGGATCCTTATTTTGTTTTTATTAAAACAAGACCAAGGACTTTTTAAATTACTGTCGTTATAACAAATTTAGTGAACTGCTAGACCAGGATCCATTTGCATGAAGAAAGGCCTTTACTATTTCAGTTGGATCCCAAGTATCTTTGTTTCTACTCCTCATTGAAGGAGGGATCCAATTATTTTCTATTAGATGGTGGTTCTGTTCTACCTTAGAGATGGTTGCACCGCATGCAGGGGTGGCACTTATGGGAAAGAAAAGGTACGTGTGAAGTCACCTGCACCCCTTCCAGAAGAAAAGCACCGTGTTACTACTGAATGCATTAGAAAAATAAGAGGTTTCTGTTTATGTTACAATACGGAAATGCTATATTAAGAGCATCTTAAATTATAAAATTATTCCACTTTGCTTTTATTCTCCCTCCTCACTTCTGCTTACTTCTTTTACTTTGAGTTTTGACCTCAAGTCCTGTTCTCGTTTCATGTAAAAGCCAAGCTCTCTCCCTACCCACCACATCTCCCCGCCCCCTTATCTCCTAAGTCACTTGAAAGCATTCGCTTACTCAGACTTAGAGGTAAAATTACTCTGAGAACTTCAAGGTTACCAGATGCAAAAGCTGTCTTTTATTTATTTCACAGTCAGTGTACTAAAAGCACAGAATGAAAATTTCGATTGTACATATCTGCCTGTGTTTAAGAAGAAGCACTAAAAAAAGCAATAGGATCTCTTAAAACATTTTTTAAACAGTATTCTTCAGCTAATAGCCTTGTTTATAGTAGCATACCAGGCAGAAATGCACATTTAAAACTGACTCTAAAAAGAAAAACAAAATGTATTATTATTAATGTGTTTGAAAAGTTAAACCACTGATGAGCATTGAGTGGTTGGAGTAGAGGGGATCATATTTGAAGTTATTAAGAAGAAGTCTTGATGACAGAGGAAGAAGCTCTGGTTTCAAGAATAGCTGAAGCTACTACTTTTAAATGGTGTGAATTTTGAAGTCATTGAAAGAGATTTAGAAGAATCCAAAATGCTCAAGAGCTGACAGCTAAACAGGGGGAAGGAATAACTGGCAAGATCCAAGCAATAAATCGTAAAGTTCTGGGGAGCACAGCTTTAAAAGAGCAAACCCTAAACTTCTGTGTAAGCAGTTCAACCCCCACCCCCCCACACACACACACACACACGGCAGTATAACCACACACACATTCCCCTTGCATCCTAATAGCTGTGTTTCAGGTCTTGCTAGATAACAAACAGGCAGCATGTTCTGGGTTCTGATAATAGATCAGAAAAAGAGATCAATCCTGACTCTACTACCTACTATCTGTGTGACACATTAGGCAGGTGTTTTGAGATGAAGTGTGTCCACCCAAAATTCCTATGTTGAAGCCCTAACCTCCAGTACTCTAAATGCGACTGTATTTGGAGATCGGGCCTTTAAAGATATAACTAAGTTTAAATGGGGCCCTCAGGGTGGGCCCCAATGCAATCTGAGCGGTGTTCTTATAAGAAGAGGTAATGTGGACATGCAGAGACCACAGGGATGCGCATGCACAGAAGAATGACCATGCGAGGACACAGCAAGAAGGCAGCCATCTGCAAGTCAAGGAGACAAAGCCTCAGGAGAAACCAGATCTGCAACACCTTGATCTTGTACTTCCAGCCTCCACAAGTGTGAGATAATAAATGTCTGTTGTTTCAGTTGCCCAGTCTGTACTTTCTTTTGACAGCCCGAGCTGACAAATACAGCAGGTAAAGTGAATAAAAGCTTCATGGCAGACATGTCTGTCTCTTTCGTCAACAGCTATATTCTCAGAGCCTTGAATAGTCCCTGGCGTGTAGTGGGCTCTCGCTAAGCACTTATCGAGTGAGTGAATAAATGAGTGGATGGACTCAAGCTTCCCGAGCCTCTATTTCTTCATCTGTGAAAAAAATAATCCTACCACACAAGGAAGAGAACATGTATGTACATATTAGTTATATGCACCAAGGACCACGTCAGCAGTATTCTTCACTATCAACCCCATCACCGCTGTCACGGCAGTGTATGACTTCTGATCACTCCAAATCTCAGTTTCCCTATAAAATAAATAGAACTGTTTGTCTCAGAGGGAAGGCAGAAAAAAATAAATTAGCAGTTATTATGTGGAAAGAATGTCAGATTTGTTAGATGAGAGACATTTTGAATAATTATTATGACTGTGTGTATTCTGGGACTGAAAAGACACAAGAGGTCAGGATACACAGTTGTCCACACACCTCAATGCAGTGACAAGTGCTTCACGCAATTAGCATCTGAAAACACAATTACAGAACGTATGCAATTGGAAATCTCCATAAGACAGGGGTCATTTTCACAAATATTACAGTACTTATTGCACCCCAGTGTATTTTTGTATAACTCTTGGAATAATGCAAAATTGCCCCCTGTTTTATAGATAATGTTACCCAATAATACTGAGGGGAAAGAAGTATCAAGTTTGCAAGCTAGACATTTTTTTCAGCATTCACGATATGACCACAAGAAGTGATGATACTTTAATTGCTTCAAAATCATATTCTTAGACATGGAGTTTATAATTTGAAAGTAATTCATCCATGCTCCATCCCTGAATTACCAATCCACAATTTCTTGCCTTCTGTCATATTTCTGCCACTTAAAAATTATTAAGGTGAATTCGATTTTAGGAAAGTGAGTAAAATTTGGAGACAGACATTTTGAGTTTTGTTTCCCCGGGACAAACGAATTAATAAACATTTCTGGACCTTGAGAGGTCCTCATGAGGTCCTCATTTGACAACTGTCTCACACACTGTACGATTTGGCACTACATAAAGTCACCCAGTAAAAGAGGTGGAGAGAATAGAATTCTCTATTTGTCGAGCCGTGTGACCTCATGGTTTTCATTTGCTTTTCCCTGGTGATTAGTAATATTGAGCACCTTTTTCATGTAATTGTTGGCCAGTTGTATGTCTTCTTTGGAGAAATGTCGTCAGGTCCTCTGCCTATTTTTTTTTTAATTGGGTTATTTGCCTCTTTGCTATTGAGCTGCATGAATTCCTTATATATTTTGAATATCAATCCCTTATTAGATATGTGGTTGGCAAATATTTTCTCCCATTCCATAAGTTGCCTTTTCGTTTTGTTGATGATTTCCTTTGCTTTGCGGAAGCTTTTTATTTGATATAGTCCCACTTGTTTATTTTGCTTTTTTTGCCTGTGATTTTGGTGTCCTAGCCAAAAAAAAAAAAGAATCATTGCTGAGAAGCTTCTCCCTTATGTTTTCTCCTAGGACTTTTATAGTTTTACCATTTCAAGTCTTACATTTCGACCTTTAATCTATTTTAATTTTACTTTTTCACACGGTATAAGAAAAGGGTCGAATTTCATTCTTTTGCATGGTGATATTCAGTTTTTCCAGCACCACTTATTGAAGAGACTATCCTTTCCCCATTGGGTTCACAACAGTCAAGATATGGAAACGACTTAAGTGTTTGTTGCTACATGAATGGATAAGGAAATGTGATATGTATATATGTACATGTATATATGTAGATATATGCACATGTGTGTGTATATATGTATATGTATATATTATTCAGTCATAAAGAGAAGAAAATCCTGCCATTTGTGACAGCATGGTTAACCTGAGGACATTATGCTCAGTGAAATAAACCAGACTGAGAAAGACAAATACTGTATCAGCTCACTTATATGGAGAATCTAAAAAAGTTTAACTCTTTGCATCAGAGACAAGAACAGTGTTTACAAGGGACTATTGGAGAGGGTGGGGAAAATGGTGAGATATTGGTCAAAAAGCACGAACTTTCAATTATAAGGTAAATAAGTTCTGGGGATTTAATACACAGCATGGTGACTATCGTTAACAGTACTGAATTGCATATTTGAAATTTGCTGAGAGTATATTTTAAAAGTTCTCATCATACCCTCCCCAAAATGGTAGCTATTTGATGTGATGATGTGTTAATGTGCTTGACCGTGGTAATATATATATGTATATCAAACCATATACATATGTGCTTGACCATGGTAATATATATATGTATATCAAACCATCGTGTTGTACACCTTAAGTGTATATAATTTTTATTGATCAATTATACCTCAATACATTTGGAAAAATAAGAAAAAGAAAAGGCATTGGGAACTTTAAGCCAGGAAAGAAATCACAAATTCAGGGCCACAGCATACAACCAATTCCTTGGACTACGCAGGGCTGACACCTGGGGGTACCATTCACGTCGAGTGTGCCCTCCGACTTGTGCAGTGCACAACTTGCATGACTGTATATGATGGACTGGAGTCATTTTCTCCTGGGAGAAACGGTCCTGCTGAGATGGCAGGGCCTCCGAGCTGCTGTGTTGTGCCTGAGTCATGCTTCCCTTCATAGTCTAGTTTCTGTGACTGGATTTTGGGGAAATGAATAAATCACCCAAGGTGAGGGTTTTCAGAATCTGCTGAGGCTGAGTAACATTCTCAGCTCTAGTTTCTCAGAAACAAGCTAAGCCACTGATAGGAGTTTCCCTGCCGAGCCTGGCCACACATGGCACATGACATGGACTCTCGACGTGACCCAGGACTGAAACCAACAGCACCAAAGAAGATTTAATGGAAATGCCGGTGTTCGAAAACCAAAAACTTTGGAAGCCTAATATCTCTCTGATATTACAGAGAGAAGGTGGAGGAGCGAGAGGATTGGACAACTGTGATAAAATTTACCCTTCCTACAATCCTACGTGGTAAGTCTTATTATCGCCATCACGCAAAGAAGCTGACGCTCAGGGAGGTTGAGCGCCTTGTCCAAAGCCACACAGCTAAAAATCAGTAAGGTCCAGATTTGAACTCCAAGCTGCCCAATTCCATTTTTATCTTTATTTCCATTTCTTTCTAAACTAGATTCTGAGTAATTTAATGACACCTCTGATTTCTATTCATTAATTAGAGCGGAGGTTAAATTGGGCCCAAAGTTTACCTCCAGCTATTCCTAGTTAATTTACCATCTGTTCGTAATAACAGTCGGTGTTTAAAGATTGTAAACAAATACATCCACTCTCTACCATTTCCACCAGATCTTTCATTTGGTCTTTAACCAGTGCTGCGTTTGGAGCTTCTCCTCAGGCTATTAAGTGTGCCCCGTTTCATCTTCCAACTTCAGAAACATTCAGGAAAACTCTTGAGCTGAAGCATTAGCAAGTTCGATGGCTTTTCTTCTCCTTCCAGGTCACAGTAACTATCACAACAGCAATAATGACAGCATTTTCTGTCATGAATCCTTTTTATCATAGGTATTCAAAATCACTTTAACTTAAGTGGTTGAAGAAAACTCTGAAGAGTTGCCATGGTTTAAATAAAATTTCGTGGGAAAAAAAATAGCAGAAGAAACTATCTTAATTTAACACACAAAGAGCTATATTTCAGTTCTATCCAATTAGCAATGTTCAATATTATTAAAATCTGTTGACAAAAAAGTAACAGATGCTCCATTTTCCTTGATGTTAATTAATGAAGTTTTTACCTCTGAAAAATTTGGAGAAACCGGATCTTTTACAATCAAATAGCTTTCGCCTACACAAAATCTATGTCTGGAAAAACATGTAAGTGTGTCAATATTCAAAAAGGATCATTATGCTTTGAGTTCTCTAGATCTTCCTTTCTCTTTCTCAGGATTCTAACTCCAAATATTCATCAATTTCCACTGAGATAAATAGTGATAATAATTATATGGTGGAAATTATTAGATATCTCTGGCTGAATCTTTTATGGAGGAGATGGCTCATTGGGAATGCTATAAAATTAGAAAATTGTTATAATTCTAACAAGAAACTCCATGAATTTTCAACCTATAGAGAATAGTTTTTGTGAATATTGATTTTCTAACTTTATTGTAGGAAATTTCCAACATATAAAAAATTAAAATAATACAGTGAACGCTTAATTGCCCATTACCCAGCTTCAACGATTATCAATTTCTGGATGTTCTTGCTTCATTAATAACTCCACCCACTACTCTTTTCCCATATTATATCACTTCATGCAAAAGTATTTTAGTGTGGATCACTAAGATAAAGGTATTTTATTTAAGCACAAGCAAAATATTTCTATTTACATTTTTAAAATGTCACAAATTTCTTAAGGTCAATATACGAATTTCTCTGATTATGTCAGATATTTACGGTTGGTTTTTTTGTTTGTTTGTTTTTTGTTTTTTTTTTTCCAACTTAAAAATGTCACAAATTTCTTAAGGTCAATATACAAATTTCTCTGATTATGTCAGATATTTACGGTTGTTTGTTTGTTTGTTTGTTTTTGGAATCAGAAGCCAAATAAGATTTATATATTGCATTTAGTTGTAATAAGCTACTAGCACCTTCCTGGTTTCAATTACAAACATTTACTTTTTCTCAGGCTACACAAGGACTGAACTGGGCTTGGCTGGTCTCATGCCCATGTGTCTACTCATTCTGGAGCCCTGGCTGCAGTAGCACCTGCTACCTGGACATGCTGTTCTCAGGGCAGAGGGAGGAGCAAGGAGACAGAGACAAAACAAATTAGTACATTGAAGGCTTCTGCTTGGGCTCAATGTATGTCGCTTTCACTCACTTTTCAATGACCAGAGCAAGTAAATGTCCAAGTCCAAATTCTATCTGGGCCCCAAGCCAATGCCAAAGTTTTTTGTTCTTCTGAATATGAGGAATAGAAGGTTTCTATCAAGAATGTTTCTGTGACCTGTTAAAGGTCTTATGACCAAATAAACAAAGAAATCGTAGAACAAAGGGTCAAAGCATCCTGATTCACTCACATCAACAGTGGTCCACTTCCATCAGCCCATCGTGCCCATCATTTTAACACTGAAGTATCAGAACTGGGATTTCAAAGTCTAGGCCCTCCCACTCCATCATACATGATAGAGATGAGCCTCAGCCACAAGCTGCCTTGCATGGGGTTTTAGTACCTATCCTCCTTACCTTGAGTCATTGCTTCTGGAGCTCCATACGATGTTAGTAGATGCTATAAAAATCAAAAATGGTTTCCATAGAGAAATACTTGGATGAAACCAAGTTGACAGTTCTCTTGGTCATGGGTCTTCTCAGAAACGTTAATATGCACTACACATGTAAGTCTCAAAGATGGGCGTCCACAGTAGCGGCGTTTCTCAAACATATCGATCACATATCAATCAGAATCCTGACTTCAGAGCATCTGGAGGAATTAGCACCTTGGGGAACATCTTTGGGAAATGCTGGTCTGTCTGAATGATGTACTGTCTTTGCAGAACGTGAGGATTTCTGAAGTACCTCTGATCCGAACATTCTTGACTATGCTGTTAATCCCGCCACTGACCCGGCTGCATCATCTGGCTGTTTTTCAAAGAATCCTGATGCCCGAGTCCTGCTCAGATTAAAATTATGATTTAATTGGCAAGTGTGGGCCCTGAGGCATAGGCATGGTATTAAAGCTTCTCTAGGTTATTCCAGCTGACCCTGTTACTAAGAACTCCGATGAGCGGGGGGGAGTCCATCTCTTGTTAATTTGCTTCATGCTCTCGATATGACTAGTGAATTGTTTATTTTATTGTCATTGGGGTTCCCATGTCCATACCTCAGAAGATCACGTTTACGTGTTTTCAGTCATTACTGAAAACCTGATATTTTAGCAAATTTAAGATAAAAAAAATGTTGTGTTTTTTTTAATGCTATAATTTCCACCATTTTCCCTTGCTAATAATTTTATAAATTTTAAACTAGTCCTGAGTCAGAGGAAAGTTGACTCAGGGAACTAACTTCTTTGGGATATTTCTAGTCACTGATCGTAAGGAAGTAACAGACACAACAACCAATAATTACAGTAGCATAAATGTTACCCAGGTGATATACACCAAGTTCGTGGGAGTATTTAATTCAGACTGGGGAAAGAAGGTCAGGAAAAGCTTTCCCAAGCAATTGATATTTGAGATGCATTGTTAGCATATGCAGAAATTAGCTTAATGAGAAGAAGTGTTGACATTATGGACACACCACGTGCAAAGATTTGGAGGCAAGAAAAAATAATGGCATAGTTAAGGAACTGTTAGAACTTAACCATCCTATGCCTTAATATTTGCATCCATAAGAAGGAATCAAAATGGTACCTACCTGACGGGGGCATTGTGAAAAATGAATTGGGCATTTAACACAGAATGTTAAAACGATGCCTGCCACACGCTAAATGCTCAATTAATGTTAACTAGTGTTTTAATTATTTGTTCATCGGATAATAGAATGAGTGGGAAAAGTTGCAAATATGGAATCCGAACATCGTTCTTAAGAAACCCTCTAAGAAAAAAAACTTCAGAGGATGATAAGATTATAAACAAAAACAATCTCTGAGGTGCTGAGCACTAAATAACAGGGGCAAAAAGATGTGGTCTCTACAGATTTTTTAAATTGAACCTTTTTTTTAACAAAACGACATGTTTGTGCGAGAGTTCAGATCTGACTCGTGGCATGAAAATGACATTTGACATGCCTCTGATCCGCTCTGCCCAGAGAGTGCGAGTTACTGTTAGAACGTGCAGCTGGGGCTTTTCCTTCCGATCCAGGAGGGGGATGCAGGGGAAGAGGCCAGGGCTATTTGTGCATAGGCAGCAATTATACTCTGAAACCCAGAGCCTGACAGTCGCTGCTCCCGGGCAATCGACACTGCTTCCTGCCGCTGGCTGCTTAATGCTGCAGAGGTGATGGAACCTGAAGGGAGCCAGCGAACAGGTGGTAATTATGACTGACAGAATGACGGCCTGTGCAGACATGCAACCGCGGAACAAAACACCGCGGTTAGCTAACAAGAGCTCGGTGGAAGGTTTTTCGCTGGCACTGTGTCTCCTGTCTGACACCTCTGAAATTGGAAGGAGGGGGAGGTATTGTAAGCCTGGGTATTCAGAGGTATAATAGGCCAGCTGAGCTGCAGGGCGAGTGGTTAACTTTTGTTCCTTTAGCTGCGATTATCCCAGCCCTGTTTTGATGTTGATTGTCTACAGTGTTCTTTGCTGGCAATTTTTTTCTTTTGAAAATGTGTCCTTTGGATGCGTTCTTTGATACAGTCCAGCTCTCTCACACCCAGCATTCTCGGAAATTTTCAGACCGTTCTTGGTATTGCAGTTCATAATCTATACAGAGAGGTTTTTGAATATAGACCATCATTTCCTCCCTCCGCCCGGAGGGTTCCATGGACCTACTTTCTCCCTTTCTGGAGATAAGGAAAAGAAATATTGGGGTGTGTTCTCCCATCGGCACTTCTGTGGATTCCTATAAAGTTAGTGGACATCCCATAGAGGCCCATTGACCCCGAGACCAAAACAAAGGAACAAATTTTGTTAATACCCAATAAGTGCCTTTTTAGATTATTTAAGAAGATTCCTTCTCCATACTGGTTTTCTTTCCAAAGCTTTTGATTATCCCATCCCCTGCACTAGATCATCTGGTTCGGCCGGTTCTAAGCCTTCACTTGTTGGACTTGAAGTTGAACGACTAAATTCCCGATTCTCTTCCAAGGTCCTGTTGCAGCACATCCACATGCTGGTTGCTGAAAACTAATGATTTCTGTTTTTCTTTAAAGAACTAGACGTAGTCCTATGTACATGACACATGACATCAGATAGAAATTTGCAGGAAGAATGAATGTGTCTTTGGTGTGGGCAAGAACTGATTAACTGTTAGAGCGCTTTTTGGCCTGCTCCAAAAGTAATCCATTAAAAATCTCCCTGAAATAATGAACGCGTCTCTTGTCGCAATAATTACAAATTTAAAATAGAACTTAATTCTTTTCCAGTTCAGTTTGGAGTTTTCTGTCTTGTGGGTGTTTACCGTGACAGTAAAACGAGACACTTTGACAGCCCTTCGTGGGACAGTAATGGTAAAATAGTGGACACTGCTTCGTGAGGATTGATGAGACGTCGTAGATCTGTCCAAATTAAGCTTCGATGTTTTACTTTAAACTGTAAGTATCAAAAAAGGTTTCATTTCTACAAAACATCCCTGTGGTTATTTTTTTCTTTAGGTTCCTACAGGACAGTGCTTCCTCCAATCTCCTCGTGTTAGCCTTATCCTTCTAGAAGAATCCTTCCTCTTCCACCTACCAATTCTGTTTACCCTCAATCCATCCTTCCTGCTTTGCTTTATTCTCTTTAAATCCCCTTTATTATCAACCTTCTATCACTCGTATAGGAATAACCCCCAAATTTCCAACTTAAACCTGACAAACAGGCTGGTCTTTCAATGGATATGTTTCTTTTATCTCAGATAAACACGTTTCAAAGAAGTTCTTCTCAATGTTCTAATTATTGCTCCTAACTGAAATAGTTTCTGTTGGCACCATGATGTTCCTATGATCTTTCAAGTTGGCAACCATTAACATCATCTTTGATTCTTTCTGTTATTTGATTCTTCTTTTCTTACACTTACTGCATCAGAGATTTGTAGTTTGGAAGAAACTTAGTCATTGAGACCAACCTTTCTACAACTGAGAAAACTGTAGCCCAAATAAAGCAAATTGTCAAAGAAGACCCCAACTTCCAAAAACCTACTAGCGGAACTGAGACTCACTCACCCTCACAAGAAGCATTTCTGGAACAAATACAGTAGGCCAGGAGCTGTCCTAGGTGCTGTGAAAGCAAATATGAATCCATGACATGTTAGAGCTAGGCATCTAATTCAGGAGATGAGTCACAGTCAGATAACTAAGAATGATTTTTATAAGTGCAGTGATGGAGTAGGCAGGGGCTCAGTATGAGAGCTCATGCAAGGACTTCTGGTGGTGGGAGAAGTAAAGGGAAAGGCCAAAAGAAAGGCAAGAGTCCTCTAGTCCAGCTCCTCTGACCTCTCTCTCTCTCTCTCTCTCTCTCTCCTAGATGACCTTCCAGTGCAATACAATTAGTGTGACAGCTCCAAAATTCCTTAGGGACAGCTGACTTAGGTAAAGCCAGAGGACTCTGCAAAATTAACCATGTTTTTACTTTTATTGTCTCTTTATTTTGGGGTGATAGAAATTGCATTTTATATAATCATTTTCTATAAGATGCTAACAGAAACTTTGTATTTTCTGTTACATCCCTTTGAAATAACTCTTTCTTGACCCTGAATGAAATGCACCTTCCCTCTTTGGGGTCAAATTGCCCCTTCGAGTAGTCTTCCTGGGCAAGACACCTTTAAGGGTCCTCCAGCCTTGGCCCCCTTTGTTGGGCCCCTGCTGTGCCTGGGGTCAGGACCCTCTGCCCTGCTCTGGGGGAGCAGTGTGCCTCTTGCCGGGAGCTCAGGCCTCTCTTTCTCTGCCAGCTCCAGCCAGCATGCACCTTTACAGAGTGTTCTTCAAACTCCAGAAGACATGACAAGTTCTCTGGTTGTTTCTCTTAAGCTCCTTCCTCCAGTTGTCTTTGGTGAAGGAGACACATGTCCTCCTTTCTGCCCGAGATGGTAGAGGACGTACAGCACTCTGACCACTGTCCCTATGCAGTCCTCAAGACCACACCTCTGTGTAAAGACTGGAGGTGACGAGCGATGCTGGACTCACAACCTCCTGTCATGCGATAGGTACTCTTGTGTATAGCTTTAGAGTGGAAGATAATTGACATCTATCACGTCCTCCTCAGCTTTTGAGGCCTCAGCTGAATGAAAGAGAGAGACCTCAGGACAAGTCACACTGAGCATCTTATTATAAAGGGAGAAAATCTAGCCTGGCCATAAGGGACCTAGGGGACTTGGATAGCAAGTACATGGTTTGCACCTGTTATTTGGAGCAACTTGAGGTGAGACCTGATCATGTTGAGGGCAGCTCAAGTGCCCTCTGCCCACCACTGCCACCATACAACCCTTGGCGCACGACACAAATTCAGTTCCATAAATCAACAAATAAAAAACGACAATGCCCTTTTCTTATCAAGAATAAAATGCCCTTTTCTTATCAAGAATAAAATTTGAATTAAGTAAACCCATACAATTAGGCAAAGATTGCTTTGCCTAATTGTATGGGTTTACTTAATTCAACCAAACCTAACCATCCAACCTTACTTCCTACCTGTCCACGATAGGAAGCTTTCTCTTTTTTATTGACCTGAATCTAGTATAAATTTGCCAAACATCCATATGAATGTCATTCAAAATTTCTACCTTCCTGTCATGTCCTCGGATTCATAATAAAACCATCTGCTAATAAGTGAATAAAGGATGGATGACATGCCAGCAGTCACCAAATTTCAAGAATTCACAATATGGGTTTGAACAGTGTTTTTGTGGGATTTTTTTTCAGATCCAGCCATTCGAAAATAGAAGTTTACAAGGCAGTATTTCAGGGCTAAGGTTCTCAGCATGGGATTGCAAGGCCACGCTCCTAGCCTATACACAAGAATAACACATAATTAGGTAGTTAAAGGAGAAGTTGAGGAAAGATCGATGAGAGACTCAAATTCCTATTTTGTTTTGTTTAGTGATTTTGAAGTTCATGAAAAGTGGGCCAGGAAAAACACTATAATTGAAACACTGGAATGTAATTGTAATTCTTATCTTCAAATAGACATTTCCTAGACTTAAAACTAGTAAGGAGAAGCAAGGAATTTGAAATAAATAAGAGTTGAAGCCGCTTCAGTCCTGAGATTCAAACCACATATTAAATGTACTAAACTTTCTAAATAGAAAATTACAGAAGACCCCTAGACAACTGTTTGAATTCAGGAGCACTCATGATAAACCTATGGAAGAGTGTGGCACAGTGGTCCCCGACGAGCCGGCGTCCCTCCGCCCCTGCCCCTGACCTCCAAAGCTGCACTTGGAGGCCTGCATCGCCCGCCTTCACCAGGCTCTCAAAACCCACTAGCACACCGCCTGTGGGTTATCCTGTGTCCTCACACACAAAGTGCCTCGCAAGTTCTAAGAAAAGGAACTTTACATTACATAAGTCAGAGCTCGTGAAGTTTCTCAGAAATCAAATGGACACCTTTTTCAACTCAGCGAATCGAATATGAATGATGACCCAGAGGAAGTTCCCTTTAAAACAGAAAAGTAAGAGGAAATGGTCAGCCTATTTTAATCATCTTTTACCACCACTCCTCCCTAACTCCCACCCCCACACACACCCCCATCTCCCACTAAGCATTTGGAAAATTATCTACATTCTCTGTGGAAAGAAGCCATTGACTGCATTTTCTTATTATTAGTGAAATTTGTCTTGAGTTTTATTTACAATTGAGGAAATTGTATTCAGTCAAACAGGTAGGTAAGGGAGAGTGTACTCGCAGTTCTAGATGAAAGGACCACTGCATCAGAGTTAAATGAGACAAGCTGGGCAAGAAGAGACCATGCAAAGAGCAGTTCTGGAACTAGCTGCTTTATCTACAATATAGTATATGCTGTTGATTTAGTACGACTGAGGTTGGCCGGCCAGCTTGAGATGTTTGCATTTCAACTACACCTTCTATAACATAGCAATAATATCTGCTCCCAGGGTAATAAGGATTAAATAAGGATTAAATAAAGTCATCTTTTTGAAGGTGTCTTTCTCACAGTTATCAATGTCTTATTGGTATTAGTATTAGTCTCTTTTTCCCTTTGCCAAGTGTCTTTGTTTGGGGCGATATCACAAAATACCACAATCTGGGTGGTTTGGAAACAATAAACATAGTCTCCCCCAGCACCAGCGAGTAGTCTTAAGGATAGGTTAGGTGTCATTTTTACCTGGAAATTTTCCAAATATTATCACCTCTGGTCTTCACTTTCTTTGTTTGTAAAATAATGGGTTGGCCTTGACGTTTTCAGAACTTTCAACTCTGTGGGTCTCAATAAAAATACAATTGACGTTTATTCCTTCTTTTTCTTTTCTCATCTATCTTTTAAATTCAAAAAGCACAGTTTCCTGTAAAACTTAAACCTTGGAGCTTGTTAAAACACACACACACACACACACGCACATATTTTTTTACAGTTTGAAATACCAGAAGTCCAAGACCATGGCATCATCATGAGTGTGCTCTGGCGAAGGCCCACTCCCGGACTGCAGTCTGTCTCCTTCTCATGGTGTCCGCACTGGGTGGAAGGGTTAGGTAGCTCTGTAGCATCTCTTTTATAAGGGCACTAATCTCATTCGTGAGGGCTCTGCATTCATGACCTAAGCTCTTTCCAAAGCCTTCGCCTCCTACTCCACCTGCTTTTGCGGTTAGGATTTTGACATAGGAATTTTTGGGGTGGACATAAACATTCAGACCATTGCACCAAGGAAACATGTAGGGGGGTCCTACATTTAGTTGTACTTCCACTTGCCCTGGTGATTCTCAATTTGGCTGCATATTAGAATCACTGGGGGAGATTTTTTTAAATACTGGTGCCTACACTGACCCCAAACCAACTAAATAAGACTCTTCTGGTATAGTTAAATTCCTCCAAGTCATTGGGATGTGCAGCCTGGGTTGAGAATCTCTGTTGACCACTCTAAGCTTTTTCTTTGCAATGTAGTTTACTGGAATATTCACTCTTCACTTTCTATACAGTAACCAGTAACCACACGTGGCTATTCAATTGGAATGTGGCTAGCCTGAAGTGACATGTGCTGTAAGCACAAATACACGCCAGATTTTGAAGACTTCATAAGAAAAAAAAATGTAAACTGTCATATTAATAGTTTTCACATTGACTATATATTAAAATGATAATATTTTGGATATTTCTGGTTAAATAAAATACATTACTATAACTAATATTACCTGTTCCTTTTTACTTTTTTATGAAGCTACTGGAATACTTAAAATTACCTATGCAGCTCACGTTACGTATCGATTAGACAGCACTGCTCCAGATCAATGGTCCTTAAAGTAGGATCTCCAGATTGGAATTATCGGCATCACCTGGTAACTTGTTAGAAACGCAAATTCTCGGGCCCTGCAGACCTCCTGTATCTGAGTCTCTGGTTTCACAAGCCCACCAGGTGATTCTGATACATGTTACATGTGAGAACCACTGCCCTAGATGATGATCAAATCATATGTTCCTTTTCAATTGTGTCTCCTTGTTCTCTTCCAAGTGGTCTACAATTTGGAAACAGAACGTTAAGTGGCTTTCTTTAGGGAACTTTTGTGTGACATTAGCAATGAGGGTTCATTGAACCCAAGAGCTGCTTCTTTTCCATGGATACAGGAAAAATAAAAGATGTACAATTGCCTTTTAAATGAAATATGAGAGTCTTGACATGTTTGAATCTCTTAATAGTTTTTTATATTACTTACCTAAAATTTGTTTAGAATCTGTTAAATATCAGGACATTTAATGTAGAAGACAGTTTAAAAATGCACACCGTGAAATTTGTGTGGCACTAGATATAATCATCAAAAATGTGTGGATTGTTTCTGTTCTGGAGATGATGCCACCAGTCTCTGACATGTTTACTTGCTCCTTGATCTATCTGCTTATGCTCATAAGCTCTCTCTGGTTTCTCTAGAGCGTGTTAAATCTCATCTGTCAGCCCCTTTGTCAACTCTCCTTGGAAAAGGAAAAAGAAAATGATTCAAGGTCAAGAAGCTCCCTAACCACGAGCAGTTTAACCTAATTTGTCTGAAAGGAGACTTGAACTCTCAAAATTAAGCCAAAATTGGAAGCTAGCAAATTAAACACTGACATTCAGTGAAAGCTGAGTGGTGTCCTTCTAAACTAAAAGACCAGGTGTTCATCCAAAAGTTCCAGGGGTCACAGGCAGTCATCAGGCAGTAGTACCAGGCACTCTCTGCAACTACTGTGGGGTGAGGCGCCTGTCCCTTGGGCACGCCAGTGGGAATGGAAGCAACTGGGCTTGACTCCCAGTGGAGGCACAACAGACTCAAAGTGAAGTTTCCCAACTGAAGGGAGACAGAGGACGAAACTCACTAGTCCATAACTTTGCCTTGATCCTATTACCCTGAATTTTCCACCATGCGAATAAATAATGTGAAAACAATAAATACATATTTTTAGTTCAGTACTATCGTCAAAAAATAAAAGTGTCAAAACAGGCCTAATGGGAGACTAAAAACCACAGCGATGGCAGGGAGACCCAGGTCCAGTGGCTACTTAACAAAATCTGTGGGAGCCGTGATTACAAAAAGATAGCAGATTGTGAAAATTCAACCAGTATAAGAAAAAAAAAATCTGAGTGAAAAGAAAATGAGAACATCCTCTATGCTTAGTATAAAACGCCATTACCATTAGTTTAGTTCTTCTACAGATTCTTCTAGAATATTAGCTAAGCGGCGAGAGGAAGAGGAAAAACCAGGCTCTGGAATCGGTTTACCCTGGATCTAAGATCCAGCTCTGCCACTTGCAAACTTTAGGGCCTTTAAGACGTGAACATCTCTAACAGTCAGTTTCCTCTCTCGTAAAGTGGTCTTGCTTCCATACATCCCGGAGCTATAGATAGCGTTAAGAGAGAAGATGTTTTTTAAAAGCTTAATCTAGTACCCAGCACAAAGGAAGCACTCTATAAATAGTAGATATTATTTTAATAACTATTTCCATGGTCAGTACAATTCCTATCGTCATTTCCAATATGTAGACTCACACCTATCGAAGAGAGAATCAACATTTTTTAAATGTCGACTGCAAGCAAGGCACTCTGTTGATGATATTTCTCTCTTACCATATACCAAAAGGTTCTATTATCTGCCTTTTACTAGTGGGAAAAGAAGGCCCAAGGATGTTAAACAACTTACCCAAGATCACACGGGTAGAAAGAGAGAGAGAGCCAAAATTTATGCCCAAATCTAGCTGGCTCTAAAATCTAAGCTTTCCACTGTAGCGTGCAGTCTGTTTGAAATTTCCTCATTGAAAAAAAAGAAAAAAAATTCTACTATAATTTTTTGCAGAGACGGGACAATTTTTAATTTTTATAGATAGAAAATTAAATGTTAAGCAGAATAAATAGAAATGCATCGCATGCAGGAATTAGTAAAGTTTTTTTTCAATTTTTATTTGGGCACTCTGAGACTTAAGCCTCTTAGCTCTGGGCTAATATTGGGTTTTACCCAATGGCAATAGGAAAACCAGTTCTCAAGAAATCTGATACATCACAACAGATGCCTGGTTGCATATATGTTTAATTTTAACAAATAGTTTTTCATAACTATAGGATTTTCTATATTTATTAAAAAAAAATCTGGCACACGAGAAAATATCAAATTGTGCTATTCCACCTCCATATGTGCCAGTTATCTACAAATATAGAAATGCAATAATTATCGCTAAAACTGTTACTTGTTAGATTTTTGAAAACAGATAAATTATAAATTTGAAAAATAGTTTGAGGAGTTAAGAAATGGGTAGGGATCTAGAATCACTGACTGCCTGAAAGCCACCCCGTCCAATACCGAGAGGAGGTGTTTGAATTCATTCTACCAAGCGGTTTTCAAGCTTTTGCTTGAACACCTCCAGGGGCAGCAAGCTCACTACCTGTAAAGGCTCTCATTTGCTGTTGGACCACCCTATTTCTTGAAAATTCCTTCCTTACGTTTATGAGGAGTCTGCTGATCCTAACACTGTTATGAATGAAGCCACCACTATACACCAGGCACCCTATTAGCAGCATTAGATTCATTACCTCACAGAAGAGTCTTTAACACAACCTTATAAAATACTCATATGTTCACAGGAGACACATTAATCGAGTCACAAACCATGACAAAGCTAACGAGCAGCCCAGTTGGCCTGGTTCCGAGGCCTGTGCACAGCAGGGTGTGCAGGTGACAGGTCCCAGGTGGTGCTGGTATTAGATTGATTCACTAGGGTGCACAGGGCAAGTTCGAATCTGTTTCCACAGGAAACCTCCTCTAAATACATGATTGACACTTACCGTGTCTCCATAAATATCATTTTCTTCAGGTTAAATATCCCTGATCCTTCATCATTTTGTGCACATAATAAAATGTGTTTCTTCACCTTTCTGGGGACTCTCCTATGGATACATTCTAATTTTCCAATGCTCCTTTTCAAATATGACCAGACCAGATACGATACACCGGAAATGACCTGAAGAGTAAAAACGGTCACCCATCGTGTTCTCACTCTGGGCGCTCCAGCTCCATCAAGACAAAATTCCAGCTTTTTTGGCCACCTCATATTATCATCAACTCCAGTCATTTTATAGTAAACAAAACCCCCAAGTCATTCTTGTTTTAGACCTTCCATCTCATACCGCCTGTCATTCCAGAAAAATTGCCTAGTCATGTGATTTACTTGACAGGTGACTGTTCTTTATATACTCCCCTCCTTGACTATGGCATTTGGCCTGGGGTACTACCTGACCTAGGCCAAGTAGAAGCCTTCCCCAATTTTTTCTTTAAATGAGGCAAGAGAATTATTTCATTTCTTTTGACTAAACTAGAAATGTGTGAGTCTGAGAGCTGTCTGAGGCCAGACTTCTTTCTCTGTGGAGAAAACTAAAAAACATACAAGGAGAATCAGACATGAGACAAACAGAAAGCAGCACACCTGTGTTAAGGTTCTCACGGTTTGCTTACAAGAGCCCAAACCTTCCTCTTTTGTGTCCATGAAAGTAATGTTTCTGTCACTTGCAACCCCAGGAGTGCTGATTAATTCACTGCTACCTTATCTCTGTTTGAACAGTTAGTTGACTCTTTGGATCCAAGTGCTGGCCCTGACATCTATTTGATATTCTTAGAATCAGGCCATGTTTCTAGCTTATAAAAATATTTTGTTATCCTTTCCAGCTTCATGTCATCTATGAATTTGGTCATTTAGCTAGCAGACCCCTCGTCCAAGTAATTAACAAAAACTTTAGTATAGTGCAAGGCTGCAGGTCAGGCTTGAAGTCTTAGAGTTCTAAGACTCCTCTGTCAAAATTGAACCAGTCGATTAGTCAGCAATTTCCCCATGGTTTAGCTGTTTGGTCGGTCAAGAAATGAGTTCAGGTGTTGATGCTTCTACAGTTAGTCTATAGTGCAAACTCTCAGCCCACCCCCCAAACACAATCTTTCTTCCTTATGATTCAGCGTTTCCATCACTAAACTACCTCCCAGGATTGCAAAACATAACGGTAACAAATGACAATATTAATTACAAAAATCAAGCATCATGTCAAATAGAAAGACAGATGGCAAGTTCAAGATTTGGAGAGATCTAGGTCTCATTTTATAGATGAAGAGTCTGAGGTCAAGAGATCTGGCTATTCCCATTTAGTTTGCTAAGTATATGGATGTTTTTTAAAAAAAATGATGATGATAGAAGAATTAAAATGCTTTGCAGCATCTACTGAAATAATCATATGGTTTTCCTTATTCAGCTATGTATTTTGTCGATAAAAGAAAACGATTCTTCTATAAT
The DNA here is from genome assembly GCF_000325575.1 of Pteropus alecto. Taxonomy (NCBI): domain Eukaryota; kingdom Metazoa; phylum Chordata; class Mammalia; order Chiroptera; family Pteropodidae; genus Pteropus; species Pteropus alecto. Next base: position 2,203,479 of record NW_006438073.1, read on the forward strand.
AATGCTAGAACCAGGCTGACTTAGGTGATGGATTATCTGGGGGAGAGAAATGGCACTGGAAGTGGGAAGATGGTACAAACATAAGGAATAAGCAGAGATCAATCTGATACACTTCGAAACTGCACATTGTCCACTTCCTCTGAGCTTCACCCCTGTGCTCAGCAAAGTAGTAGAAAATGAATGAGCTTTGGGGCCTAGTAAGCTAGGTACAAATCATTCTACTTTCCACATCTGAATAATGATGTGGCAATGCCTACTTCACAGGGCTGTTTTGAGACACAAATGGCTACACTGTGAAAGCATTTTTTCCAGTGCCAGGCTCCATACTAGTTTCTCAGTAAATGTAGTTCCCTTCCCTCCCTAACTTATTTCTTCTTCTGATAATATGCAAAAAAAAAAAAAAAAAAAATGTTAATCCACATCCACTTGGCAAAGTAGGAGTGACAAAATGGAACTTTATGAATTAATAAACAAAATGTGGCATATACATACAATGTGATATTATTCAATCTAAAAAAGGAAGAAAATTCTAACACGTGTTGCGACATGGATAAACCTCAAAGACATTATGCTAAGTGAAATAAGCCAGACACAAAAGGGCAAAAACTGAATGATTCTGCTTATATGAGATACCTAGAGTAATCGAATTCACAGAGACAGGAAGTGGAAGCGTGGTTGCCAAGGGCTGGGAGGATGTGGGAAGGAGGGGTTTCAGTTTGGGAAGACCAGAAAGTTCTGGAGATGGATGCTGGTGATTAATGGTTGCACAATATTGTGAACTAACTTAATACCACTGAACTATACACTTAAAATGGTTAAAATGCTGAATTCTGGGTTCTGCTTATTTTATAGCAATAAAAAAATTAACCACTTTTTAAAAATTAAAGTTTGGGGGGACTTTTGAGTGTTGTCATTCTGAATTAAAAACATAACCTAAGGATTTCCAAGCCATATATCCCCCCATCTGTAAGCTCCCTGGAGAGCCCAAGGTCAGTTTCACTAGAGTCTGGCAGGACATCCTCTTGGCTAGAACAGCATACTGTGTGAACGCCGAGGCAGAGGCGGCTTTGAAGAGGGGGTGGGTTCACCCATGTCCCAGAGCCTGTAATTTGCAGCAGCCTACAGAGCCACTGCTGTCCCGAGCTCAGAGGTACAGATCCTTCTGGCTCTAGAACCTTCCACTTAATTCTCCCTCCTCAATGCTGATCTCAAGGCTGAGAGATAATAGAAACAAGTTAAATAGAAGATTTAATAGAAACAAGATAATAGAAACAAGATAATAGAAGCAAGTTTCATCCTTTATACTTTCTCATTCAACTCTCTCTAGTTTTACATTTGTAATAATATGTCAATCATCATAATTTGTTAAAGCATGTCAGCAAACATGTTACCATTAAGGAAACTCTTACTAGTAAAATCCTGATCACTGTGGCTCATGGTAATCACGAGCTCCTCTGAACTCTTAGCACTTACTGTCTATACTATTCAATAGGCATTTGTCACTTGGAGCTTTGTGACATACCGTTTTTGTTGTCTTGTATTGTCAACTATCACCTAGTCAGAATCAGTAAATCCTTTAACAAATCTTGACATCATCATTGCTTTGGGGTTGATTGCACATGTCTTGGCTACAGAAGAAAAACATATGCAGACGTTTTCCATTACTGCTCAGCATATTTTCTCTGGCACTGCTGTCTAAACTGGTGTGATCTGAATTGCCACTTAATATTTGAGACCTTCAGCCTCTCTATCTATACTGCTGCCAGGATTATCTACTTAAAATGCAAACCTGGTCATGTCACTTCTATGTTTAAATCATCCTATTCATCTATTTGCTTAGTACATATTTTTTTGAGCAAGGAAAGTGGGACATAGCCAAGTCCTGAGTTGGCCCTAAATTGGTTGTTCAGGATACATACAGGATAAGACACATTCTTGTCCTCGAGGAGTTCACAGCCTGCTCAAGAGACTGACAGGACAGCAAGTGTAATATAACGTGGTGCTAACAGATGTGAACACAGGCACCCCATGAAAATCCCCATTTCCCCTTTGGGTTCTACTTGCGTCCTTTCCACTTCAGTACTGGAAATGTGGAATTGGCCATAACCATCAGTGTCAACAAGAGAGCATGCTGGAGAGACAGCACTTTTGAAGCACCGATAGTCTGAGAGAAGATATTGGCAATATATTCTTGACAAAACACTCTTAGAACATACGCAGAATTACCATACATCCATAAGAAAAAGCCAAACAACCCAACTTTTCAAAATGAATAAAATGCTTGAACAGACACTTCATAAATGAATTAGCCAAATGACCAACAAGCACTCAGCTCCATGCAAGATGGAACATCCATCAGGAAACTGCCAATTAAAACCACAATGAGATATCACTATACACTGGTCAGGATGGCTAACTCTACAAGACTGAAAATACTAAAAATTGGTGAAGATACAGAACATCTGGATTTCTCCTCCATGACTGGTGGAGATATAAATTATTAAAAACACTTTGGAAAATTTTTTGGCAACATACAAGAGCATTCATAGCAGTTTTTTTCATAAGAGCGAAGAACTGGAAACATTTCAAATGTCCATTAACAGCAGAATGGGTAAATATATACTTCAGTATATTTATACAGTAGAATACTAAACAGTAATAAAAAGAAACAAACGTATGCTACGAACATCATCATGGTGAATCTCATCAACATAATGTTGAAGAGAAAAAAAAGGTAAAACACAAAATTTCAAAAATGGCCAAAACTTATCTCTGGTGATAAGAGTCAAAATAATATTAGCTTTTAGTTGATAACTACTGGGAGAAGGCAGGATCGAGCCTTCTGGAACACTGGCAGATTCCATAACTTGATTTGAATATGGGGCGGAGGGATTCATCAAGCCATCCACTTAATATTTGTGCACTTTGTGATGTATACGTATTGTACCTTAACAGGGTTAATTGTTTAAATGATGACTACCTTTGAGCCCTAAAGATCTCCGTTGCCCCTGCTCTGGTTGAATGCCTCATCTATCAATGGAGGCGCCTCTTTCTGCAATGAATTGGGAGAGTTTGTACCAAATAACCAAATTTAAGAATCCAAATAGATTTCCCTATGTACATCAAAACCCTTAAGATGCTCTAAGGAGTGGCATACCTTTAGTGATCATCTTTCTTGGTTGTAGAGAGAAGCTACAGGCTATTAAGACAAATCATTGATGAATAACTTTTCTCCTGAAGTGTGAGAAGGAGAACTTGGACCAGGAGACCCTCTTCCAGTAGACAGGAAGGACATGCTGTTCTTTCTGCACCATGTACAGTTCCTTTGAATATTTAAAATGCTGGGCATCGAGCCAGGGGACAGGCCCAGATTTTCTCTTACAGAGGAATTCTACAGCCAAATTTAGTTGGGCAGAAGTTTGTTCCAGAAATTCAAGGTCTCTGACCAGCAGGGGTTGAATGGTCTCCATCTCCTTAATTGAATGAGAAAATATCTGTAAATCTGAACTAGTGCAGCAGTGTCTCCACGAATGTTTCCTCACTTAAAAGTAGTCGCTATTGATTGGCTGTGTCAATTCCAGTGCTTCACAGAGCAGAGACAATTAAAACAATAAGAGCTGAGGACAGAACTTTTGGTGACATTATCGTCTCACGGGACTTTCCATCTGCATCGACTGAGTCAGTATAAGATAAAAGCGTTGAGTTCAAAAGGCCTGAAGGCATTCAGACTGGAACACCACAAGAGAATTAAACAAAGCTCCACGTGTCCCGTTAGGAGGTGTCTTCAGTTGAGAGGAGAGCCACGCCTCCCTCCTACTTGGCAGACGGTCTTCCCTTCTCTCCAGTGACCCCTATGTCAGGCATCTGATTTCCACAAATCTCCTAAAACACATCTTCAAATTTGAGCCCCGATAAAAATATTAAACACACAAAGCAATTATGTTATCGATCACTGTATATTTTATCCTTGTTCAAACACCTTCCCGTCAAGACAGGAAGGTCTCAGCATTCTTAGAATGAATTCTCCATCCACAGGTGAAGCTTCCATAGGTAGATGCTATCCTTCAACAAAAACCTTGAGAACCCGATGTGAATTTGATTCATATATATTATCATTAGACCTGAGACCGAATAAGACCAAAATGAGGGGGAATTTTTTAATTTTTTCAATTACTTTAAGAATCATTCTTACAAAATTAAGTAGAATATTGCTCCCAAGGTAAACAATGACTGCTCTATCCCCTGATGCTCTCTCAGCTGTCCATGCCACCACGGTGAGCAGTGGTCAGTAATCTTGCGGTAGTTTTGCTGACTAATGAAAACTAATGCAAGAGGGGTTGTCTGTCTTCCTGCCCTCAAATGCCTCTTATTCTTGATATTTTTCATTCAAAGAGAGGGAGTCTTGGACCAGTAAGAAAAATAAACCTATGAAATGCTTTCAGTGGCATCAATTAACCATTACTAATGATAACTATTATTATAAATAAGTAATAGCTAAAGATGTGACCTCATGATGGAGCCATTTTGTATTTTAGAAGAGACTAGGGACGCTTTTCTCCTCCCCTGCTCTCTGGGTCTCATGAGACAGGCATTCGGGAGAACTGGCATTTACCTGATGAGAACAGCGGTACCGCCTGCTGACAGTGTCCCTCTCTGCCTCCCAAATCTTGGGTGAAGGCAGAATCATCAGTCTCTACCAGCAGGGATAATGAATCTGGACTAAAATAACTTAAATAATAAATGTGGTATGAAGAGAATAGCAGAGCTGAGCCTCAACGCCCGAGAGGGCCTGTCTGCAAAGCATCCACAGCAGAATTCCAGAGCTAAAATTTCCAGGATGTGCTTATTATCTCTTTGCAAGGAAGTCACAAGAAGAGATTAAGGCATACAGAAATAATACTGAAGCATCTACTGATTCTGTACTGGCCCAGAAGTCAGACTGTTCAAGGCAAAGCTGGCCAACACATCTGTTTATACAAGAGCTTGACTTCATCATTTTCTATTTTGTTTTCTATAATTACAGAATCGATGGAGGCTCTGAAGATAAGTCGGGATGGGAATTACCAGTTTGCATCCGCCTGATTTTGAACTCTCCAGGGGAAAGGGAAGAATGCAGCTGTTACCGGACTGGAAACTCTGTCTTCCGACCTGTCTGAAATTCTTCTTCCCTGCTTCGGCAAGGCTGTTGCATACCAAGCACCACGCTAGATGCTGGGGATAATGAGTTCAGGTTCTGACAGCTTGAGTTTGAAATATTAGAAGACAACTGGAAATACTAGAGGGTAGTTCAGGCCGGAGGTCAAGACTAAAGATATAATTTTAAAGTCGTCTATGGGGAAGACATGGTTGAAACCATAGGAGTAGATAAAATGCCCAAAGAGAGCTTATGAATGAAGAGAGAAGCGGGGTGAAGATGTCACCTAGGAGACAGTCAACATTTCAGTAGAGGATAAAGGAGAAGGAGCCAGTGAGGATAAGATGAATGAATATCAAAGAAGTGAA
>NW_006438073.1:2209118-2244962 GCF_000325575.1 Pteropus alecto
GTAAAAAGTTGGGTGGGCACAGGGCAGGGGCAGAATCATATTGTGTTGACGCCTCGAGTAGGTCAAGAAATAGAGTAATCACTTAAAGGGGAGTCTGAAAAGAATAATAGTTGAGGGAGACCACACAGAATTCTTGGTAGATGTTTTCCTCCTCAGACAAAGGAGAACTAGGCTTGTTTATAGCCAGAGAGGGAAGAAGCCAGTAGAGAGAAAAAATAATTGAAGAGCTAAGAGAGAGTAATCGAAATCTTCCCCACGAATGACTCTAAAATCTTATCTCCAGTCCCAAATCCCTGCCTGAACTTCTCTCTAGTATTTCCAGTTGTCTTCTAATGTTTCAAGATGGGGACGCCAAAGGAGACAGGATCAGGAGTTCACAAGTACCTGGGTTAGCCTGCAATAAAGTGAAGACAAGGGGGAACAAACAAGCTGGTAAATCGGAGGACAAGAAATAGCCAGAAGTCATTGCCAAGAGCGTCAGGGTAGCAGGAAAGGAAGGCAAGGAGAGAGCCGACAGTCTCCGTGGCTCAGACCTTTTCTGTTCCCCCAGTTTGAGCGAGATGCTGGAGTGAGTGAGGCAGGAGGAGAAAAGTGGAGGGAGGGAAGACACGAGGAGGAGTCCGTAATCAGAAAGCAAGATTTCTGAGAGTTCGGTGTGTTTCTGGTGGAGGCGGGGTCAACGCCGGAACATTCACTAACTCGGTGGGAAATCCAGGGTCATGATAGACACCGAGGGAGGGAAACATTCGAATGTTTCGAATCAAGACTTGAAAATAAATTGGAAATTAATAGGATGTTAATCTCTTGATGAGCACTCCGCGAGGCCCAGATCTGTTCTTCCACTGTGGATTCCGCGTGATGTTAATTTAGTGAGCCGGGCGTGGCCGGTCGAATGCGGTAATAAGGGAACGCAGATCCGACCTTACATAGAGTCACTGCATGCGACTCATCCTGATTTTTCGTTCGGTGACTTTAATTAGGATCGCCCCATTTCTGAGTGTGTATTTGAAACACTTAAATGCATTCCGTACCCTTTTGTCTTTATTTTAGTTTCATCCCGTTTTAATATGTTTCTCATTTAAAGATATTTTATATTACTTTCCACTTACCGTCTATTTGTAAAGCTATAAACTCTAGGTTGATTGCTGAAAAAAAGAAAGGCGAGGACAGCAAAAATTTTCTCTTAACTCAGCCCTACCATCCTTGTTCCATCTTAAGCCTTGATACAGCTCCTTTCTCGTTGGTTTCCCCGAACCCACTGGGGATGAGGAAAATCGTCAGTGATGGTTTTAAGGAAAAGTATTTTTCCTCTCTCATCGTTCATCCTTTCTCACCACCTTTGTCTTCCATATTTGAATTTATCTACCATTTATTGTTGATAGCATCTCCATGAACTCTCTTTTGGGAAATGCAACATGAATGCAGAAGCTTTGGAGTGACTACCTTCAGCTCCAAGGTGATAAATCCCCCAAATCCTCTCAGTAATGACTTGGGATGTCACAAGGCTCCAAAAACTGAGACTGGATCTCTCTACAAGCCAACAGGACTGCAGCTGAAGCCTTTCACGCACCCCAGTGTGTCGCCAGTGCAGTGGGGATGCTCCCCCACCCACCCCCCACCCCCAGAAGGCCAGCTCTGACAAAGCAACCACAGGGCTTCTAGCCCTGGTGCTCAGGCAAGAGCTGACATCGCATCTCCCAGACTTGAACTTTTTCCTCTGCAGGGTTATCGATCTACCGCCTTTTGTGACAACTAAATTTACCGGAAAATAATTCAAAATTATTTCAGCAGCAGCCAGCTTCTGAAATTTTCCAAATGTACTTTTTTAGCTCTCGATTTCCCTTAAGCCATATGATGTCATTCGCCTCTCAATCCCTGAGTGCCAAAAATTCTGCTTTCATAACTTTGAAATTTGCCAAACTATAAAAACCTCGGCTCTCAGTTTGGGTTTTTATCTCCCCACCAAGAAGGCAAAAATTACTTTTTACACTTTTCAGAGTAAGAATATCAATGACAAAAAAAAAAAAAAATTGCAGCTCATAAATTCATTAAATCTTTTACCCTGTTTCCCCTTGTTTGGGCTAATGGGTTGTCCTGGCTGTACCCAGAACTTTCATTTCAGTAGCTGCTCAGCTGCTGTTTCAGGATATACCTAAACTCTTCCAAGCTCTGAACTTCACAGGTAACCAAGAGACCAATTTTCAAATGCAGTCTTTTGCTTTAGGATGTATTCATTAGCGATTTTAGAAGTCAGAACATTTCCCACTGATTTGGAAGTTTCATAGGTTCTTGTTATGTATTTACTGAAGCTTTTTAATTCACCTAAAAGAGAAGCAAAAAAAAAAAAAAAAGCCTTCATTCTGCTTCCCCTTCTAATTACAGTCCCCATTTCCTTAGCAAGTCCTTGAAAAAAGATTTCCCCAAGTCTCTAATCATCTCTCTAGTCATAATCCCCATAATTGTGTCTCTTCCAGATTCCTTCCTGGCACAGCCCAGAGAGTGATTTGCTCCATGTGGTTAAAAACCTTTTATTTTATGCCAGTGAGGACTTGTTTTCACGGCTTGCCTTCTTGGGCTTTAATGCTACGTCGGATGTAATTGATCACTACAGGCTTCCTTTCTATCCCCAGTGACTGATCGGAGTCCTTGTTCCATTATCTTACGTTAGGGGCAGACTGAACTCGGCCCAACAGGACCTCAGCTCTGGGGTTTCCACCAGGTTCCCACCTCTTCCCCGTCGTCTTTTACCCATTTAGTTGACCAGCTCGATAGAAAAGCATTATAAAGAGAATTATTTCTCCCCTGACGCCGTGTCAAATAAAAATCAAGGTTCACTGATCTTAATACTTTCTTAGATTAATGATTCTTGATCTCGGGCAGTTTTTGTGCCAACGCCCCACCCACCACTACCCTCCAGGAGACATTTGGCAATGCCTGGAAACATTTTGAGGGAGGGGCTGCTACAGGCATCTGGCGGGTAGAAGCCAGGGATGCTGCTTAATATTCTGAAATGGACAGAACAGCCTCCAAAGAATGACCTAGCCCCACTTATCAATAGCGAGGAGGCAGAGACAAACCATGACCCAACCACCACAGTGAACGCACTGAGATTGCCTCTTAGGCATCTCAACGTCCCCGGCCCCTACAAGACCGCCTGGCATATGAGAATTGCTCAGCCATGAGTCTATTTACTTTAAAAATATATTTCTCATAGGCATTCTAATGATTAATCATTTTCAATAGTAGAAATTGTTGCTTAAGTCTAAGTAGAAGTCCTTTTGCTGCCAGTTAGACCCTTTCTTCCTCGCTCTGTCCTTGCTGAAGGGGCAACAGCTGCCCACACTGTTCTGTGTAATGGTGTCAACCGTCTGGACGGCCACCATTGGAACCCTGGGACGTGAGTCAGGCCATGTGAGGGGGTACGTCTGTTCCTGGGGTTCCTAGCCCTGTGTAGGGGGTGGGGGAGGTTCTACCCAAAACATTGTGGGTGACGGCCAAGCCCTCGCGTGCCTAGAGTAAGGCCGTCACAAGGTCACAAGGGATGGAGACTGTCCTGATCCTGACCGAGCACTGAGAAGGGTCCCTAGGAGGCCAAAGCCACCTCCGGATTTCAGAAAGTCAAGGGACCATCTTCTGGACAAAGGCTCAGGTGGAAAGCTCAGAGATGTCCCTCTAACACCTTTCCCAACCAGACCCTGGGACACACATCAGCTTCTAAAGGAAGGGGCGGTGACTGGAAGCATGAGTTCAAGGGCACGCGTGACAAGGAGCAGCAGCACCCACACGGCACCGGCAATAACCACCGCGCGCCTGCGACGGGGAGGCGGAGGGGAAATCGGAGATGCGGCGCCACCCGGAGGGGAGCCCGCAGAAGGACCCGCACGGAGGGTCCCACCGGGACCCACGCGGCGCACCGCTCCCAGCACCACTGGCTGCGTCCCAAGGGAGAACTGCCCTCGGGTGTAACGGCACTTCTGCACAAACACTCTTGTGTGGTGCTGAGACCGCTGACATTTTAAACATTATTAAATTGCCAAGCATCTCTTAATCTAGAAATCTGAATGCCCTTTCGGGGTATATGGTCATTAAAATTGTAGAACCTCTTTGGCTGCGTACTATTGATTCTTTTCATAGAAGAGAGGGCTCACAAAGATTTGTTTAATTAATCACATATAATTCGTAATTTTAGTTACAAGAAAAATATGTATACATAGCCATGTGAGGTTATGGTTTCTGCACCAGACACTTCACCAGAGAAGCCATTAGATAATTGGATTAGTGGGTTTGGGTTTGCAGCCCTTTTATACTCACTGATCCTGAAGAAGGTCTGACTGAGGACCTGCACCTCCACCTCCACTGCCACAATTTACGTGGCGTGAACTCATATTCTGATTGCTGATTTTATCGGATCTTTCTTTGCATTATCCTCGGATACTTAGGAATTTTGAGTGAGAAGTGAGCTTTTATTCTCTCCCTCTCTCTCTCCCTTCCATCTTTTTCCTACCTTTCCTCGTCCCTTCCTCCCCTTTGAGTCACCATCCCTTCTCTTCTGTCTGAAACTTTTGTAATCACTTCTTCCTGCCTCCTTCCCCCCTGACCTGCCGCCACCAGGCTACTTCTTAAAATGACATTTCTGGGCTCCTACCCCATGGTGATGCTGGGGCTGTCTCAGTTCCAACCTCTAGCCCACTGGCCGTCCGACTCACTCCCAGAACACACAGCAGTGCTTTTTGTCCTGCTACATCCCTTAGTACTGTCAGTCCAGGCAGTAGACCTGAGCAGGTCCTAGGCTGCTCAGGTACCATTCTGTCCAGCCTCCTCTCTTGGGCATGGGGACAGGGATGGGTGGTGCCCTAGGCTTTAATCGGTGAGTGTGGTTTGTGAGGCCTGTCCTAGAGGGAGCACATTTGGATGTTATATTCCACACTCATTACACACTCAGCCACCAGTTTCCTCTTCTGGCTTCTAGATCTATAGGCTGACTCCACTCAGCACCTTAAACTGCTATGTTTTTTTGAGCCTAGCTATTTATTTTCTATACTCCTTTTTAAATATGTATATATTTGAACTTGGCATTGCTATGTATTTGGAAAGAGGGGGCACTCTGAAGAATGACTCCCCTATGCTATCTTGAGAGGGAGACTTCCAATGGGGGCTTAAATGTTTATTAATATTAATTTTTTCCTAATTATAGGGATGATGGATAGTCACTGTGGAAAATTTGGGAAATGCTGAAACTTATAAAGCTCATAGTTCTGAGATAACCACGTTAATATTTTAGCATATTGCTTTTAAACCTTTGTCTCTCTAAATGCACACACGCTCTCTCTTACAAAATTAGTTCATACAGCACATTCAGTTTGGTTTTCTGCTTTTATTACCAATTATTGGTTTGTATGTATTTTAAATATAATACTAGCTCAGTGGTAGAAAATTCATAAAACACAGAAGTATAGCATTACATTTCCTCGAATTTCATAAAAAATAGTCACTGTAAAAATTTTAGTATTTCATTCTGCATATTTTAAAACTTTAGATAACAAGGTGTATAATTTTGAACTATACTTCACATTATATTTTCATAATATTATGAGCATTTTCCCATATTATCAAAATATGGTTTGCAGTGCCACACAGTTCTAGTTTTGTTTTTTCCTCTTGAAAAAAAAGTCAGAGTATATAAATTTTTTGTAATTTTCAGATTTGAAAATGTACTCAACAGAAAACATATATTCTCAGCTTAATATATAATCATTATTTCAATCTTATTAAGTTTATGATTTAAATTTTCTATGGCATTATTTATCTCCATGATCTTTGAAGGCTTACAAGATTATGTTAAAGGCTTTCACAAGTCTTTCAATCAATTTATCTTTTTTCTTCTATAAAATTTTAGATTGATATATTTAGTTTAGGTAGATGGCTGTTAAAAAAACATTTTCATAATTAAATTGAAAAATTTTATCTTTTATCAAAATAATTTCTTTGGTTTAATGTTTTTGCTTTAATTTTTTTTTCTGTCTGACAATTCTGCCTCCATCTTTGTTTTTCTTTGTTGTTTCCCTGATAAATGGTTGACAAACATTTAATTTTAACTTTTTTCTTGGTTCTTTCCTGAAAAGTGATGCCTGTAAGCAGGTTATAGTAAGATTTTATTTTACTTTAATCTTTGGTTTCTACTTATTGTCATACATGATCTATGTAGACTTATTTTTATTACTTTATTATTTTTATTTTTATGTGCTTTGGATACTATTCTGCGGGGGTTTTTTGAGACGATATCATGCCGCCTTTATCTTCTTTGTTTGGTAAGTATATATTTTATAATGATTCTATTAGTGGTTAGATTTATCTGTTCAAAACAGTGTTAGTTAGGGATTGAGTTCAGTTACCTGAAATAGAAAATCATCCAGAGCCAGACTGACTGTTCTCATGGAACAGGAAGTCGGAACACAGAGTGCAACTGCTCCCCAGGGTCCTCTCTCTCTGTTCTGTCATCCTAAGCATAAGGCTTTCATCCCACGGAGGCCTCAGTGTCCCAGAGGATGGCGGTAACTTTGGCCTCCCATCCACATTCCAAACAGGATAAAAAAAGACTAGAGGGGGAGAGGGTGGGGGTAGGGGGAGAAGGACAGGAAGGAGGAGGCAGTTGTCTGTATCTGTACTAAAACTTACCCAGAACCACTAGTTGAGTTTCTCTTCTGTCTCATTGGCTAGAATTGTGTCACCTGGCTACTTCTAGCTACAAGGAGGCTGAGAAATAGAGGATTTGTATCTGGGTCGTTTGCCACTCAGAACAAAACTGGGATTTTCTTAGTAAGTAAAAAAGGAGAATATATTTTAGGCAAACAGAAATTGCTTACCCATTATTTCTAAGGTTGTCAAAGTCAAGAGTGAAACGATATGTTTTTCACCCGCTTCTTCTGCTTGCCCCCAGCCCCACCCACAACCACACTCCTGCACAATTGCATTTTAACTCTGGGTATTCATGAATTTAAACACAGATTTTTTTTTAACCCTTTTTTCACTAAATTATAATTTTATACTATATAATTTCTTTTTTTAAGGCTTTAAAATCACACTCAGTTCTTAAAACACTTTCAAACATTCTTAAATTTATAATTATTGAGTTTCAGTCTTCAGATTCTTTTAAACCATGAAATTGCCTTTCTTACATTTTAGATGTTGGTTCTTTTCTTAATTGTCTAAAGTATGCACTCAAGTGAGTTTTAAAAATACGTGTTTGTGGGTAGTATGTACCCTGTGCTCTCGCATGTGGAAAATCATCTTCCTAACTCAGCACTCCAGTGCCTAACTCATGCATCATATTTCAAAACAACACTTGTCATTAAAAATGACCTCATCTAGGTCCCAGATTATAACCAAAAAGTAACTTGCTTTTCTCTTTAGGCCAGTCTCAATAATTTTTGAATTCCAAAAACAAAATAAAACATAAGTGTAATTCCAAAAGCACTGATAAACAGCATGGATCTTAACTGAAGTTTTCTTGGAATATAGCAGCAGGAACCACATTGCATATCATCAGCAAGACCTCTAAACAAGTATTTCTCCCACTGCTCTGTTTCTTTAAAGTTTCATCCTTTATGATCTCACTGCACCTGTGACTTTCCTTGAATGTCTGAATTTCTTCACCCTCTAAACTCTATATGCTTTTTATTTTTAATTTGTTTTTTAATTTGCTCTTTTTGGAGTTCAGTTTACGAATTTTAGGAAATACAGAGCTGTGTAACCTTCAAACAGGACACAGGAAACAGGAACTATGACTCCCAAAATTCCCTCATGCTGCTCCTTTATACTCACATCCTCTCTTCCCCTCACCCATGGGAACCACTGAGCTGTGCTCCCTCTCTTATCATGTTAATTTCTCTAGAATATCATGTAAGTGGAATTATACAATATGTAGCTAACTGAATCTGGCTTTTTGCATTAGCATAATGCATTTTAGATTCATCTACGTCGTCGTATCAATAGTTTGTTCCTTTTTATTTCTGAGCAAAATTCCATTGGATGGATATACTACAGTGTGCTTATCCAACCACCAGTGTAGTGGGTGAAATTATGCGTTCCAATTCTAATCCTTATTCCCTGTAAATATGACCTTATTTGGAAAGAAGCCCTTGGCAGATGCAATCAAATTAAAGAGGCCGTGCTAGGTTAGGGTGGGCCCTAAATCCAATGACGGATCTCTTTATAAGAATAAGAAGAAAGAGTTTTGGATACAGAGACAGAGAGAAGAAGGCCATGGGAAGATGGAGACACACTAGAATGATACATCTACAGGCCAAAGAACATCAGGGATTGCTAAAATCCACCAGAAACTGGGGAGAGGGACGTGAGGGTTTTCCCCCTGGATCCTTCAAAGGGAGCTCTGTCAACAAACACCCTGATTTTGAACTTCTAGCTTCCAGAACTATGAGAAAATAAATTTCTGCTATTGTTAATAGTATCCCTCATGATCTTTTAATGTCAAAACAGTCTATTTTTTAAACATTATATTTTAGTTTCCCTCTTTTATACATGATGTTGATCATTTGTATCTTCTGTCTTTTCTCCTTGGTCATTCTGGCTAGAAGTTTCCCATTATATATTTTTTCTTTTTAAGATTTCTTTCAGTTTCCTTGTATCATTATGTTCTTAATTTCTTCTTTTAACCTTATTATTTCTTTTATTAAGCTTAATTTTGGTTTAATTTGCTCATATTTTTTTAGCATCTAAAAGTAGAAGCTTAGATTATTTAGTCAATATCTTTTCTAATATAAGTATTTGGTGCTATGAATTTTCCTCTAAACACTACTTTAGCTGCATCCCACAAATTTTGACATGTAGTGTTTTCATTTTTGTTTTGTTCAACATATTTATTAATTTCCCAAAAATTCTCTCTTTGACCCCTTGTTTGTAAAGGTTTTGCCTAATTTCCAAAAGTCTGAGAATATGCCAGATATCTTTCTCCTATTGATATTTATTTTAATTTCATTATAAACAGAGAACACATTTCGTATGGTCTCAGTTTTTTATATATTTTAAAGTAAGTTTTAGTGCCCAGAACATGGTCTATTTTGATAAATACTTTATATGCATTTAAAAATATATGTATTATATGATTGTTGAATGGGATGTTTTGTGAATATGTATTTGCTAACAGTGCTTTCAAGTTTCTATTATCTTGCTGATTTTATATGTACTTGTTATATCAATTACTAAAAGACTGTTGAAATCTTCAACTAGAATTGTGAGTTGTCTACTGCTCTCTTCAACTCCTTCAGTTTTTACTGCATGTGTATTAAAACTCTGTTTTTAGGTGCATACGCATTTAGAATTATTATGTCTTTTATAATAAAGTGATCCTTTTACCATTAGGTAATGCTTGCCTTTATTCTTGGTAACTTATTTTTCATGTGAATTCTGCTTAGTCTGATATTCACATAGCACTCCCACTTTTCTTTTTATTTCTTTTTGCATGACATATAATTTTTTATCTTTTTAATTTTTTTATCTATAATTTTGTATTTGTTGTGAGTTTATCATAGACATCATTTACTTGCAACTTGAATTTTTCTCCAGTTGAATAATCCCTGGTTTTGATTTGGTTTATTTAAACAATTTACCTTTGTTGAAATTATTGATCTGTTTGAATTTAAATTTATATTTTATTATTTGTGCTCCTCTAGTGCTCTTTGGTTTTTCACTGGACTCATTTCTTTTCTTTCTTCTTTTGGATTATTTAGATATTTCTTACTATTTCCTTTTAATTCATCTATTGAAAATTGCTCTGCATTTTTTTGAGGAATTATACCTGTGCCGAGAAAGATGAGTTTCTCTCTGGATTGTAAGCTTCATGGTTTTGCACTGTTTTGTACAAGGGGTGAGGAAGTCACCCTTGGCATAAAGGGGTAAGAGTGAAAAGAGAAAACAAGAATGAAGAATTTACACACACACACACATACACACACACACCACAATTAAGGTCACTGGAGCCATTTTCTAGTTCATCTGACCAGGAGAGGGGTTATCTCTTGGGATTAGATATCTTTTAGATAATCCCACCACCGTCCATTCTAGCTAGTGCAACGTCATTACTGGGGCTGGCCTCAGGCATACCCGGGAAAGAAAAGAGAGACAACAGAACAACTAGGATCTTATTCCACATTCTCTGCTTTTCAGAAGCCTCTTTTACTGATCTTCTGACGAGAAAGATGGCTTTCCTTTAGATTTTAATCTCCATACCTGTTGCATAGTTCCACCTTGACCTTCTATGAATGCATGCTGAGACATAAAGGGTAGGAAAAAATAGGAAACTGACCAATACTGGCTGTTCTGCAAATTTTGAGTTTTCCACCTGCCTGACTGCTATTGTTTGCTTTTCTGAGTCTTTAAGTAGTGCCTTTTGTACTCTCTCCAGAGTTTTGAGTTTTAAGCAGTGGCAAAGATAAAAAGTAGTAGGCTTACTCCTCTTTGGTCAGTATCAGAAGTCTGTCATATGTTCATTATGTTGAATAATTTGCCTCTTGATGTCCCATTTTTATTCTTTATTTGTCACCTAAA
The DNA here is from genome assembly GCF_000325575.1 of Pteropus alecto. Taxonomy (NCBI): domain Eukaryota; kingdom Metazoa; phylum Chordata; class Mammalia; order Chiroptera; family Pteropodidae; genus Pteropus; species Pteropus alecto. Next base: position 2,219,682 of record NW_006438073.1, read on the forward strand.
TGACAATTTTTTTCTGTCACAACAATGCTGATTATATTGAGGTAAGGAGAAAGCAATGTCCCTTCAAGAATTATACCTACCTGCCCAAAATGGGCTTTTGATTTTCCTGGATGCTCAAGGGTGTATCATATTAAAATCTTTAAAAAGTTAAATTAATCCAGTCTTATTGTATATGTTCATCATTCAACTTCCTGGTAAAGGAGGTTGAATAGCTCAATAGAATAACATATAAAATTTTAAATCAACTATCTGCTCTTAAGTTAGAATTGTTATTTCATACAGCTCAAGGATCAGAAGTCTATAATAACAAGTCTCTTCCTCTCACACAAGAGTGTGATTAGAAAAGCACCATATGGTAGCAGTCTGCTTTATACATAAATGGGGCAGGGAAAGGAGGAGGAGTGGGAGAAAAAGAGATAAAGGTAGTTTTCATTGTTAACCAAGTATGGTAAGAAAAATCCAGATGAACTCCATTTCTGTAACAAATAGAACACCTACTACGTAAGGAAGGCTGTGTGCTACATGTTGGAGGAGGTTTTAAAAAAAACGCGTAAGACAAGTTTGCCTATTTCCTAGGAGTTGGATAGGACAGATAACTTGCACACCATTGCTTTAAAATAAGCTGAAGTGTCATAATGCAAAGAGCGATCAGTTTAAACCATAATGTGTGTTCTGAAATGGAAAGGAGAATGGGATCATCGATCAGCATCGATTTTATGAAATAGAATCCTGAAAGGAGAGGTGTGATTGGCTTATAACTGGGGGAAAAGCAAAAGAGAAGAGAGAGGAAAGAAAAAGTAGAGCGAAGGTAGCAGCAAGTTATAAAGCATAGAAAGGAAATATCGCGTTTCCGTTTTTAACTCAGTGGTAGGAGATACAATTTTAAAAGTAGACCGAGACGATATCATCAAGGGTATTAAAAGCGAAGGCAAAATTTTTTACCTTCGGAGTTAATGAAGAGCCATAATTTAAGGCTTTTGAGCAGGAAGAGTCAGGTAATCGGAGCTACGACTTTGAAGTATGTGAACTATGGTGATGCTTGAGCAGGGAGGGACTTGGAAAAAAAGAACATCAGCTTCATTACTGTGATGATCTGGACACAAGGTGTCAGGGGGCTAAGTAGAGTAATGATGATGGAAATGGACTGGAAAGAAGACAGCTTAGAGGTGCGATCAGTGATGGTCCTGAGTGTCTTGGAATCAGGGAACACAAAGGAATGATAGATTGGGGAGAAAAGTAGGCAATTTAGTTAAAAATATTCAGTTTGAGTTGCTCATAAAACAACTTTTTTGAGAAGCTCATCGGACAGGTAGGAAAGACAGGCTCAGAGGCACAGAATAAGATGTCAGCTCTGGAAAAGCAGAAGCGAATGATGAGATCATAAGTGTGGATGGACTTGCCGAGGGGGTGACCAAAAGAAGAGAAAACCGTGGGAGAAATGCAGCTCTCTAGCGTAGGGGGTAGAGAAGAGAGAGGAGCTGTGAAAAGGGGGAAGAGACAGTTTTAGGGGAGACTGGCGGAGTTGCAGAGAGTTCAGGAAAGTGAGCGCTGAAACAGTTTGCAGTTAGGAAACCAATGGTGATCTTTATAGCAGCCGTTTCAATAGGGCGGTAAAGGCAGAAGCCAGGATGCACAGGATAAGAAGTAAAGGGCCGTGACTGGGAGTGGATGTACCTCCTTTGAAAAAATCTAGCAGTGAAAACTTGGATTCCATGGACCAAACTGAGAAGAATTTGGCTTCCAGTGGGTAGGCCTGATCAGGAGTAAAAGTGGGCACCAACAATTGTGAGTCAATTGTCCAATGATATCAGATGTTCTTGATAATTCAGACAAAAATAATGTGGAAAACAAGAAATGATGGAGTCAGTCAAAAGAGGGTCTTTCTCATAGAGAGCGATACTGATTTTCTCTTCAAATGTCTCTCTCATCTTATTTCAAAACCAAATTTTGTCTCCTCCTTGGCCTTCTCCTCTCACAGCCACTACCACTGCTTGTATACGACAGTCGGAGATGTGGCAGAAAGAGCGGGGTCACTGCAGAGAGTTGAGAACAGGCCACTAACTGGGAAACATGAACCTCGATCCCCCTCTGTGACGCTGGGGAGCTGGAATGTGCCCACGTCACCTCTTGCTCTCAGACTTTATATAAACAAGAAAGGAGGGCTTGGGGGAAAGTCAGCAGGCACGTAGTGTATTATTTTCAGACCCTCCTTAGCTTTCACTCTGAAAGGTCTTACATTGAAATTTTAGGCAGATACCACAGCACCCCATTCTAATATACCCCCAAAGTTACTTAACACCTATTTGTAAACACTGCAATGAAATGGGAAGTGAGTAAACCGATTCACGGCTGGTTACTCGCACCCCAGTCTTCTCAGTAGCATTTTCAAGGACACATTATGGCTTACATGCAAATTCATCCCCTCCAGGACTGACAAATGGCACCTTTTGTAGGACACCCTCATTCCAGGGCTGGTTAAGGGGCAAGTTCTCATGGGAAACGCAGCGGTGAGGTGGTCTTTATCCACACCCGTCTCTCTCCTGCATTCTCCCCTTCTCCTCCTTCTGTAGGGACGTTCTAGATGATGAGATTTCAGACCAGAAATGCCTTTACCCAGGCTGTGCCTTTGACTCTGGAGGGGCACAGAGAGCGGAAGGAGGAGGAGGGTGGACAAGGTCAGGTGGAGAGGAGCAAAATGTGAGTGGCTCGTGACCAGCTCTTCCTACACTTAAAGTGAGATGTTCCGTTCACTGAGACCAGACAAACGAGGCAGAGACTGGAGGTAGAAACCCGATTAGAGACATAATACATTGCTTGACCAAAGCTTCCATCTCTTTCCTTATAGAAACACCTCTCGGTAACCCAGGAAAGGAACTGGGTGTCACACAGCCAGTGACAAAGCTCTTATCCACTGCCTCACAGTGGGATGAGTCCCTCAAAGGCCACCATGGGGATATCAGGAGGACAGAGGAAACATGGAAAGTCAGCAACGTGCCAGTTCTCACGGTTTAGGAAACAACAGGAATGGAATAATAAATTATGTGACTAACCCGCAGGCTCCGTTGTCAATGAGGTGGCAGAATTGTGCTCTTCAGTTGGGGACTCTGGGAGGCACGTGCCAGGGAGGCCTTGCTGTCACACTGCAGGGCTCCCGGGGCTGAGCCAAGGAGCAGAGGCCCAGCCCTGCTGTGGTGGGCGTCCCGCAGGCTGCCGAGAGGCCCAGATTGCCTGTGGTTGTGCTCAGACAGACCCAAAAGGACATAAATCACCTGTTATTAAACATCCCTGTGCTAATAGCATGACACTGTATTTACCCAGCACTCTGCCAAGAGCCCAAACCTCCATCCGGGAGACCAGAACGGCTGATCTGAACACCTTTGAACAGATGGGAACTGCACAAATGGGAGAGACAGGAATAGAAAAGCAAACCATCCCTCTCATGCGTTAACCCTGGCCCAGAAAGGACATAATGTGTAGAGGGGAGCTGTCAAGAGGAAAGTCACTATCTCTTCAGGAGTCAATGTACCTTTAATTTCAAAAGTACAACTGAGTACCATTTTCTAGACAGATGATTCCCTACTTCATAGCTCTTGCTGTTCTTTGGATGGCTTCTGTTATTTCTCTTCCATCTGTTATTTTCATTTATTTCAACTAGATTTTTCCAAATTGGAGAATCTTATTTTGGGAACGATGTATTCCAGAGATGTTACCCCGTTTAAAAAGAACTATTGTTTTTTTTTTTTTTTTGGTTTTTGCTTTCTTGTTTTTCAACTTGGAAGAGTATTTTCCGGGTCTGGGAGTCAAGTGCATTTTCTAGGTGCAGACATTAACAATTTTCTCCCCAGAAACGTGCGGGGGAAGGTCCTTCTGGGCTCCCGGGGAGGGGGCGCGTTTGGCCGCACTGTGCTGCTGGGCGAGGGTCTCGCTTCACACAGTCTTCCCAGATCCTGTCAAGTCTCCTCGAGGAAGGGTTTCCACCGGGCTTCATGCTCCCTCCTGGGTTTTGGCAGACAAAGGAACTGAAATAGAAATAGTGTGTATCTGTGCTACATCCAACAAGCCAGCTTCTCGGAAAGACCAGAACTAGTATGGGGAGGAGAGAAGGCGAGGGCAAAGCATGACCCCACCTGTAACAACCGAGCAAAGGGAGGGCAGGAAACGAAGAGATCTCTCTAGTTTGCTTTAAAATCCACGAAACAGGAAGAAGAAATCTAGAGGAGACGAGATCCTCCCCATAGGTGACATTTTCACTTCGAGTCAGCTCCTAGATGTTAAATATGTGAAATTTAACGTGTGACTTTCCTCTCGAATTACTTCTTTCCTTAAGCCTCGTCTCCCTTCCACCCTCAGCTTACTGCTGGCTCTGGCCATGATGGATTACTACCGATTCCATATGTGCCACGCACTTTCCCATAAACATGCTTTTGTATGTAATGAGTCTGCCTGGATGCCATTTGCTCTTTTCTGTGCCTGGCAAACTCCCGTTCATCTCCTCCAAGTCAGCTGAAATGTCATCTTCTCTGTGAAGCCTTCTCAGTCTCCGAAACCAGAGTGGTGACGTGTCCCCCAGCTGCGTGCCATGCACACAACCCACGTCTCGCTTACGCACTTAACACCGTTCAGTTTAACTGTTTTCCCTGCTGGACGGTGTTAAGCTCCGGTGCTCCCTCGATATTTGGGGGGTGGCATGAATGAGGGTGACTCACGATGGGAGAATGTGCCAGTCTGATGGGGGACAACACAGCCTATAATGAAGGAGGGCCAGATGCAAGCTGATTTGATCGGCTTCCTCACAGCATGTTATTTCGGTGGCAATGTCTACAGACATCATCATTAAATGTCCCCGTGGTTCTCACTGCAACATGGGGGGGAAATCACAAGACTCAGACCCAAGAGACACTGGTTCTAATATTGCTTCTGCCATTAACTGGGTGAGTGATGTCCTAAATTCTGCCACTCTGTTTCCTTAGCTGTCAAAGTCTTTAATGTTATTTCTTTTACCTTTTTCACCTATTTTGAGGTTGAAAACAATGAACCGATATATGTGAAGGTGTCTAATGGTTGCATAGGAAAGTAACAGTTTAATTGAATTTCCTTAAACTTCTCCTCTTCTCAGCCCCCCCAATCTTCTGCAAATTTGCCAACAATAAAATAATAATAATATAAAATTTAAAATATTTTATCGTACCTCAAAAGCTCTTGCTTTTGTTTTCCACTTGTATGTTGTAGGTAAAAAGAACTTTCATAATAAATTCTTTAGGAAAGGGCATATTAGCATATGAAATAAAATCCTACCATATTCTGTGTGCTTTTAAAAGAACACTTGAACTTCAGTCCTGAGAAGAGCTGGAAATTGACGAGCTCAGCCTCCTATCTTACGATGAGGAAATCCGGGCCAGAAGAGGTCACGTGGCCTGTGTGAATTAAGGACAAGGCAGGGATTCAAACTCAAGTAGCCCACCGCCAGGTCCGAGCTCAATGGCCCACAGTAGGGTATGGAGATGCCCAGGAGAAAGGCCCTTGGCAGTCAGTATTCCCCGGGGCGGGGGGTTCGCAGGGCCAGTCTGCAGCCTGCCACATCAGAGGGCATCCCCTGATGTCTTCGGCTCCCGCTCCTCACTCTGATCCAGCCGTGCCGGCCTCTTCACAGGTCCTCTGTCTCTCCAGGTACGCTCTGGCCTCAGGTGCCAGACATTTGCCTTCCTCCGGGCCAGGAACACCCTCCCGCTCCTGTCCACGTCCATATGGCTGGCTTTCCCACTTCCTTTACGTCTGAGCTTAAATGTCACCTCATCAAGAATGTTCTTTGCTCTTTTTAAATTACAGCACTGTCTTTTCCCTTCGGCTTTACTTTTCTCAATATCATTTATGTTTCTTTGTTCATTTATCGTCTGCCTCCCTCCTCTCACATGTAAACTCCATGAACACAGGGGCATTTATCCATTTTCTTTTCTAAATGACTAGAGCCATGTCTGGCATTGGCTCAGAAATACTGTTGAGTGAATGAAGGAAGGAGTGAATAAATGATGGAGACACAGGAGCGATCATTCCTGAGAGACAGAATGCATTCTCCCTCATCAGTGGACTCTCTTTGCAGGTAAGAATCTTGTCATGAAACGCCTGCAGTTTCCCCTGCTCACAGTAGGTCCTTCAACCGAGACTCAGGGCTGAGTTACTATGTGCAGCTCAGAGAACCTATCTTTGGAAAACTGCCACCGTTCACTATTACCTGACAGAAAGGTAACTTCAGGTTATGGAGGTAAATTAAAACAGCTTACCAGAGTCAGAATACCCTAAACTTCCCTAGACAACCTGTCCTTCCTTGGTGGTTTAGCTGGGGTTCCAGATCTTCTAGGCCTTAGTTCTTGCTAAGGGCAGAGAGCTTGGTTGAAAGCTAAATTTAAAGCTTATTATTACCTTTTAATTCATCCCCGATATGAATTCATTCACTGGCCATTGATGGATGGCATGCCTGTCTACACACAGTGGTCCGGCCCCCGGGGCATCACAATAGGAGTGAGGAACCAAAATTTGCCAAGCCAAGGGTCGTTTGCAGCCACAGAAATTCTAACCAGAAAGAGAGAGCAGGGCAGAGGAATTTAGAGGCTGGAGAGTCAGATCTCATAGGTCGTGGCAGCGGCAAGACAGAGAAATGTGAACGGTCAGCAACGAGACATTAAGTAGAGCCATGATTAGCTGGAGAATCTGTACATTCAGTAATGGGATCTAGAATTTGGGCACTGACTTACTTCAGTAAGAGCTTACGCAAAGTACCTCTCAAGAACTTTCTTGAGACAAAGACAGATTCTTAAGGGACTACGCTGAGCCAAAGATAAGATTTAGAGAGGTAAGGATGCTGGTGAGATAACCGATTCATTCCAGTTTGCCTGGGACCTACCTGCTTTCAGCACTGAAAATCCCATGTCTCAGTAACCGGCGCAGTTGAGGCCGACCAGGGCAGCTGGGCTCCCTAGGTGCTGGGCTGCATGAAGATGTGAGGCGGAGGTGGTTCCCTCTTAGTGACTCAGTCTCAGAAGTACAAGACAAGGGCCACAGCCAAGAACATCTGCTGAGAGCAAAGGGCTGAGGGTACACTAAGGAGGCTGGTAGGTAAAGCTAAAGGTGAAAACAGCTTTCCTAAGGAAGGAGAAAATGACAGTCAGACGGTGTCGAGAGGGGGAGCCTGACTGTGCTTGAGGGGGTTCTCGAAAGGCCTTGCTAAGATTCAGATACACAGACATGTGCGAAACATCCACACCGAGGCTCAGCCAGCTGATGTCCTTCAGAAAAGGAAGACTAATTATATTCGCTTACCTAACTTAAGTAGACTTTCATGCGCCCGATTCATCCGCAATGCCTATGTCTTACTCTTGTGCAGAAAGCGTTTAGGGAAGCATGCTCAGTCTTCTCTAGTTCACTGTAACAATTCATCAGATTAGCACCTCCTAAATCTCTGTGTCCCGAACCCACCCCTTCCCTCCATGCTTCTCAGTGCTCCAAACTCACAAATAAAGCTTTGCTGCTAAGAAAAGATACAATAACCTACCTCCTTTGCATCGAACCATAAGTCATAAAAACTGGTCCGATGACTCTGTTATACTTCGAATGCTTTAATACTGAGAATGTTTACCAACACTTAATGGAACAGACATTGGAGGCTATTTTTTCAATAGCAATGATTGATTTGACGTCCACCAGTACTTTTCATTGAGCATTGTATTGTTTATTCAAATACAACTTTACGCGGTTGTCTGATACATGAGGCAGATCAAATTTGACCTGCTGTGAGAAAGATCAGGAACCATGATATACTCGTTGGCAACACGTGAGAAACCACTGTGGACACTTCAGGGATCTGAGAGTGTAGTTTGTAAACCTGTGCATTGAGGCATTTGTACCCATTTGTCCAGGCCACAGCAAAAACAGACCAAAGTATGTGCAAGGGATGAGTAAACTAGACTCATGGTCCCAAGGGATGAGTAAACTAGACTCATGGTCCCAAGGGAAAACTTAATTATTCACAGACAGTATGCACCTGTTAAGAGAAACAAGGGAACCTGTAAAAATATATGCATTAATTATAAAATAAAACTAAAATATAAGTTGGGCCTTTTGGAGAGAGAAAATATTTTGCTAATAATACCAATAGCAGTAAAACCCATCAATAAGAATGGCCAGCTGCCAAAACTGGCAGATTCTGACTCAGAGCTCTTTGGAGTCTCACTGTTCCAGGTTCTGCCAACCTTGAACTTTCAAAAAAAAAATGTAAAGGAATTCTCAGGAGCCAGTGTTGAACAAATTGTTCTGAGTTTAGGCACACAAAAGTTCTGATTGGCCCAGAATCAAGGAAGAATCAGCCTTAAATGAATGAGCAGAAGAGACTTCTATTTGGTTTAGGATTCGTTTTCATCTTCTCCTTAGGAAATTCAGAAAGGTAGCACCTCTCCCTGACCGCTCCAAGCTCCGTGCAGGTGTCCTTCAGTCACTATTGAATCACAAATGCTTGTGAATTAGAAAAATCGAGGCAAAACTACTTGTTAGAATCAGGAAGAGGTTTCCTCCACTATGATGAATCAATTTTGCATAAACTTAAAAAAAATGATAACTTTTATTGCAAAGATACATGAGGAAAGTAAAGCCACCCAAGCTTTAATAAATGGCCCTCCCTGTTCTGGATTCTGTAATATATCCATATTTTGATGCATAAAATCTAATTAGATGTACCATGCACATTAAAATATAATGCATTGATATCTGGCTTTCTCTATGCACGAATTGAGACAGAGATTGACTATGTCACTCAGGAAGGAATTAAAAACCTTACCAAGTCTAGGACTTTAATTTTTTGTAGAACTGAATTATTTATGATTAGGTTTGTTGAATGTGACAGCAAATAAATAAATAATAACAATGGTTAAGAAAAGATAGAAAGTTGTTTTCTCTCTCATGCAAATGCAGCCCAGAGGTAAGCTGTGCAGGGCTGGCTTGTCACCCATGTTGCTTTCAGCTCACGTTCCTTGTGCCTCATCCTCAGAATCCAAGATGGCAGCATCTACCTTCCAGGCAGCAAAATAGAGAGCAAAGAGGTATGCCAGCTCGCTCTTAAAAATGTTTTTTAAAACCAACCATGGATTCGACTAGTGTTTTATAATGGGGTGCCACCTTATCCTACTGGAAACGGGACATAAAGAACAAAATCAGAAAAATTCTGAACTCTGAAACATAACTGGTGCTAAGGTTTTCAGAAAAGCAGCTGTGAAGCAGTACTAACGAGTTTTCATTTCAAAACCTAGTGGTGAACAGAGATAATGTCATTACTAAATTATCTACTATTTGACTATTCTAGATGACATGTCTCAAACATGTCATCACATCACAGATGGGTCACTGCCATCACTGAGCATGATCACAGTCACGGTGTCTCACCAGTGACGTGAATACGAATGTTGATACTGAAAATTTGATCACTGAGAGCAAATCTTCTTAAGAGGAGATTGACATGTGGAAGCAGAATATTCCTGTGGGGATATTTTAGGAATTCCTTTCTATTATGTCAAAATAAAATAAACATCCTTTCCTAGAACCGGGAGCTGAGATGTCAATGAAGAGCTAAATTTTAATAATGTCATAAAAAGTACCAGCTGGTCAGTGACAATAGGGAGGTTTCAGGGGTCGATTTGCCTGGAAGATTCGGAGCCTCAAATACAGGACCCCAAACAATGGCACAGCCTCCACAAGAGTAGCGGCAAGAAGACGTGATGAGGTGACCTTCTCCCACAGGAGGCACTTCCAGAGTCCCAAGAAATGTCAGGAAGAGACCCAGACAAGAATGTTACAGTCCTTCAGCCAGCAACATGCACACCTAATAAGGCAGAGGGTCACCAAAGTCGAAAGGTTCTGAGCGTACTGGCCGGGCACACACAGTTTGGAACTGGAGAAAACGTGAATAATAACAGAACAGCATAAAGTGAGAACTGTGGTAAATATAAAAAATATTATGAGATGGTGCGATGGACAACATATAAGATATGAGAACAGACGAGGCCTCAAAAAAGAGACAACATTTGAAAGCACAGATAAGTGAAAACCAGAGGGTAGGTGGCCCTGACAGAGAACGCCGTGTCCCAGGGTCTGACAGAGCCTGAAAGTCGCCGAAAGAGCTCAGGTGGCAGGACCTGGGGCGGCGTGGGGAGGGCCGCTGAGGGAATGTCATCGGAAAATCATCACGATGATCATCACATTTTAGAAAGTCATCTCCTGAAACAGTGCAGTGGAAACACTGGAGAGAGATTCTAGCTGGGAGACATGTCAGAAAATTATTTCAAGGCGCTGGTAAGAGTAAGGCCTGAGCTAAGGGCGCTCTCATTTCAAGATACAAAATAGAGACCATTTCCTCAATTATAGACCTCACCAACCCCACAGCCACTTCTAGACTACACCCTAAAAATATTTGTTTTCCTGTATTTGAAAGAAATAGTGTGAATAATCTGTCCTAGTAATTTATCATTTTTATAAAAGTTTAGAGTCAGATGGGTATGTGGTGTGGGGGGGGTTACTTATTGGGGGCTGGGGTACTTACCGGGGGTGCTTATCGAGGGGAGTACTTAACTGCTAACCCTAATGTGCAGATCTTACAGATTAAGTTTTCTGTTGATAGACCATTTAAAGAAAGTGAAGTTCATGATAAGGAAGACTGTTTTGCTTCTAACAGTTTGAAGCTTCCTATGGGCCTTCCTGAGTCATCAACTGACTCACTCCACCTGCTCGATTTTATTATTAATTCAAAAAAAAAAAAAAACCTCTGATAACAATAGAGTCAAAATTATGCTACCTGTTTTGATTTCTTTCCTCCCATTGCATAATTCTCTCATTTTGCCCACATTTTGGCAGTTGCTCTCACTAGCCATGTAACAATGAGAAGCATTCTTTTAAAAATATTTCCAGCCCCCTCACATTCACAAGAAATCGTTTTATTTCTAACTTGGTTTCAGTTCTTATGGAAGAGCCGTTGCTGTCTAATATTAGATCATTGTGTTGTACGTGACTTACTTCTAAAGCGCGGTGGGAGTTTGGAAGATCCCTGATTTCAGTTCTTCTCTAAAGCCGAAAAAAAAAAGCATTTTATAATGCGAATAATCAATTCCACCTTAATTATTATTTGTTAGACGTTGATTTCTTTATTAAGTGGAAATTTGGTCACTTTGAAAAGTTGTGATTATTTATGTGACTATGAGTAGGTATCTGTGTGTGTGCTATAAATTTACAGATGTGATCATCTGCTTATTGCTCAGCATTCAATAAAACTGAAAGAAGAAGCCCCAGTTGCCTTCACTCGTCCTTCAGGTATGAACTTGGGGAATAGCGAAGATATCAAAAAACAATCCCAAAGCCACAGAGACACTGCACCTGAGTGAAGCTTTCCTCTCGGCCTTTAAAACATGGGTGCAAACGATCTCAACACCGGACGTTAACCACTACACTGCAACCCAAAACACGAAGTAATCTTTGTCACCGATTTCGTCGAATCCATATCAAATTGTCATGATGAAAATAGCCTGGAAGATGATAACAGGTTTGAAGTTAACTTTGAAGTGAGGTCATTGCTTTGAAAAGGTGGACCTGATTTTCTTCCACGTAGGCGAAGAAGGAGGAAGAACAGGGATGTTACCGGATGAGATAACTGGAAACTCACAGGGCTAGTGATCGCTTCAGATTACAAAAGTTATAGAGAATAGACCAAAGCTCAAACCTCGGTGCTTTGCTTGTTTGTTTCAAAATCCCAGACCTCTCCGCCATAGGTCTAATGGATAATTTAGAATGTGATTTATAGAAATACAAACCCGTAAAAAAGTCAGGTACCTCACTAACGAATTTCTGTATGTACTTAATTCTGGCTGAATATAACTCTGCTTATGTTTTGTTTCTCTTTTTTGTGTTTCCCCCTCCACATCTATAATTGATGTATTTGAACTTTAGGAAAGATGCACCAGGGGGAACTGTGACAAGCTTAAGGATATCAAGAAACTTGGTACAAAAGCTCCTTTGGCATACCATCCGGCTTTGAGTTTCTCTTCTAATGGGGCAATCTTTTATCGCCTATTAGGTAGAAAGATAAATGAATACATTTAGCCTTCATGGCATTACTTTTCAACTCGTATGTCTCTGCCATTTCTCTTCTCCCCTTTGTTTTCTCATCAGAGTAAAACATTCATCTATTTATTCAGAAATATATGTTGAGTGCATTTTATTGGCAAGGCACTAGGAGACAGTCAACAGCGATGCCATTAAGCCAGTTGTACTTTAAACTAAATGGCAGCTTGGGCAGGAGGGCCATGTCTTGGTGAGTCCCATTTATCTGGTTTGAGTGCTACTCCATGTAATAATTAGGACTAAACCTTTGAGTCCTTCTGGGGGAAGGCAAACACTGAAAATTTAGAGATATCTTCCAGCTGTGGGCAAAGGCAAAATATTTGTCATGGGAACATGAGTGAGTCCATGTTAGTCTAGAGACAAATATGGGGATAGATCAAAAATCTAGAGTGTAAGCCAAGTGAAGCATAATGAAGAGATAGCAGGTAAGTGAGAGGTCAGAGCCCACGTCCCAGTCCTTCTAGGAGGAGACACTGGTCGCCAGCAATCTACAGTCGGTGGGGACCCTGAATGTCAGCAGACGGAATGCTCTGGATCCTAGAGCTGGGCCTGGCTTGGGTGGAGGATGAACTGAGATAAAGCCTTCCTACTCTTGGATAAACCATTTGGGGATCAGACCAAACCATTTGGGAATAGTGTTAACTCAGGTAGAGTCTTCAGCTAATGCAGGAATTCTTCATAATAGGGTTCAAGGAAGGGGACAAACGGTGCTTCGGTCAATAAAGCTAAGGTTATTACTTCTTGACAGGTAGAACGCCTTCTCTATCCACTGTCCCCATGTCAACCCAGACAGGGAACACAGCGTCTTTCCCTTATTCCCCCAAAACTTGAAGGGAATTAAATAGTAACACCATGAGGTAACAACTTGAAATTAAAAGTTAGGCATTCCCTGTCTTTTTAATTTCTTCCGGTCGCCACCACTCATAGAAATTTCTCACTGGCTTCATATCTCCTCACACCTCAGAAAGGCCCTCTCATTCTCGCTCCCTCCTCAGCACCCCACTTTTACGCTCCACCTCTACACCGAGTGCCATTCATTTCTCACGCAGAGGACTTCCGCTCTCTCTTGGGGTTACCGTTTCTTTCCAATCCAATTTCTTGAGCATTTAAATATTGCATGTAAATACTGCACTGAAAGTTTAGCCAACACATCTTGTTGAAACAAAAGGATACCTGACCTAAGAATAGAGTATACTACTCATTACCAGGCTAAAACAGTTAAAACTGGTTTAAATAGCATTCTTTGTTTGTTTGTTTGGCTATTTATCCACTTTAGAATGGCAAAACGAGCCTAAAACACAAGAGAGATAAGGTGAAAAAACTCTAAAAATATGTGTATACATATATGTGTGCATGTGTGTATGTATGTTTATACACATGCCTACATATTTATATATATATATATAATTAGCTCATAAAGCAGGAAGCCTGATTGCTTAGCTCTGTGGCATGGTTCTGCAGGCAGAAGAGGACCGGAACCAAGAACTACTAAATCCTGAATTGAATAGATGAAGTTTGTGGTCACTGTCCTACCTGCCTGTGTCCAGAGCACCTAAGTCTAAGGCAATACTGAGTCTGTGGGCAAAGGCAAAGAAGGGGACTGGTTTTTAAATAAATGTACAGTTGAGTCCCCAGACTGACTCTGAGTTTGGGGTCAACTCCATGTTTGCTGTAAAACAAGAAAATAAGAAAAATAAAATTAATTTGAAATCAAGTATAATGGTATTAGTTAAATAAAATCCCTTTTGCCAGCCAGCCTTTAGCAGGACACTCTTGGATTCAATTATCATAAATAACTGATGTAAAGTAGATGTGATTCAACACATGGCATTGAGTATATATTTTTTGAAATATAATATGCCTCCTTTAATCATACATAAAATCTTAAACGCATACATTTCATAAATCTGATATAAAGGTAAATACATAATCAATGTGTATAACGACACATTTTTAAGTCTTAACACAATTTGACAAATTTGCACATTAGTTTAGCAATAGTCATTTCAGAAAAGTGAGTGATAAGCTGGTAATTTTATTTATTAAAGCTAATTTAAGCAGATACTTATGAATCAGGTAAGAAGTAAATCATCTTCCATTCAGTAAGTTTATAATAAGTATTTAGGTCAGGGGTTTACCACTGTAAGTTAGGAGAAAACCACCATCGAGCATAGTAGACATTTAACTAATGTTATTTAATTAAAGCAAGTGAGATATGCTGGGGATTTTTCCTCACAGACATAATTATATTAATAAAACCAATGTGTATTTTCAAAACTTTAGCAATTTTTATTATGAAATTTGAAAATGTGAATATTATAAACGAAAATTAAATTACTGCAGCCGTATCAACTCAGGAAACTTTTTGAGTTATGCAACTTATTCAATCTGACTTCCTTCTCACGTGTTTTTAACAACTGTGAAAGAAAGATAAGCCCTCCTGCTTTTTCAGTTTCCAGATGATTTTAATGTTTAGACGAAATACATTTGAAAAGTGTGCAGCCACGATAATAATGAAGTTAAAGTTAAAATCATTAAAGGCCATTTAAAATGAAATTTTAAATGATAAGCTTGATGATAACAACATTGGAGTGCTTCTATTACAATTTCTGGCAGCAACTCTGTGTCAAACTATAGGCCATCAAGATATACCAAAATATTAAATTCTTTTAGAAACTTCCCTAACAAAAAGTCCAAAGCAAGAAAAAATATATATGTGTAAATATTCATGGAATGCTAAAGCAAAAGAAAAAAGTGGAAACAACCCAAAAGTCAAATATGGGAATAGTCAAATACATGTCTTCTATTTGCTGAAATATTATGAGGTAGGTTGAATAACAATCAAAGTTTTTATAATGATGTGGAGAAATCCTTGTTGTACAATGATACTGAAAATATCAACTGTAAAGTCACGGCCATGTTATCATTATAATTACCATAGACAAATAATGGAAAAGCAGATTAGAAGAGAAAATAAAAGGGGACCCTATAAAAAGTCTATCACGAGAATGCCTCCACCCTCATCCCAGGTCCCTCAAGTATGGCATTTATCTGTTCGCTTTTATGTGAGAAACATCTGCTGGTAGAGTAGATGCTGTTTGAAGGAGGAAATAAAAGAATGATGCACATGTGTTAGAGGAAAAAAAAAAAGAAAGAAATGGCATGGGGAAAACATTTTTTCTTGATGTATTCTAAAACTTAGAACATAGGATATAGTATGGACAACGCAGATACAGGTAGTGTTATGAGTCGAATTGTGTCCCCTGCCCCAAAGGATATGTTCAAGTCGTAAACCCTGGTACCTGAGAATGTGACCAATTGGAAATAGAGTCTTTGCAGATGTAATCAAGGTAAAATGAGGTCATTTGAGATTAGGGTGGGCCTTAATCCTTATCCTTATGAGAAGAGGAAATTGTGGACACAAACACACTCACGGGGAGAAGGCCATGTGATGATGGAGACTGACATCGGAGTGATGCATCTACAAGCCGAGGAATGCCAAGGATGGCTGGCATTCGATTTGGATGATAAATTGTGTGGTCGTACATCCCAGGCTGAATGCTGAGCAGGTGACATGGCCAGAAGCTAGGAAGAGGCAAGGATGGAATCGTCTCTAGAGCCTTCAGAGAGAGCATGGCTCTGCTGGCACCTTGACTCTAGTCTTCTAGCCTCAAAGGCTATGAAAGAATAAATTTCTGTTGTTTTAAGCTACTCAGTTCGTGGTACTTTATTACAGCAACCCTAGGAAACTAATGCATACATAAGCGAGGTAATTAACACCCAGGCATAATCTATTCTAAAATATTACTTCCTGATGATTAAAACTTCTGAAGCAAGAAATTCAAATGTTGTTCTTTATGTATTGTAAGAACGGTCCTTGCAAAACTCTTTAAAAGTTAAGGGCAAGAGTTAGAATCATTTTGGAATTACACGGGCAGCATGGCATGACCGGGGAGCGAGAAGATTTTGGTCCCAGAACGGACAGACTCCGGCATCCCTCAGCTGATGACTCTCAGCACGGTCCACGCTCTCTGTGCTTGTTTCTTGCTCCGTAAGTGGTGATAATAATGTTCTCATTGGGCTATTGTGAGAACTACATTAGCTAATAAATGTAAAGTAATTAGAACAGTAGCTGGCCCATTATAAGCATTCAATAAATGTTAGCTATAATTATCATGTCTGACTAAACATTTTGGTTCCATTCCCATTTTAAAATTATGAAAATTTCACAGGCATATTTTTAGGATGCATATATCAATTTGTAAATCACTTATATATCACCATATCAACATTTCTTCCTTCCTAACGCCCAGTAATTCCTATCCAAGTTGATGTGGATAACCTCAGGACCCCCTGCTCCTAGGACCACCAAAATGGGGAGTGGGCAGGAAGAGGGAAGAAAGGGAATAAAAAGAAAAAACTGTTGGTTTGAGTTCCTAAAGATTGAAATGTCATGAAGCAGCATCGGGAAAGATCAAAGGGGACCAGAAGTTTGGTAGTGGCTGTTTGACAAGTCAGGTGCTTAGACAAGCAGCTTCTTCCACTGTTGATGTAGGAAAAGTGACATTTGTCTCAGTTCTCTGGTCTACAATCGAGTGAGAATTATGCAGAAATTTGTGTTACATTCGGTCCGTAGTTTTGTACTCTCTGGAGCTCTCCATGAAACTGCATTTAAGCATTATCAGAGTGGTTCTAGGCAGCATCCTTCAAGTGGAGAGAGGAGCTATTTTCAAGATAATTCTGAAAAATAGGTTGCAAATTTGTCAAGCCCGAGCCTCTGTTTGGACGGGGCTCACCAGGATCTGCTAACAGTTGTCATTATCTGTTCCAAACAGCTTTTCAGATATCCTAAATATTTATTGTCACCGTCACCACTCTGCCCATCTCTCTAGCAATTCTGCTGCCATTCCTGAGGCCTCCTTCTTTTATCTTACTTAATAGGACAATAGGAGACTGGGCCTCCAACTAAGAAAAGGCCAGGAGGTGAACAGCTCTCCCCGTGGGGAGTGTAGCCATATTCTGTGTCAGAGATTTTGAAAGAATAGTTCAAATTTCTGAAGGCCAACTCCCAAATTTATTCCCGTAGAGAAACTAATTAGCTATTTAAATGTCCCTGACTTATCTTCTAGGCTTCCTTTTACAAATTAAGTATAAAATAAGATTGCCCCGATAACTTGTATACTGTGTAATTAAAAGAAAAAGAAAAAAATGCAATTCTCAGTAGTATCCAAATGTACTCTCCAAGTAGGATATAGTCCTGTGTACCAGTCGCGGCTCATAGCCACCAAGGAATGAACACAGGAGGGAAGCAAGCTTGACAGGTACCTGTGTTGTCAACAGAACCAAGAAAAGGGTGTTTGTACAGAAAGGGAGAAAACTACAACTCATATCGTGAATGGCGTCAGTGCTGACATGTTGCTGGCACCTAAAAGAAAGAGCTTTTATTGAATGTCAGCTTAAGAAGAAGAAAAGAAAGGAAATGGAGAAAAATTAGCTGAATGAGTACAAGAGAAAAGATCAATAACCCCCTCTGATGTTTTTTTGGCAAATTGGCCAAGAAAGGGCTGAAGTCTTTACTGGCTGACAATTCTGGCATCTTTCCCAAATAGAAATGTTGCAGCCAAAAAATGTACTTAGCGAATTTAGTGAGACAATGAGTTTGGGGATGCGTATTAAAAGGCAGAGCACAGACTAACAAATTTATTGCCATCAACGCGCCTGGGCCCACCCTGATATTGTGTATTGGTACCGGGTTTATGTCACCTGGGTCAAGATTCCCAATCGGTGAGGACACAGGGATCTTAATGACCATGTCACCTGCTCAGCATTCAGCCTGGGATGTATGACCACACAATTTATCATCCAAATCAAGACACCTTAAGAATGAGAGGAGTTCCTATTAGTAATCACACTGGGCCACAGTCAAACCCTGGACTGTCCCCAGCAAGGCAGGGTGTATTGACAGCCTAACAGGGACACCTAACTCTTTCAGAATCCAGAAGCTACTGCTTGTAGTCACCACCCAAGACCCCTGACCCAGGTAGCTATTTTTATAACATGAGCCTTCACTCACAAGAAGTCATAGGTAAAGGGAGGCAACAACTCCAATCAAATTTGTCACTCCTGCTGGAAAAATTACCTCACACCACTTGCCCATCTGGCATGGGGACAGTGGTAGTATCCTGTAGTTTTTATACTTTTCATCCAATCAAGGAGATTTTCAACCCAGAGTTTTCATTACGGATTGAATAGAAACAAGCGGGCATCATTGTTATTAACTGAAATGCAAACGTAACTGAACAAAAACAACACAGCAGTTTATTTCCATGAAGCCACGGCATCCAATAATTTGAAAGTGAAGAGAAGCCAGCACAGTCACCAAACTCTAGTTGGCTTCCAATGCGGGAATTCGGTCAGTTATAGTATGCCATTCTCATCGTTCATGGTTTTCAGTTTTGTAAAATTACTTTTTTATTACCATAGAAATGTAAGGTTTCATTTTCCTCATTTCTATCTCTTTTTCTCTCACCCTAAGCCACCCAAGTAGTTCAATTTTGAATTGTAATAGATGCACATTTGTTTTTATTAAGTTTTAAATCAAGCCATGAAAATAATCTTAAAATAGAGAAATTGAGACACTTGTGGAATTTCACTCATAGTTGGGAATATGAAAAATTGTCATTTAGCCACCAGGCCCAATGTGACCAACACTTTCATTCACCCTGAGTTCTGTCCCTCGGTAGATCTTAGTTCTAGCATCTTGTGACGTGGCTGCCACAGAATTGTAGCATATTGCCTTAAATACAGCCAGAGTAACATGTACATAATGTGTTTTACTTCAAAGCACCATTGCAGGAATTTTATGAGGGGTCACAGAGAAAGTGCATTTGCTACCATTTAGCAGATTAGGACACTGAGACAGAGGGACAAAGCCGGTTGTCCAAAGCCACTCAGTTGGTTAGACTCAGGCCTAGCAGTGGACAGTTATGCATCTCACTCTGTGCTGACACATTCTTCATAGAAACTCCTAACTCAATTCGGCCACCATCTTAGAATGTTAATTTGTCACTTTATAATTCATACCTGTTCAATTTCTAAAGGAATCCACTGTTGATATTTGGTCTCTGTCACACAGAATGTATAATTATAAGTAACAAAATCACATAATTCTGTTTCTATATATTTCTCAATCCAAAAATATAACCCATATTTAGAACCCAAATATGAGACCACTGATAACTATTATGTATGTACCTTACTGAATTCAAAACCTTAATATTTCCAAGAAACAACATTTTCATAATCATATTACTTCAACCACATTTAAAGAAAAATGATACGAACTCAAACGCATAGGTGATTAAAAGATTCACATCATGAACATTTCATGTCACTCCAAGTATCTGGTTCTAACATTTTCCACATCACCGGTAAAGTAGCCGACCCAAAAACTTCATGTAATTTATTAGAATAAGGATGAATATGTTGAAAAATGTTTACTAAAGAGATTGTGATCATGTAATGAACTGTCCAAATTAGCAAACAGAACATCAAGACAAGAGGGACAAGCTAGAGTCACAGCATAAATAGCATTGTCCATTTGCCTCACGGGGATGTACTATCGCTGTCCAAAGCAGAAGTCCAAAGGAAATTTGAGGACAGATTTGTAAAGATCATGTTGACATAGTACAGATTTTAATAAGAGATGTTATGAATGGTCTTTTTAACCGTGACTTACAAAATTCAAACGCTGATGTCTTTTCATGATTAACAGTTCATGGGAAAAGAAGTTAAAAGAAAATAATATTTTTCCCATTTCTGCCAATTGAAAAGATAGGGTAGGGGTTGGAGGAAAGAATCAAAAAGAAAATGTCTTTTCTTTGGGCTACAGCCAAGAACAACCTCAAAGGAGGTAGTCCTTAGAGATGACAGTGTCTGAGGGAACCACTCCAGGAACGTGACCGAAGCCCTGTATGACACGAGATCTGATGGGCGGCAGATTCTAACACAAGAGGCCTCCTAAATTTTAGGGGGTGGGCTCTGAGGCTAGACCCCTTTTAAGGCTCTTTTTTTCATTTATGTGTGTGGGCTCTCTGTACTTTGAAGTCCCAGCCAGCAATAAAGAGAAAAACCAGCGCTGGTGTTTTTAGTTTGACTGAAAGCTGTGATTTACTGAACGCTTTCCCATATAATGCACTTCAGTCCGATGCTGCAGGTAGAGTAGAACCTGTAATAACCCGCTGCGTGCGTCACTGAAATGAACATAAGATGTGGGGTCTTACGAGATAACTCGTGAAGCCATCACTACTGCACAGCTACGCAACTCATGAACGCTGCTGAAAAGAACCTGTTGCCACTTATCTGAAGAGGTTAAAAACATTCAGTGCACTGCCTGTTAAAACATAAAAGCGGCATTGACTTCTTCCATTTCAAATCTAATTCCTGGCACTGGCTTAGTGATGCTGCAGGGACATTCTCATTAGGACTTGTTGCTTCCACCGTCAA
This sequence comes from Pteropus alecto, assembly GCF_000325575.1. Classification (NCBI taxonomy): domain Eukaryota; kingdom Metazoa; phylum Chordata; class Mammalia; order Chiroptera; family Pteropodidae; genus Pteropus; species Pteropus alecto. The sequence goes on from NW_006438073.1 coordinate 2,240,337, forward strand.
TGTTATTAGTGGCAAACCGTTAGGCCAACAGTTTTGCCCTGTTCTTTTGTTCTTGAAGGAAACATCTGTTCTTCTGTCAGGGAGCACATGCCAAAAACTCCGTGATTATCAGCAGAGGGCTCTTTGGGGAGCAGTCAATGCATCACACAGCCTGGAGCACAGACCTTGAAACTTCCCACACTCCTGCTTCTGCAGCCCCCTGATGCTAGAGAATCGCTAGCTGGTCACAGTGAGATCCCCACCCGGAGGACCCCAAGCATACTTGCCGGAGAAGGGAGGAAGACAAGCAGGAGGTGTGGGATGGAGCAGAGAATGAGGGTTCGTTATTGATAAGGCTGCATTAAAAATGTACTTATATACTCAATTGACAAGAGTGTCTAAGCCACTTGCATGGCTCTGAGTCCTCTAAACATGTGTTTGGGGTACCCCAGCATGCTGTATTATACATGTTACTCACTGCTAAAGGGGAAAAGGAGCTTGAGACAAGAACACAGGGGGAGGTGTGTAGAAAATGACTGAAAGAAACACCTAGGAGTCCTTGAGTTCTGACCTTCCAGTTCTCTCAAGATGCAACACCTGTATCTTGCCCTTGACTTTCGAGGGCTCACCAGCAGGCTTGGGAGCCTAGCTGCCTGGGTCTGGATTCCAGTTTCACCCATTCTAGCTCTCTAAACTTAAAGAAGTTACAAACTCTCTGAGCCTCAGTTTCCTTATCTGTAAAATGGAAGCAATAATGGTACCTGTGGCATAAATGAGCTAACATATGTAAAATAACTATATGACAAAATAATAAAGGTGTGAAATCAATAATCTAAGTTTTCATCTTAAGAAGCCAGAAAAAGAGTAAATTAAACCCATAAAAAGCAGTAGCAAAAAAATAAATAAATAAAGATTAGAATAAAAAGAAATGAATTAGAAAATAAAACAAATTTACAAAAAAACAGCAGAAAAGGGGATTCTTTGAAAATACTAATACAATTGCTAAATCTCTAGTTAGACTTGAGAAAGAGAGAGAGAAAGAGAACACAAATTACCAATATCAGGAATTAAAAAAGAGATACATTACTTAAATATTTCAGGCATTAGAAGATTAAAAAGCAAGTATCATGAATAATGCTATGACAGTAAATTTGATAACTTAAATAAAATTAATAACTTCTTTAAAATACAATGTAAGAAGATTACAAAAATGTAAAATGTAAATAGCACTATATCTATTAATAAAATTGAATTTACAACCAAAACATTTTCACAAAGAAAATTTCAGGTCCAGCTGGTTTTAATGCTAAATTCTATGAAACATCTAAGAAATGAATAATACAAATCTTTTAACACTTTTGAAAATAGAAGAGAAACTCCCAACTCTTTTTATGAGTCCAGCATTACTCTTATTCCAAACCTAACAGAGACATTACAAGAAAACTAGAAAAAGAAAACTATAGATAAAAATCTCTTATGAACATACATGCAAAAGTCATCGACAAAATATTAGCAAACAGAATCCAATACTGTATAAAAAGAATATTACACCATGAACAGGTATAGTTTTTCAAGGAATACAGAGTTGGTCCAACATTTGAGAATTTATCAATATAATTTACCACATTAACAGAATAAAGAAGAAAAATCACTTGATAAGTTGATGCAGAAGTTGGATGTTAGAAATTCAATAGCCATTCATAATAAAAGTTCTCAGAAAACTAGAAATAGAAGAAAACTTCCTAATCCAGGTATAAGGCATCTATGATCAACCTACAATAATAGATAGCATATAATAATAGATAGCATACTTATGATAAAAAATAAATGCTCTCCTCTAAAGATTAAAGACAAGGATGTCTGCTCTCACCACTCACCATTATTATGTAATATTGTACTGAATTTCTTATACAGTGTAATAAGGCATGCGATCGAAATAAAAGCCATAATGTTTGAATGTAAGAATTTTATCTGCAGAAGGTACAATTGTCTAATAAAAGATTCTAAGGAATCTACAAAAAGAGCTATAAAAATTGATATGTGAATTTAATAAGGTATAGGTCAGATAAATATGCAAAAATGAAATGTATTACTATACACCAGCAATATTACTATATACCAGAATTGAGAATTTAAAAAAAAATAAAATTTATATTAGCATCAAAAACAAAATGAAGTACTCAGGAATAAATTTAATAAAATATGTGATGATCTATGCACTGAAAACTACAAAACATTCCTGAGAGAAATAAAGGATGTAGATTAATGGAGCAGTATATCATGTTCATGAATTGCAAGACTCAATATTATTAAGGTAAGCGTGCTCCCCAGATTAACTTTAGTTTCAAGGCAATCTTGATTAAAAACCCATCAGACTCTTATATAAAAATTAACAAACTATTCTAACATGTACGTGGATATGCAACGGACATAGAATATAATCAAACAATTTTGGAAAAGAAGAACAAAATTGGAAGGCTTTCACGACCTGAGTTCAAGACTTATGATAAAGCAATAGAAATCAAGAAACATAGTTTTGGTCTAAGGATAGACACAGAAGGAAACAGAATAGATTCTAGAAATAGATCAACCTCACGTGGTCAATTAATTTTTGACAAAGGCATCAATGCATTTCAATGAAAACAAAGTGTAGACTTTTCAACAAATGATGCTGAATAACTGAACATTGCTATGGGGGGAAAAAGCCTATCTCACATCACATGCAAAAATTTATTTGAAATGTATTAATGAACTCAACATAAAATCTAAAATCATACAACTTCTAGAAAAACGTGAGTAAAATCTTGGGGTAGACAAAGATTTCTTAGGACATAAAAACCAAAAATATTAAAAGAAAAAAAACAAGAAATTATAGTTCATCAAAATTAAAACTTCTGCTCTTCAAAAGATACCATTAAGAGAATGAAAAGGTAATCCATAGGCTGGGAGAATGTTTAGATGGATAGATGGAAGGATGGATGGATGGATAGATGGACGGATGGATATATGGATGGATGGATGATGGATGGACGGATGGACGGATGGATGGATGAATGGATGACAGATAAGATACAATAGTGAAAATGTCTTTGTGTCTCCCATAATTCTTGTTCCTCATGTCTATATTATAAGGACAATGATATAGAGATAAACCAATAAACAGAGCATCGAATAGGTGTCAGCTTCAGTCAGAGACATTGGAACAAGTTGTGAAGACCCACGCCCTTCAGAGGCAGAGAACACAGGTATTCAAAAACAGTCAGGCATTCTCTGATAGATTAGCAAAAGCATATTGTCCCAGCATACCATGTAGCTAAGTCAGACCACAATCAGCTTTGTTAAAATAAAATTCCGTTTGGCGTTTACCTCGTCTGGCCCACCCTAAGTAGCAGATCTAGACATTAAGTCTAACAATAATTGACAGAATTCTTGCAATAAGGCATTTAAAACTTGTATCACATTTTTTGAGTGTCTAGCATTGATCTTAGCTTTTGAAAAATATTAGCTCACATAATAAATGACCCTATGAAGTGTGATCTCAAAAACAGGGGCATCAACATCATATGGGAACTGGTTTGAAATGCAAATTATGCCAGATAAACAGACTTAGAAACTCCGGGCGTGGGTCCTAGCACTCACATTGATTTTGATAAAATTAACTTTTGAGGACCACTGCTCTAAAGTAGTATCTTCCTGCTTAAGGATTTTCGTCACACTTAGCATCTATTATCTGCTTTATCGAACTTCGATCCTGAAGCCCTGAGCCTTTAGCATTTGATCTGCAGTGAAGGCCTCCTTTTCTAAAATTCTGCCAAAGCTGATTCTCGCTGGTGATGCCACAGCTGGTGAAGCTGTGCCCATTGTGGCTGCACCAATGGTCTCTTTGGCAACCTTATTCTTGTTGGCTTAACAGACTTGTTCTTTCTTTCTCTTTCTTTCTTCCTTTTTTCCTTTCTTTCTTTCTTTCTTTTTCTTTCTTCTTTCTCTCTCTCTCTCTCTCTCTCTCTCTCTCTCTCTCTCTCTCTCTCTCTCTCTCTCTCTCTCTCTCTATCTCTTTTCCCTCTTTTCTTTCTTTCTTTTTACTGTGGGCTAAGAAATTCTTCAAAGTCTCCTATCCAATAAATACTCCACCTGTTTAAAAGAATAACTGAAAGTAAGTCCAGCATTATCCAGAAACAGGAATGCTCAGTTACTTGTCATATAACCTTCTTGAACATCTTCCTGGTAAGAATGCCTCACGTTGTCCAGTCACCTAGGGCCACCACAGCTCTTCAGGACAGGGACGCTCATGTGGATTAAGGTAAATAAGAGTCAGACAGAAAAGGAAGAGCAATCAACACAATCAGTACCTGTAGGGTTTTGTTTATAATAGTAAAGTATTTTGGTTCGCCCCCTTCTGGGCATCAAGTGGGAAATGAACTTGGTGTTGGAACAGAAACAAGAGCTACATCTCTGTTGATAAAACGGAACCGCACATCACCGCCCACCCACGTGACCTGATGATGGTGGCTGCTGGGCTCAGGAAGCGCAGAAAGGAGGAACGGGACTCCGACCAAGCCCCAGCCCAGAGACCGCAGCGCTCATTACAAAAAGCTATTTCAATCGAGAAATGAATATCTTCGAGAAGAAAATAATCGAGTTGTTGAA
>NW_006438073.1:2245016-2337527 GCF_000325575.1 Pteropus alecto
TACCCCGGCGGACAAACTCCTGATCATAGAGAAGGCGATCAGGCCCTTCTCGCTGGAACCAAGAAATTCTCAGACTTAAGTCGGATGCTCATTAAGCGGGGAGCAGGGGCACTCAGACCCTGGTCTCTTGGCTTCAGTTCGTTTTGTGTGATTAAAGTCCCTATGTTTCTATAAAGCGCCAAACGGTTGGACTTCAGACAAAAGGAGATCATTATACACTAGAGGTTCTGAGGACCCCCCTCCCCGCCCCCCGCCACACCCCAGTGAGAGAAGCGAGGCTGATCCGGGCTCTCGGTGGGATGACTATCGAAACCGGTGCGATAACCTGGTACTGCAGAGGCCCGGAGAAGACCTCGCATTCACAGCCCAGGGAAACGAGGCCATACCGGCTCTCTCCCAAGAAGCCATGGGCTAACTTTTCACTTGGCAAGACAGCTCCCGCGGTCACAAATTCTAGATCACCATCAGCCTAGCACGAAGGCACAAGTCACAACCGCAAACGCGGTCTTCTCCCCATGAATCCTGCGTGTCTGCCGGAGTGAAAACGGGGCCTTAAATGTCTACTGAGAGAGTGTTTAAAAGAAGCAGGAAAGAAAGAAGAGGCATTGTGATGTAAATTGCATGCCGAAGGTTGCAGTTGTTTCATTCAGTTCCTTAAAAATTTATAAATAGGGTTTTTGCCCCTATTTGCATTCTAAAGGGATGGCCTTTTTTTTTTTCCGACATTATCTGATATTGCTCCCCCAACTCAAAAATAAAATGAAAAGAACAGTTAACATTTAAAATGTTTAAATTATGCACAAATAAAGGGAAATAAGAATTAAAAGCAATACCTCTTTGTTTCAGCCTGCCCCTAAACGCTCCTGTAAAAATCCTAATTTAAAGAATAACAGACGGGCGGGGTCGGGCCTGTTAAGCTGGGTTTTTTCCTATGCAGGCACCACATTTGGGAACAAAGGCAAGGAACAAGGTGGTTGTGCTGTTATCCAAACTGGCCTCTGGCATCCACTCTGGGAAGTGACTGAGGCCAGCGGCTCTTTGTCAGGTATCCGCTGGGAATACACATGTGCCATTAACCTAACTGGCTACTGGGTGTGACCGTGCTCCCGCACTAGAGGAAGTGGAGGCCGTTCTCGGGGGCTTTTCCTGGCAGAGGTCGGACAGCCATTTGTGCGCGCGCGCACGCACACACACACACACACACACACACACACACGCACGTGTGAGACCATGCACCGTGCGTCCTCACTCTCAGAAGGGAAAACTTAAATAGTCGGTTCATGCTGGCTTTTCACTTCCAAATAAGCTCACAGGTCAACTTGATGAAATTTTCTTTTACTCCAAAATGAGTATATAATTCATCGTTCTATCAAGTCTGGATTTAAAGAATGCGAAGTGCATCAGTTCTATCCTGCCAGTAACAAATCAAAATAAATCACCTTCTACGTGATTTGTTTAAAAAGAAAAGAAAAAAGGGGGGAGGAGGAGTCTTCAGAAACTCACACGGGTGGGTGTAAACACTTATGCAGCAAAATCTGCCCATCCAAAAAGAATCGGTCTCTGATCCCCACAGCCGGTGGTGTCCGCGTTGGCTTGCAGACACAACTTTTTCCAGATTCATTTTGAATGGCAGAGCCACGTATCATTGCTGTAATGAATAACACGTACATCCATAGCAATTTAAAGAAAACTGATTCAGCTGTGATAACGACTTGAGTCCAAGTGACAGGTAAGATAGCTATATCCAATGGTATCTCAAGATGCTATTGGCGGATTAGGTTTTTTCGTTCCTTTTCAAACTCAGAATACTCTTTTAAATGGTTGAAGCAAGGGAAGGGATAAAATTCAGTATTGCAAGGGAAGATAAAAGGTTAACCGCTCACGCTGTTTTTAATTCAATCTTTTCACTACCTCCATTCCCAGGCTCCAAACACACACACACACACACACACACACACACACACACACACGTGCATGCACACATATGTGTGCACACACAGGAGTCTCTTTTCTTTAATATCGACCTATGGTTTAAATTGTGTCATTCTCTTTGAACCTACAAAAGGAGTATTCATTTGATTTATACCATTTTTCCCCAAAAGGTTCATGGTAGTTTCACAAGGCTGTACGAAAGTGTGGAAACAGGCACGGGGAAGCAGGGTCTATCTTATTTTCCTAGCATCTTATTTCAAAGAAATTCTTAATGTATGTGTGCAATGATCAGAAAATATTTGTCGATTACTATCGCTGTGTCTAAAAATCAGTTGGAAGATGTTTTTCCAAAACTGCCAATTTACAGAGAGATCAGCTAAGCGCCTGGCATTCCTCCACGTTCCTCAGCTGAGGATATTTTTCTGTAAAGAAATGTTTTTTGTGGAGAGTCGAAACCCTGAATGAGAAACCACAGACCTAGTCTGGAAATCTCCCACTGAAATCTTCAATGGGTCCTGGAGTCATTCTGCTTTCGCACTAAGCATGACAACTGGCATTCTATTTTTAAATAAAGTATTGCATCCTATCTAATTTCTCAGTGCTTAAGAAGAAACTTGGGCATGACTGAAAAACAAAATAAATCTCATTGTCTTTAAGATTTTCACCCGTGTCATTCCTTACCTTAACTTTTGTCAGAAAAAAATATATATATATAAAGTTGTGCTGGAGGTCAAGCTAGGCATGTTAACATCCCAGGATAGTGAAAGCACTCATTCATTTTTCTTAAGGAGGAAATTTTAAATATATACTGTCCATGTTGAGATAAAGCTCAGAGACCAGATTCACTTGGTGTCATTTTTCTGGTATAACTCAGGACTCAAATCGATTCTAACAGTAATGAGCTAAGGAATAACAGAACAGTCGCTTTATTTTCCATGTCAAATTGTAGTGGGGGGTTATAAGTGCCAAAGATAAAAAGTGACTCAGCGATACTGGTTGTTAATTTCAATCAATTAATAATCAATGGGAACCATTACAATTAGTATACTGAAATTAAGAAGGTCTCTCATCAATGAGTTCAAGTTTAAATGAAAGGAAGCCCAAATTCCACATGGAGAGCAAACTCTTCCTTATCTGACCCCAGCTTGCTGTATCAGCGTTGTCTTCCAACAACCCTGCTGGGGACACTATTTCTGGATTCTCCGAACATCCCACTTTTAAACACCCATATTCTTTGGATATGCGCTTTCCTACACTTGACGAGCTTCACGCCAGGCCTCACCCTTCCTGCCCAAGTTAAACTCTTCCTCCTCTTTTAGCCAAAGTTAAAACATTCCCTCTTTCATGAAACCTTCCCCAAATGTTCTCCCCTGAGCGAGTCCAGTGGATTGGCTGCATATGCTACCTATACAGCATCCAACCCATGGCTTATACAGGGATCGTGTATGTTCACACCTGTGTCCTACAACAGATGGAAAAAAGACACACTTTTTTTTTTTATATCTGTGTCCACAGAGCTTGAACAGGTTTAGTACTTTGTAAGAGCTCAAGAAACATTGAGTAAGGGAAGGAATGAAGAAGGCATGAGTGGAGTGAATAAGGAAATTAATGGATAAATGGACAGATGAATGAAATCCAGACTTGGGTAGGGCAGTCCAACAGACAGGGCTCACCTGCAAAGCAGGGTAAAATGAAGACCAGGGCTCAACGCCACCTCCTGCACAGGGCAAACTCCCAGCCTATGTGGATGGGAACGGGCTGCACCAAGCCCTCAGAGAGCACGTCCTCTTACACACGACCTGCCCCACTGCCGAAATGGGCCTCTTGGGACGGACCCTTTTCCAGTTTGGCCCAGGAATTTTGGAATACCCCCTGAACGATCTGATTTTAGCTTCACCATTTCCAAATTCCTGTTTTCCTCTAATCTGGTTTGAAAACTTTCCTCTGATTCCTTTTCCTTCTTTAAAACATTTTTTGACTTTTTATTCGAGCATTCTATCTATTTCCCAGCCAAAAGTTCCTCTATGAGGCTTCATAATCAAAGTAAAGGAGTTTATAGAGATTTTCATTTTTTATAAGCTAAGTTGTGAACCCTCTGCAGTTTAAAAAAAATTCACCTGATTCAAATTCCCACTGCCTCAAATTTAGAAAGATTTATTCTCCTTTGGTCAATCCCAAAAACAAACATAATCTGACCATTGCTTCTGTAACCATGGTGATGACGATGGCTCCAACTGTCAGCTTTGAAAGAGTGGGTCCTGGATCAATAGTGTCAGCCCTGGACTCTTCCTTAGCACAAATTCCATGTGTCTAACAGCCACTTAGACATATATCTTTTGGGATGATGTGGTAGAATTTTCAAATGAGATTCTCCCACAAACCAAAAGCATCTCCCCCTAAGCAGCCCTTCTACATTCCAGTTGCCATTTACACATCAGCTTCTTTAGTCAGGTGGGCTGAATGCTTCCAGTTTCCTTGGTTTTCTTTCTCTACCAAACTCAGATGTGTCATCGGGTCCTGACAACTGTGCTCTCAGTTACCTGGCAACCCAAGTCCAGGTACATCGCACGTTGTAGTCCTTCCCTTCTGAACTTTATGTGGCACCCACAAGACATCAAGGTTACCAATCCCCACACTGATTTTCTACCATAAGATCATTTGAATATGTCTCTGTTTGATACTCTTGAATAGGGTGGTAGGATTTATGTGATTCATAAACATCTGTTAATATTAGACAAATATTAAACCACGACCCTCTTTATATCACTATTTTCTAGGTTCACGCTCAGTGGTACTTCTGACTTGGGCCATTCCACTCACTTGGTTAATTCTTTCCCAGCCTCTGAATCTGTCATTCTATCTAATCCATTACATACTACATTAATTTTTCTCTGTTATTTCATCTTGTCCAAAAACTCTTAATGGTCCTTCCTTGCCTAACGAAGTGAGAAAATCTCCTCTGCTTAGCGTTTGGGTCTCCTTAAAATTTTAGACCTAACCTATCTTTCCATCTTTATCACCTACCGCTCCCCTAATTTCTCCTTAAATTGCTGTTTCCTAATCATGGTTCTATCATTCGTAGGCTGCTCTTTTCCCACCTGCTCCTATCTTCCTTGTCCTCAGTGAAGGTCCTGTCATTTGTTTTAACGTTGCGTGTCCGGTGTCAAGGTCAAGTGAACCCTCCCAGCACGGCGTATTGAACACAGGTCTGTGTGAGGGTCTGCTTTTGTTGACATTTAGTTTTAATTTTTCTCCCTTATCCCTCATCCTCGCTTCTCTTTTCTCTCCAAACATGCAATATTTATCCTTCTAGTCCATATGTTATGGAGGTCTTTAGATATAGACACCTCTTTTAAAACATGGAATGTTGTCTTTGTGGATTTTTAAACCTACATAAATGATACACTATGGCATTTTTTCTAATCTCTTTAACTCACCACTTTCTTTAGTGTGACTCGTAAGTCTAGGTTATTATTTCTATCTGCTGCATTGTTCACTTTTACTCATCCCTACCCATTGTGTGAATTAGTCGTGTCCACCTGCTCGCCAGTTAAAACAGTGTGAGCTCTAATGAATACCCTCCCATCAACGTAATTCTACCACACATGTCAAGTTTAAACTTAAATATCAACTCCGCTAGTAAACTACCATCAGATATGTACTCTTTCTCTTTCATTAATTCATTCTTTTATTCAATCAAGATTTATTGAGTCCCCACTTTGTTATAATCCCTGTTATAGATGCTGGGGAGCCAGCAATTAACAAAATACATAAAGTCCTAATGGAGCTATATGTAGTCAGGACAGAGAGGCAGTAATCGAGTAAATAAGTAAAAGATATAGAATGTCACGTAATAAAAAGTGCTGTAAAATATAAAACAGAGAAACAAATTAGGAAAGTCTAGTATGAGAAAGGGCTGTAACTTGAGGGAAAAGCATCCCTGGTATAGGAAAAAGTGAGTGCAAAGGCCCTGAGACAGGATCACCTTAAGCACGCAGTGTTTGTGGGCAGCCAGGCGGTCGCACTGGCTGGAGTGTGGTGAGTGGCAGGGAAGAGTAGGCGTTGAGATCAGAGAGGTCATAGGGAGCCAGATAAAGTACCATGGGACCCACACTTTACTAATCTCAGCTTCTCTCACAGGACGTATCCCTTTAAACTATAGGTCAATATTAAAGTTTTATGGACTATCATCTCCTCTGCCAGATGGTCTCTTACTTACCCTCATGCTCTTTATCCCCACAAGTGGTCGATGAAAGAATGAGACACAAAAGTCCAACCTGGCAACCGACTCTCCAGAAGACACACTTAGAAGTAAAGAAGGCATAGAATAGAATACATATGGCAGTATATGCACAGTATTGGGCATTGGGAAAAGATTCTAAGAGCCCTAATCTAATACAGACAATTGTAAGAGTGATAAATATAAGAGAAAAATTAGAATATAGTTTTGTAAAAATATGGGTAGAAACGCAAATACGAAAATCAAACCCGTTAAAGATATTTTTACTGCTTATAGAAATTTAATGTCTAATGGGCTCAAACTTTGTCATGGCTGATACAATCTCTTTCTAACTATACAAGACTGAAGTCTGCCAAGTCTCTTGATGTGAGTGGGGGAAAAAAAAACAATTAAATATGTATTAAACATATTTGGTTTCATTTTCTCATGTAGACAGTATGGAAGCATACAATTCAAATTTATAAGGCTACTTCACGATTATAAGGACCCAGGCTTCTTTTATATGATTGTTCCTCAGCCTAGGCTGTTGACTCATGATTCAAGATGGCTGCTTGAAATCAGTCATTGCATCCACATTCCACCCAGCAGAAAGGACGAAAGAGAATAATGTCATACACCTTCCCTTTTAGGACACTTCCCCAGAGCCACACAATGACACTTCCAAAAATATGCACTTGGCCAGATCTGACTCTAAAACCACACCTTTCAAAGGAGATAAGGAAATATAGTCTTTATTCCAAATGGTCATGTGTTCAACTAAAAATAAAGTCAAGGATTTTATGAACAAGGGAATAGTAGAGAAGACATTGAAAGACAAGAGTAGTCACCCATCTAACTATTTCTGCCCTCACTTTGCACCAGAGAAGATTTTAGATGGCCTAAAAAGATGCATAAGTTATAACAGGAAAGCATGTTTTAAAATACGTGAGAAAGAAGAAAGCAGAACAAGGATAGGTATATTAGGGTAACTCAAAAATGAAGTTAACACAAAAATTCCCATGATAGAGAGCCTGGGACTTGTTACAGGAAATTCATGAACTTGGTTTTCACATTTCTAATAGCCAGCTTAACTGGGGAAGCCTAATCAGTTACATAATTCAGTTTCCACAGGACGAAAACAGGCTAATTATTCAGGAAAAGCATAGATATCTAGGCAAGAGAGAAATTTTTCTCCAGGGAAGCATATTTATTAATTTTCGCTTGGAAGGAAGCATTTTTTTAAGGGAACAGCGATTGGTAAAGCAGAGACAAGGTTCAGAGTGGAGGACCTGGAGAAAGAATACAGTGAATATATTAAAATATCTTTGATTGCAGAGACATGAGTGGATAGAGGTGGAAGTTAAGTAAAATCTACTGTAAGTGAAAGGCAGTGGGTTTAAACTAAGCATAGCAGGCTGGGTTTGTCGAAGAACCCACATGAACAGAGCACTGTTCCATCTTCCCTAGTATTGATTTATCCCCTAGGTTACTCAGAATTCCCACAAAAAAAAAAAATGTAAATCAGACAAATATTTAGTAATGTCAGAGAAATCCATGGACACCATCCAAGTCCCCTACCACAATTCTGTGATGGCAGGTGACAGAAGAAATGAGGGGGCTTCCATTTCCCACCAGAGTCCACTAAGTGGTGTTTCTGGTCCACCATTTCAACATTCCTACTCTAGAGAAAGAGGTCAAAAAACAGGTTGATACAGTGCATGCTTTGTGGGGCAGAAGGGTCCTAGGACATACCAAGGACTTCAAGTCCTGGTGAGCACCCCAGTTTCTCAGTTTGGGTCACCTTGGATCAACAACATGACCTTCTGATCCTTCATTTCTTCATCTGTAAAATAAGTGTAATAACCTTACTATCTTGCAAATGAATTGTGAAAACACAAATGTTAAAGTTATTTCCACAAAATAACAAGGGCTAATTACAGTTATAGACTTAATTCCACCCTCTCAGAGCAAAGGCCTTGAGATTAGACTAAACTGGGGCATTTCACTCTGTTGATTATTTCTTTTGCTGTGCAGAATCTTTTAGATTGATGAAGTCCCACTTATTTGTTTTGTTTCTATTGCCTGTATTTTTGGTGTCACATTCTTGAAATCATTGCCAAGGCCAACGTCGAAAGCTTTTCTCCTTTTTGCTCTAGGAGTTTTACAGTTTCACGTCATATGTTTAAGTCTTTAATCCACTTTGAGTTGATTTTTGTGGATGGGAAAATTTAACAAAGAGACTATTTTTCCTCATTGTGTACTCTTGGCATCCTTGTCGAAGATCAGTTGACCATATACACATGAATTTATTTCTAAACTCTCTATTCTGTTTTATCGATCTATATGTCTTGCTTTACCCCAGTACCATACTATTTTAATTACTGTACCTTTGTAATATCTTTTGAGATCAGGAAGTTGATGCCTCTAGTTTTGTTCTTCTTTCTCAAGATTATGTGGCCGCTTGTGATCGTTTATGGTTCTATATGAATTGTAGAATTGTTTTTACTATTTCTGTAAAAAAATGCCATTGGGATTTTGATAGGGATTGTATTGAATCAGTAGATCTCTTTGGGTAATATAGACATTTTAACAATATGAAGTCTTCCAATGTATGACCATAGGTTGTTTTTCCATAAAGGCAACCTATGGAATGGGAGAAAAATTTTTTGCAAATCATATATCTGATAGGGGGTTAATCTCCAAAATATATGAGGAACTCCTATAACTCAACAGTAATAAAACTAACAACCTGATTTTAAGGGATGGCCATCAGCTACATGAAAAAATGTTCAGCCTCACTAATTATCAGGGAAATGGAAATGAAAACTGCCATGAGATGTCACCGCGCATCTGTCAGATCTGCTATTACCCCTCCCCCCACCCCCTAAAAAGACAACAAATGTCAGCAAGGATGTGGAAAAACTGACCCTCATGCATCTATCGGTGGGAATGCAAAATGGAACTAGCCGCTATGAAACAGTATGGAAGTTCCTCAAAAAATTAAAAATAGAACTACTAGGATCCAGCAATCCCACATCTGGGTCTTTATCCAAAGAATTGAAATTAAGACTTCAAAGAGATATTAATACTTTCATGTTTGTTGCAGCATTATTCACAATAGCCGAGATGTGGAAACAACTTTTATGTCCATCGACAAATGAATTGATAAAGAACATATAGTATATACACACAATGGAATACTTTTCAACCTTAGGAAAAAAGGAAATTCCGCAAGATATGACAACATAGATGAACCTGGAAGGCATATTCTTTGTGAAATAAGCCAGTCTCAGGAAGACGAATATTGAGTGATTCCACTTATATGAGATATCTAAAACAGTCAAATTCATAGAACCAAAGAGTGGAATGGTGGTTGCCAGGGGCTGTGGGAAGAAGGGAAGTAAGGAGCTACTGATAACAGGCATAAAGTTTCAGTTAAGCAAGACGAATAAGCTCTGGAGATCTGCAGTTCAACGTTGTACTGATAGTCAACAATACTGTATTGTATGCTTAAGAATTTTTAAGAGGGTAGATCTCATGTTAAGTGTCATTACTGTTCTAAAATTTAAAAAAGAATAAAAAGGAAATTTAAGTAAAATAGAAGAAAAAAAAAAAGACTGAGAAAAAAAAGAGCATTGAGCTTTTATGGGGGTGTGAGTTAGTTCAGAAGAGTCCAGAATCCTCAAACATCCAAGTTGGTCATCTGCCATAAAGATGCACCTACCTATGAAGCACCCTCTGGTTGCTTCAGCTCTCAAGAGGGAGGGTGCGTTTACTCTTAGATGTATTCTGGCTTAAACTCTTTCTCAATATGATGGGTCCAAGATAATAGCTAATAGAAGCTAGTCAAGAAATCCAAATTGGAAGAAATTTGGAAGGGGCAAATTAGGCTATAAGCTGCATGAGATTGTATATTGTACTTATTCCTTCTCCACTGTATTCCCCACACATTAAACATAATAGGTGATCAATAATTATTTGATAAGTGAATGAATATAGTAAGGAACTCTGGGAATTCAGAGTTTATTCCGCTTAACTACATATGTTAATAGCATGTGGTAAACAAACTATATATATATATATATACATACACACACCTGTATATATACATATACATATATATATACATATACGGATATATATATATACGTATATATATATATCCTTTGACTGAATTGTGTCCCCCCAAAATTCATATGTTGAAGCCTTAACCACCAATGTGATGGTATTTGGAGAGAGGGTTTCTGGAAAGTAATTAGATCATCAGGATGGAGCCCTCGTGATGGGATTGATGCCCTTATAAGAAGAGCAGGGGATTCTCTCTTTCTCTCTCTTCCCTCTCTATTATATGAGGACACAGCAAGACGATAGCCATCTGCAAGCCAGGAACTTACTCTACCTGTACCTTGATCTTGGACTTCTCAGCCTCTAAGCTATAAAAAATAAATGTCTATCATTTAAGCCATTTGGTCCATGGTATTTTGTTACAGCAGTCAGAACTGACTAAGGTACGTATATATAAAATTTTAAGAAACAGTAAAACGGGCAATAGAAAGTTGGTTTTCACCAAAATAGTCTGGGAGTATTGTGAAAAAAACAACCTTGAATTTAACCCTAAAGCAATGTACTAAATGAGTATATAGCAACAAATTTTGAAAATTACTAAAATTATCCAATGATTGTTATTTTTTTAGAACTTCTTTTTACATTTGCTTGCATGACTATCATAAAGTATATAGACCAGAGTTCTATTTTATTTTTCATACCTGTAGGAAATATGCCATCCATTTTTTCATTCATACATTTATTTATTTTTTTAATAAACAATTATTGTATGTTAGCTAAAAACTCAAGCACTATGCCAGGTAATTAATGAGAAAATGAGAAAATTAAATATATTTCTACCCTCGGAGTATTTACAGACTCGCAAAGAAAGCAGACACCTGCATAAGGAATTATAACACAGTGGGTTAAGTATAATGAGAGAAGCAAAAAACTAGTTTGTGACAGTAGCACATAGGCATACTACCTGGTCTACAATCAAAGAAAGCAGAAAAAGGATTTTCTTAGGAAGAGGAATCTTAGCTCTATTTTGAAATTCAAATAAAACTAAACTAAGGAAAGAAGCTGGAAAAAGGATAATCCGTGTAGATGAACAGTTAAGTGCAAAAGCCTGGAGATAAACATGTCCACTTCAGGAAACTAAAAGAAATTCTCTACCGCGGAACAGTAAAGTATTGCCTGGAGGGACACACATGCCATGGCAAAGATCTGACTATGTACACTGCTGATCTTTAACAAATAG
Organism: Pteropus alecto; assembly: GCF_000325575.1. Lineage (NCBI taxonomy): Eukaryota > Metazoa > Chordata > Mammalia > Chiroptera > Pteropodidae > Pteropus > Pteropus alecto. The sequence goes on from NW_006438073.1 coordinate 2,256,473, forward strand.
ACAGCTAGCTATTTCTCCAGGTTAAAAAAAAAAAAAAAAATGAGTTCATTAAGGAACAACAAAGAATTACAATTTGGGACTTTTGGTCTTACGGTGAACTATGCAAAAGTCCAGAATAATAAAGAAGAAGACTGTTCTTTTATGAATGTGGGTGGGGCTGTTGTAAAGGAAGACTCCATTGGAAGAAACTGAGAGTTCAATGTATAGTGACTTCTCATTGTCTGAGTTCTGCTGGTCTCCCATTGGCTAAGCTGTTACTGGGCCAAGGAGAACCTTTTCTTCCTCCTGCTGAGGTTGTCAAGTAGCACCATTTCCTGTCACTGGTGCAAGCTACCTCTGTCCCCGCTGGGGTCCGTAGTTTGGTTGAGCGATACGTGCATGGGAGTGCTCGCTCTTCCAGCCTCCTGACTCCATTTACATGAGGTTTCCTACGTCCATGGCAGGCATGGCTAAGTGGTCGCAGGATTTCCACATAACCCGGATGCAGCCTCAGCATGCTTCTCAGCATGGCGCTGTAGGTGGTCGATTCCAATCTGTCGGAATGCAAGATGAAATCTACTTGCCTGGTTTGCCGTAGATAATGGGGAACCTTTGAAGGTCATACATAGGAAAAGAACAGCACCCAGCTTTGTGATTTAAAAGGTCTCTGTGCTAAAACTATAGATAATGGATTCAGGAGGAGGTCCAAAAGTGAGAAGATATTGTTATATCTTATACATGAATCATCATAGGGCATAAATTCTTCTCGTAGCCTGTGTTCAAAAAGGAATTAAAAAGCAAGTGGTACGGACCCCACAGAAAGCGACTGAGCTGGCACTGTGGCCCTATAATTAACATAAATTTCAAAGAACAAATTTTAGAATTTTTCCTCAGAAGTTTCCACATCTCAGCTATGCTAACATTGGCTCCTGGAGGATGACGGTGTTAAAGTTTATTTAGGAGAAACAAATCGTCTCATAATGAATACTACCACCTTACTAAGGAGGAAAGGATGTTATTTGTAGCTGCTGTTTTACCACCAGAGAGCAGAGATCTAGAAACTTCAATAAGAAAAACTCAGCAAGAAGGGAATAATAATTTAGTTTGGTCTACACTGCTGTTACAGCCAGAGCAGTCGGTGACTTTCAAAATAACCTCAACTGGGCTTGTTGAATTAAAAGACTGAAACTTTTTTTTTTTTAACTTTTTTTTTTATGTCTCAGCAGAACTGCCACTTGTCAGTCGATTTGTTTTTAATTTCCAGGTCTCCCTGGTTTGTTTGTAGCTACTATATTTTTCTCTCTTTCAATGCATGGGGAAGGTTAGAGTGTTGATAATCCATGTCCCCCCAAAGGCTCCAGGGATGCAGGAAAGTAAACAGAGCTAAGCTGAGAGGGAGGGATATATCATCAGGAAAAAAAAAAAAAAAAACAAGATAGAAAAGGTGGTTCTCATTACACCGGAGAGGTTTTCCCAGGAATGCTGGGGAGGTGACAAATCAAGCAGAGGGAATCAGATATTCGACACGGGGCATTTAGCAAGAGGAGACAGGAAGAAGAGTTGTCTGAGTCGGTTTTATGTCCAGGTCATGTTCTGCGGGCTGAGGCACCAGGGCCTCCGGAGAAGCATTTGTTTCACCTGTCACTGATAAGTGGAGACCTGAGGACAAATCCACCACCCTGGATAAGACAGGGGGTGCAGCCAAAGGAAGCGACAGCTCCAGGAATGAGAGAAAATGCCATTCTCAGAGAACTGGATACTAAACACGTGAAACCAGGAGAACAGAGTAGAACTGTTTCAGTTGAGAGAGAATGAGAGAGAGAGGTTTATTTAAAAGTGGCAGAGGAGGTGTCTGGGTGCCTGGGAACTCTGCCCCCACCCTCTGACTGTCTGACACCCTGTAACTAAAATACATTTATGTTATCACACTGTTTTCTACTTGTTTTGTTTGTTTGGAGGAGGTGCTTCAAGGGAAACTGGGAAGACACGATTACAAAGTTTAAGTTCGTTGATTTATGCTTCATTCTAGAAAGGATGGAAGAGGAATTTTAATGGCAAGATTCGGCTCCCACTCAATTCATCAAAATTTGTGGAGTCATTTTACTTTGCTTTCAACCACTGAAAAAACAAACCCCCTTGACTGACACTTCATTACTCCGTTCTTTCTCTCTCAAGAAACAGCCGTTATAGTCTGGAGACTTGCAGAAGTGAATAAGCGAAGGGACGTGAGGCAATGTAGATGATACCTGCAGACCGTTCAGGTAAAGTCCATTTCCACACTGACGCGAGCCCGTCACGAGACAGGCAAGGTCTAGAGGAAGACGTCGACCAGCTTGTTACTTTTCCATCAGAGGTGAGTCCACCTGAGACGGACATCCTGGAATCCCACTTTCATCTCTAACCTCTCTCTTCGGCATTATCCCCCCCCAAATACTCAGCGATTCTCCACCTCCACCCTCCTCACGGGACACGTATTAGCCAGACGGTCCAGAGCAGGGCTTGTAAGGATGAATAAATGACTTTTTGTACTAATATGAATCACCTCTCCGCACAAAGCCTTGATTTGGGGATTTCGTGTGAACAAAATGACCACGCCCTTTTGTAGTCTTCCCGAATAGTCTCTTCCTGGAGAGAAGGAAGAAATGAAGGAGAAGATGGAGAAACCTCTATGCTGCCACGACAGCTCTATTTTCTAATTGTACGATACTGCTCTTTCTTTTCATTTTCGCTCCCAGGGACATAAGCAGTAAGGCAGGTCAGATTTTCATTTTTAATTTTTTTTTTTTTTAAATTTTTGGTTCCTGTTAGTTTCTGTTTTGATAAGATCTCTTGAAAGACCTGCAAGCTCAGCTGTAGAAAATTTGCTCTGGATAGAAACTTGGCATGTCTAGCTGCTGTCCCAATGCAGCCTTTTTCTTTCCTTTTTACACTAAATTTGGATTAAATCTGTTAAGTCTCTTCTCGAACTTGTGAGTGTAAAAAAATAAAATTCAGGAGCTTCAGGAGTTCTGTGTCATTCTGTGTTCCTACTATGTGAGGAAAACAGACTCTAATTTCTAAAAAAAAAAAAGAGAGAGAAACTGACAGTCTGTCATTAAAATTTCTCCCTGAGGCAGGTGCCTATACCTGGCGCGAACTTCTCTGAATACACAGCCTATTCATTCATGTTTTGCATGTGCATGTCCTTTAAGCCGTTTCAAATAAGGAAATGTTAAACAAACTGCAGCCCGTCTGGGTCCCCACTGGAAACCTGATGGGCCATTTGGCCCGGATGGAAGAGGGAAAAGCAGTAAGCTGCAGGAGCCCACCTGGAGCTTCTCTCTCCAACCTGAGACAGCACAGGCAGGTGAGGGTGAAGGAAGCCTGCTGTCCCCACCAGGAGTGCGTGTCCACACTTGGCAGCAGGCCCAGGATGGAGCGACACCTGTTGACAGACAGATACTGCTCAACTTGTCAAGACAGCAGGGGTTTTTTTTGTTTTTAGTTTTTTGTTTTTGTTTTTTTTCATCTCATCGATGTCTCTCCTGTTTATGACCACCCACCAAAGCCTAAGGATGGCTGTGATGTCAACCAACCTCCTAAAGAGACCTTCCTTATTTTTTACCCTAGAGACTCAGAAAAATATTTCTCTCCTGCTGTGTTTCATTCACATTTTTGTTTTTGTTTTTTTCTATATTAAAATAGTCCTCGAATTAAAAAGCTTAAAAATGTTATTGAGTGAGAAGTCTCATGCCAACCCTGTTCCCCATTCCCACTGTACTCCCAGGGCCACCTCGATGAGAAATCATTTGTATCGATTCTCCTCTTGGTCCTTCTAAGGTTTCTTTATGCAAAAACTAGGAGAGGAAAATGTGCTGTCCTATATTGTCCTCTTTCATAGGGTACCACTCTGCACCTTGCGGTGTCCCGTGTTAGTGCACACACGTCTTCCTCACTGGCTTTTTGCACCTTCGATGTCACATCACGTGGAAGTCGTCAACGGCTCCCAAACTTTGTTTTCTGTGCTTGCGCTGACTGTTTCCAACCTTTCCCTAACACAGATGTTGAAGCAATGAAGCGTGTGTTCCGTTTTCTGTATTCTGACTCATGAAGTTATGTTTGTATCTTTATTACGTCCTTTTGTTTCTTTTCTACAACTTTTCAGGTCACATATCTAGTTCATTTTCATTCATTTTTTATTGTTCTGTATTGAATTGTAAATTCATCACAATGTCGTCAAGTGATTTTGCTGTGCTATTTCTACTTTATTAGAATTTATTGAGATTTCTTTTTGTGTTGGGATTAACATGGGATCAAATTTTGCGACAGATCTACGAGCACTTAAAAAGTTGGGGGGAGGTGTGTGCGTTTGAAATATAACTTATCGTGATACTTAGGTCTTCTCTCTCGTTGCTTTTTTCTTTTTTTTTCAGTATTTGGTATATCTTGTAGTAAGAGAGGTGAGTCACAGCCCCCCATTATTACTGAACCCGTTATCTGCTATGGTTTCTGTTTCACAGACGTTCCCACTGTCATTTGCTGCATAAATATTCTTAATTATTGCATCTTGTGTGAATTATCACCTTGAACATTACAAAGTATTGTTTCTGTCATTATTAATGTTCTTTGGCCTGAATTCTGCCTTGTTTGATATTAAGATTGTGACCTTTATTTTCATTTCCACTTACATTTTCCTGCCATAACTTTCTTCATCTTTTCAACTTTTCTTAATCACTTGTAGTTGTCTCTCTTGTATACAGCATAGAGTTGTGTGTGCTTTGTAATCCAGTCTGAAATTTCTTTTAGCAGGTGACTTAAGTAACAGATAAGTAATATTAATTCTTATTATGTTTATATATGTATATATACAAATGAATATGTATGTAGAATTTTCACAATATGGTCTGTTTTCTTTCCTCTCTTTTGTCTGCTATTTGTCAGTTATTTTCTAATATTTATAAAGTTATTTGTTTTGTAATGAAGTTATTTTCCTATTAAACTTTTATATAATGTTCCTAATTTCTTTTTGCTTTAGACATATTAGTTTCTTACTACAAGCAGTAATTAGTTTATCAGATCTTCCTCATCCTTCACCACCTAATTTTCAGCAATACAATTATTGCCTTTTATATTTGCCATTGTACTATTAAATAAGCGAAAACTTTTACCACCTGACTTGTCAGCCTTAAAGATAATTTTTCAACCCCAGCTATTACCTAGGAGGCAAGCAATAATCTTACATGACTTTCCATCTTTGCTTCCTGTTCTCCCATTTTTGTTGTATTATTTCTACATTTTCAGAGCATATAAAATGTACATATTATCTTTTTATGACTATAACTTTTGTTTAGTCATAGTTTTAAAGTTAAATATATTTAATAATTACCACTAGTCCTTTTTCTAAAGTCTTCCAAATGCCCTCTTGGTTGGTCAGAGCCCATTCTCTACTAGGTTCCTGAGCAAGAGATGTTCAGATCTGTTTATCAGTTGCCTCTCTGATCGTGGAGCAGCTCGCCTGCACGTAAGATGCCGAGCTCCTGCTCTTCTCCCCAGGCTATCTTGTAGGTGGCTCCATGGCTTCTGGTGCAGGACATTGCTATCCAGAAGCCTGGGGCCAATTTGATTTTCTCTTCCTCCAAAGGACTTCTCTTGTGCCTGGATGTCATGAAGATACTTCCTTTACCTTCAAAATCAAATATTCCAATAGGTTATGAGTTACTGTTAACAGTTTGGGGTCAATTTTCACTTTCAGTATACATATGTAAATCTTTAATATTTCGAGAAAAATATCACAAATGATAGTTCTAATACTTGTTCTCTTTCGATGTGTTTATTTTCTTCTTTGGGAATTCCAATTATAGAAATGTGAGAGTTCCCTTGCCTCTCCTCTATTTAATTTTTTCCACATCCATTTAACAATTTTTTTCCCTGTTGTCTCCATTTTAATCTTTATGTCTCTAGTCACTCTTCAAACTTTGACTTTTGTATTTTGTTCTGCATAATTCAGTCTTTGCTTCCGAAATGGTCTCCTTCTATTTGTGTGTGTGAGTATATACTAATGTGGCTTTTTAAATTTTTTTTGAAACTTAGATCCTATGAGTATGGCCTGTTATATATATTAAGGCTCACCCTACCTTTCTGCACCAAGCGACGCTTAGGAATTAAGCTTAAGAATGAAAATTCATAACCTTAGGAATTAAAACAGTGTTGTGGGAACTGCTCTGAAAATTCTATTTCACAGGCGACCCACACTGGCTGGAAAGTTAATAAAATACTGTAGAACACCGTAGTCATTTAATAAAAATAATCCATTAAAGCAGAGAATCGGTTTTAAAATTATAATATATGTGAAAATATATGTGTAAAACATATGTGAAATATATATGTGAAACAAATATACGTATGTACTTTAAAGATTTTATTTTTACTAAAAATATTTACTTATCGATCTTTCGATTAGTCATTAGTCAATTAATGCTTTTGGAATAGGTGACCAGTGATTAGAGCTCCACGCTGTTTTGCGTACTTGTTTGTTTTTGCATGATACACACTCATAATACAAGGTATGTGACTTCTAGTTTCAGTTTCTTTAAAGTTAACAAAGAACGTGAAAACACTTGGGGATCAATGTGGGGGTGAATGGTGATCTCTCATAATTTTTCTGATATCTTACAGTCATCTCATTCACTCCTAAAACATCAAAGTTTCAATAACTTTATCAAATCCTTATTGGATATTTAACTTTGCTTTCAAAGGCACTGCAACTCTTTTCACAGTTACATTTCATTATATCACATAATATTTAATTAAGATATATTATTACAGTAATAAAGTCAGCTATCATTAAGCCTAACTGCGTAGACGGGTGGGTAGACTACAGAGCAGCCTACAGCGGGTTGGGGGCATCAGTCAGTATGTTTTACAAAAGAGTTAAGAGCATTGGTTGATTTGGTGAGTCAGCTTTGTGCATATCAATTAAGAGAGTTTCTACTGCTTCGTGAGTTTATAGAGCCCTTTCCAGGACATCCAAGGCCTCCAGGAGCTCTTCATATGTTACAGGTGTAGAATGAGCCATTCCCTGTAGAGACAGCAGAGGCAGATCTCTCTTCTACTTTACAGCTGGGAAACATGAATTCAGAATCCTGCTATTATATGTTCAGTGATACAGAATTATGACACCCCCCACCTCGCCCCTCTATTCTCCCCGAATGCTGAGTCCTTTCTCTGTCCAATCAGTTTTTGTCCCCTCATCATTGCCTCCTGCCCCAGCAACTTTATTATCTTTTTGAGAGTTTTTTGTGTTATTGTGTTAAATATGCTGTGGCAATTTTGTTCTTTCACTTTATTTCTCAGCATCAAGACTATATTCAAAATGCTTTCCTTGCTAATTTTCCATTTTATTCCTAATGAGGTAGGTAAGTTGCATTACTAAGTTCCCCTCACAAGAACATTGGTTTCCATTAAAATTCATAGGTTGTTCGAAAGTTCTGGACTTTAAAGGGTTAAGAAAATGCTGTGGACCAAAAGTTTGTGTCCTACCCCCCAGGCTAATTATTGAAGCTCCAGCCCCCAATAGTATTTGGAGGTGGGGCCTGTGGGAGGTAATTAGGTCTAGATGCGGTCATGAGAGGAGAGCCCCATAATAAGATTAGTGTCTTTATTAAGAAGAGAAAGAAACCAGAGCTTCCTCTCTCTTTCCTCCAGGTGAAGACACAGCGAGCGAGTAGGTGGCCTTCTACAAACCAGGAAGAGAGCCCTCACCAGAACTTGACCATGTTGGCACACTGATCTCAAATTTCCCAGTCCCCATAACTATGAGAAATAAATTTCTGTTGCTGAAACCACCTGGTCTATATTTTGTTAAACCAGCTTGGGCCAACTAAGACAGAAAGTCATGTAAACAGCATTGAAATAGTTTCCCTTAGTAGTCATGAGAAGAAATAAGAGGGTAGCAAGATTAGAAGGGGCTGACTCAAGCCATTGCATATGGGGGCAGTGACACCTCGAGCATTGGAGTGGTTTCTGTGAGAAGAACACATCATTATGTCATGAGGTGACATAAATAGTTAAATGAACTAATTTTTTTTTTTGAGAACCGAAAGAACTGAGATCTTATGATTCTCAAGAGCATGATGTAACCTCCCATGCTATATGCATTCTCTTACTCCTTTCTTGATTTTTATACTCTCACCTTCTTTTTTACTTACTTTCATATTTTATTACTTCTTTTGGAGTTATTCAATTAAAGATTTACAGACTGCACTTTACACTCCCTTAGTAAAGAGACATTACAAAATAATCTATAATAAACATAGAAAGGCCTTAGAAGGATGTATGTTTTGATATTAAATGAGTCAAATGTTAAAATAATTACTCATAAAGAGGTACATTGATTCAGATTTGGATGAAAGAGCTCAGTTAAAAAAAAAAAGCAGGTTAAAAATCTATGCATATTATAATCGCATTTTTTGCAAATGTAAAAAGTCTAAATATAAACATATAATACCCACACATTTTGTTTGAGTGAGTGAATGCAAGGAAAAAATAAATCTGGAAGAATATACACCAAAATATCAATGTTAACCATGTGTTACAATTAAAAAGTCCTTCTTCTCCTTTATATTTTCTGTACTCTCTGAATTTCTAAAATAAGAACGAACTGTTTTTTATTGGAAAACAAAACTGTTTACAATTGTTTAAGAAAAAGGAACTCAGATAAATATATGTTACAAGTATATCAAAACATATTTCCAACCCACTGCAGAGTTTAATGTCAGCCTGGTCTCTCTAATACCCGTTCCAAGGAAATGTATTTTGGTATTTCATTGAAATACCAAAACACCATTAATCTCCTGGACGAGGTTCTAAGGACATTGGAGTCCATCTTTAGTATGTACAGGTTCACAGATCTATGTAATAGGGAGATATAAAGAATTATGAGAAATCATTAATCGGAATGAAAGTTCACAAAATGTGAAAAGAAAAAAAAACATTTGAAAGTCAAAATCGTAAAAGGGAAATATGAGTACATTGATCAAGTACAAGGACCAATGAGATGATGCACAGTATTCTTCATCCTACCTATATGTCAATCAACTAGAGTGTAACAAAGAGCACAAAGTATCAATCTGCCTCCAGCAAACACTACTAAAACACAAAAATCTTCTTTGTCAGCACACAGCCAAATTCAAAGAATAAGGAATTACTAATAGAGGGAAAATTATAGGATTTTATATTGATTCAAAAAAATTTTTTTTGCATAAGTAGGCCCAAAGCAAAGCTTGGAAAACAAGAAGTTCAGGGGCCTATGAAAGTGTAAATTGAAGTTAAACTGGCAATAACAAAAAGATCCAGATTAGCTACATGACCCCCTTACTGGGTTGTTGGTGCACAGTCCCAAGACATTAAGTATTATGGGGGATTGGAGAGAAGAGAAAGGAAGATACATGAAGGCTTTACATTTATTTTCAAAGTATAACATTGACAAAAGAATATCAACTCCTTTCTGTTGGCTCCGGTCCGTGGGAGCCCAGATTGAAAGAATGTTTCCTATTGATTTGGGAGGGGTGAAGAAAGGTGTCGCAGGAGAGATGAGAATAGAAAAAAAGAAGAGCAATTTGATATGCATCTGACTTACAGATCATAGTGCCAATTAAAAAGCAAAGGACTGATTTCCCAGTTTTTTTTTTTTTACCTGTGCTCTTCCTACAAATAAGGGGGAAAGAAGGAATTTATCTGTTTTAAAGGACAACATGGAACAAAATCACAATCAAGTGGGCATTCATTCATCTCACAAGAATTTATTGAGCACCTGACATGTGCCAGGCAAGGTGTTGAGGCTGTAATAAAATCTAAGATATAGTCTTCACCCTCAAAAAATTTACCTTAAGTTCAGGGAGAAGTTAATTAAAGATAGAATTTCTGTAAATATCGCTTTTCTAATTTTTTGAAATGTCTATTTCGAAATTCACCTAACAACAAACATCGAAACATATGAATAAAAATCTGATAGAAATAAAAGAAGAAATAGAAAAATCACAATTATCATTGGAGACGTCAACATTCTAAGAAGTAATCATTGATAGAACAAATAGACAGAAAATGAGGAAATATACAGAAAACATGAACAAAATTATTAAACAACTTGGCCTCAAAAAACTTGTAGACAATCTCAGAATAGCTGAATACATATTTTTTTGAGCAAACATGGTATAGTCACCAAGATAGACCATATTCTCACCTACAAAATAAATCTTAACCAATTTAAAAGATTAGTAACCACACAAAATGTTCTCTGCCAATAATGAAATTAAACTTGAAATCAATAATAGACAACTGCAAAATCCTCAGATATTTGGAAATTCAATAGCTCATTTCTAAATAATTCATGAGTCAAAGTAGAAGTTTCAAGAAAAATTAGACAGTGTTTTGAGTTGAACGAAAATGTCAACAAAAAAATATCAAACCATAGAATGTAAAGCAATGTTAAAATATATATATTTATAGCATTGGATACTTATATTAGAAAAAAGATCTGAAATCAATGACTAGACTGTTTTAAGAAACTAGGAAAAAGGAGAGAAAATTAAACCTGAGCAAGCATAATAAAGGGAATAATAAAGATCGCAGTGGATATCAATGACTAAAACACAGAAAAGGCAAAAGGAACATCAATAGAACCAAAAGCTGTTGAAAACACACACAATTTTCTATTCGCAACTATAATGAACTGGCTTGAACCACACTAATCATCCCATAAAAAGTAACAAAATAAATAAAATACAAATTTTGAAAAGAGTTGAATCATATCTGAATGAAGTATGTGAGAACTTCCAAGTTAGCCAGAATTTGAGGTGTCAAGATACTGGAGAAAAGGGACTTATATCACTATCACTATCATCCCAATATTCTTTGCCACTTTCCCCTCAACTCATCTAACAATTGATGTGTGGTACCAGGCCCTGGAGACTGAGAAATGCAGCAGAAAGCCCGGCTAAAGGAGGCGTTGAACAGATTTTTTTTTTTTTTTTTTTTTTGCAATTTACAAACATATGGTAATAAAAATTGGGATCAAAATCTCTCCAAGGAGGTGAAGCCCTGATCATCGTGCCAGACTGATAGTTGGGATTCTAACAGTCCACACTGGAGAAATATGGGCAACCTGAAATAAAGCAGAGCTTACAAAGCCTGAATCCCAGCCTCAAATCAGCTCGGCACATGATTGGATTAATGTAATTGGCCCCTACTCTAACTGCCTGAACAATCCCAAAACAAGCCAGAATCTCTACCATTTTCATACAGAATATTCAGGTTTCAATCAAAAATTACCCCACATGTAAGAAGACAAGACAAAGAGAATCCAGACCAAAAAAAAAAAAAAAAAAGAAAAGAAAGGCCTGCAGATATTCGGATATTAGACTTATCAGAATAGGCTCTAAAATAATCCGGCTTAATATTTTCTTAAACACTAGTCGAAAAGAGGAAAATGTCAACAAAGAAGCAACATCTCTGAAAAGTAATCAAATGGAAATTCTGGAATAGATAACTATAAACTTTAAATTAACAAGTCAATAGGTGAGTTTAATAGCAGATTTATACAGTAGACAAAAGTGGACAGGAAATAAATCAATAGAAAATATCTAGAAAATATCACATCAAAAGATAATAATGTATAATACAGAGAAAACTGCAAAAGATGTGTAGAATGAAGAACTACCATACATGTAATTTGAATCTAGAAGGAAAAAAAGAGAGAGAGTGGGGTAAAAGTAAATATTTCAGAAATAACGGCCAGGAACTTTTTAAAACTGAGAAAAGAGTCAAGACGTGATTCAAGTCCTGCTGTGAACTTAAGCAAGATAAAAATGAAGACAATTATTCATAGGCACGTAAGGCACAACTGCTTTAAAAAATTAAGAAAAAAATATTCTTAATATCTTCTAGAGAAAAAAGAGCCATTTTCAAAGAGTAACATTAAGAGTAAAAGATAAATTCTGACAGGAAAAAAATGGAGAGCTCAGAAGACTTTAGAATGATATTGTTAGAGGTTTGAAATAAAATAACTCCAATCTGAATTTCCACACCCACTGGAAACATCTTTTAAAGATAATTTCAAATCAAGAAATTTCAAAGAAACAAAAATTGATACTTTTCCTCACTAACAAAACTGCAATATATATATATATATAAACTGTAATATATATATATATATCGCAGAAAAAGAAGAATCTCTAATAAATTCACAGCAACTCAAGAAGGAATGAGGAGCAACAGAAAGGCTGAATCTATGTAAACATTGAATACACAAAATAATAATGTTTTATGAGTTTTAAAATATATAAACATTTATAAATACAAAACAATATAATACATATGGCAGGAGATGGGAGGCAGTAAATAAAATCCAAATGTTGTAAAGTCCATTCCTGCATTGTATAGAAAGTGGTAATAATATTAGTTTATATTAGATTCTAATAAGTCAAGGACACATGTCATAATTTCTAGAATAACCTTTAAAGAAATAGTAATAAGAAATAGGGCAAACAAAATAATAAATACTCACTTAATTGAAATGAAAACAAGAAAGTAGAGCAAAAAAATAAAAAACAGATGTGATATATAATATATAGTAATGTCAGTACAACCCTCAACAGATGGAGGATGGGAGTTCGTAGATAAATTATTTTGCCTTACTGTATGAGTGAGAAAATTCTGAGGCACATGCTACACATTATTTTCAGATGGTCCCAAATAGTATTAAAGAGTGGTAACCGGGTCAGTAACATGCCCCTTATTCACTTTTCTTTCCATGCCTGTCTTACTTTCTCCACTCCCTTTGTGAAATTTCTAGGATTACCACTCATATAAATTACCTCAGTCCAAGTACTTTTCTCAGTGTGTGATTTTAAGGGAACTCAACCTAAGACAACAATAACTTTCTTAGTAGCAAACAATAAAAATATAGATTTGAACAACACAATCAACAAACTTGACCTGATTGAAATATATAGAAAACTGTACCCAGAAACCACAAAATACAGAGTATTATTTAGAAAAGTATTTTTAAATTTCCAAACATAGGAAATTCTTTCTTTGCTACTGATTTCCAGATTAATTTCATTCTGATTAGAGAACATATGCTTTAAATTCTTTAAAGCAGGGGTCTCTAATCCTCAGACACAAGCCTGTTAGGAACTGGGATGTATAGCAGAAGGTGAACAGCTGGCAAGCAAGTGAAGCTTCATCTGTATTTGCAGCCACTCCCCAGCGCTAGCATCACCGTCTCAGCTCCACCTCAGATCATCGGGCATTAGATTCTCATAAGAGCACTTGGTACCAAAAAGGTTGGGGACCGTTGCTTTAAAGTATTCTGTGATTTGCTTTACAACCCAGCATATGGTAGGTTTTGGTATATGTTCCATGCGTATCTGAAAAAAAGGTTGTATTTTGATGGCTAAATGCAATGTGGTAACTTGGATGGTATTCTGGAACAAATAAAGGACATTAGGTAAGAACTAGGGAAATCTGAATGAAGTATACACTTCAGTTAGTAATCATGTATTAATATTGGCTTATTAATTGTATCAAATATGCCATAATAATATAAAATGTTAATATAAAAAATTGGGCATGAAGCATATGGAAATTCTCTGTACTATCGTCACAATTTCTCTTCACAGGTTTAGTAAATCCAAAACTTCTTTTAAAAATAAAATTTATTTAAAAATACCATACCAATTACAATCACTTCAAAAATAGAATATCTAGGTATGTCTAGGATCTAGCATACAGATCCTGTACAGATTTTGTTAGATTTATACCTATGTATGCTGAAAATTACAAAATATTGATGAAATAAATCAAAGAAGATTTAAGTAAATGAAGAGACATACTATTTTCATGGATTGGGAGGCTCAACATAATAAAGAAGTAAAATTTCCTCAAATTGATATACAAGTCAACGTAATTCCTATAAAAATCCCATGAATGTTTTTATAAATATAGAAAAAATTATTTTAAAATTTCTATGAAAAAGTAAAAGGAATTATAACAGCTAAAATTTTGAAAAAGAAGTCAGAGGAATCTCTCCCTCAGATTTCAAGATTCATTATATACAGACAATAATCAAGATTATATTTAATTGGCTGAGGGATAAACACGTAGATCAATAGGACAGAGTGGAAATCTTATAGACTCGTGCTAGTATAGCCAACTGATTTTTGGCAAAGGTACAAGAGCAGCTGAATGGAAGGAAGACAGTCTTTTCAACAAGTGGCACCAGAGCAATTGGATCACCTTAGGCAACTAATGAGCCTCAACCTAAGTTTCAATTGATTTACATCTTACATAGAAATTAACTGAAAATTGATCATAAATTTAAATGCAAAACTATAAGATTTTCAGAATAAAACATAAGATAAAATATTTGGGACCTAGGGCTTTTTTAAGAGCTATTAGACATGACACAAATACATAATCCATATTTTTAAAAGTCAATTAAGTAGAGTTCAGCAAAATTAAAAACTTTTGCTCTGTGAAAGACCCATTTAAGAGATGAAAAGACAAGCTACAGCCTGAAATATGTTTTTGCAAACCACATATGTGACAAAGGATCATATTTATAATGTATAAAAACTCTTAGAACTCAATAGTAAAACCAGCGTTCCAATTGGAAAAGGAGCAAATGACATGAAGTGACATTGTACCTAAAAGGATATATGAATGATGAATAAGCAGGAAAAAAAAAAAAAGATGTTCAACACCATCAGGCATCAAGAAAATGTAAATTAAGACTGTGATGAGCTATCATTAGACACTTATTAGAATAACTAAAATAAAATAGTGACAACACCAAATGCTGGTGAAGATGCAGAGAAACTGGATCTCTCATTCGTTGATGGTATGAATGAAAATGGTAGTGTTTCTTGGAATATAGTTGGGCAATTTCTTTAAAAACTAAAACGTGTTTACCATGGAACCCAGCAAATATTCTTATGCATTTGTTCCAGAGAAATCAAAACTTCAGTGTTTACAAAACAACCTGTATATGAATGTTCAACTGATTTATATCTGGGGAATCAGTTGGCTTCCCCAGATAATAAAGCATTACCTTGATGGCAGCTACTCTGAACTCCAAATGCAAGTTCTAGTTTAACTTGACATTGCATTAGCTCAAATGTAACTCTCCCATTTGAGTTTATTTTGACGTATTATTAAATAAGAAATCGTCCATTGTCATCACAGGCAGAATTTAATCAGGTCAGAATGAGATATTCGGTTCATGAGAATTACAAGAAAATAATTAGCCTTAACATGAGTGATACTTATAATCTTTTTTTCTAAAACAGGAAAGGAGAATAAGACATATAAAATATTTGGAGAAACAATGGGAGCATAATGGGAGCAGTTCTTAGAGAAGAACATTCCAAATATATTAGCGTATTATCTTCCAAATTGATACTTTAATGGCTGCTATCGGTTAGTACTGTTTAGTCTGAACTTCTAAAGTTTTGTCTGGGGCTAACACCATCTCAATAGTTCCCTTCTCCTCATTGCAATGGTCAGATATATAACAGTGTGAGAGGGAACAGAAGATTCAGCAAGGCTGTAGAATACGGCATTTATTCCATGTTCAAAGGCAATAGCAGAAAGGAAGCCAAGAAGATGTCTTTATTCTTCTGTTACGATTCTATTGTTCATCATGTTCTAATTATGAAATTTGAACTTAAAAGGATGAAAGGGAAGTTCAATCAGCAGCATAAAGTGTATCTTCTCTAGAAATAGTTCTTAACAACTTAAATGGCAGGCTTCTGTAGCCTGGACTGACCCAGTAGTTAAAGCAATATTCTATAATACTCAAAACAGTCTGCAAAGCTGCATTTCTTGATTTGTGTTCCAGACAAATTATAAGCCGTATGGCAGAGAGAAAACACTGCTAATCTTTCATGACTGTTAGATGGTTTTACAGAAATGCGATTGTGAAAACAAATTTCTTGGGTACAGAAAAAAAGAATGTTGTGCCGTTTCCTCAATTTAAAATAAATTCATTTATTCTTTAATCATAGAAAAGACAAAGCTCTCCACATTTAACAAAAGGAAACATAGGGAATTTCCACAAAAGAGAATTTTAAAATAAAAAGGACTTCAGGAATACCTTCGAAACCCACAAGGGAGTTAACGGGACCTGTGGCCACAGCAAACCAGAATCGGTATCTCTATATTTGGAATATAAACATGTTTAGGAATCTGAAAAGTGGAAAGCTACCTGAAATGAAATCATCTTGGGTCATTTCGTATGTACAGCACTCACCCTTCTTAGGCACTCAGACGTATGTAAAAAACATAAATAACTGTCTCAACTTCTATTTCGGAGCTTTTTCAATAAATGAAACTCCAACCACAAAAGCCGTTGACAATATGAAATTACAAAAAAAGCTGTCAGAAGGCCTGTGTGGGAGATGCATTCGCCATAAGCTCTAGCGTTAGGAATCTGAGAAGCTTTTTAAATGGATTCAGAGACCTTTGGAAAAAAAGAGGTCTCCTTCTCCCATAATTGAATTTGACACCAATGTTCTTTGGATGCTAGGGCTGCACACAGTATTTTCCCATCCACATCTAGGCTAAATTGGAGATGGTGACCTCTGATAGACTAGAGCAATCCAGGAAGTAATAGAAACCTCACTTCATAGAAACTGGTGACAGCTTGGTATTAAATACGGGGCTGGCCAGGAACAGGCAAATTCCTTTGCAAGGGAGCCTACAGGCTTCCAAAGAAATGGGAGATTTTAAAAACATTCTATAAATGCTTTTTTTTTTCCTAACTTGCTCTAACTAAATTGAAAGTTATAATCTAAGATCACCTCAGATTTGGGACACAGGCAAGACTTAAAACTGAATGAGACGTCTTAGCTTCCTAATTCAATACCGTTTTACAGAATTCAGTAACAGTGTGGATAAGAGGGACTGGGGCACATAGACAGAGGTTTACGTATAAGGATGTTCCTTGCACTGTTATTTAAAATAGTAAAAAAGAGAAAAAAGAAAAAGAAAAAATTCCCCAAAGTATTCAAGAACAAGAAACTGGTTAAGCTAAGGTATATCATAAAATGGAATTTTATGCAATCATTAAAAGGAATTTTATTTAAATATTTAATTTAAAACTTAAAATAAAATTTTCGAACTATATTATTGTGAAAGCAAGACAGGAAATTATACACTGTAATGGTATACATGTGTTATCTACATATGTGTAGAATTTTTAAAAAATCAAAAATTATAAAATTACAAAATGGTTCTTATTTTTATATTCTTTCGTTTAATTACACATTTACTAGAGTGACTATGTACCACTTTATAACCGGATAATTGACAAAAGTAGCTAAGAAAGTGAAAATATGATGCAGTCATTTTAACCATTAAAATTGTTATATTTACTTGCTTATTAAAAGTTAACTCAGTTGTTAAACAGGGTTATTAAAAACATTCTGTTAGGATCTCTGTGAAAGAAGATCTAGAGAATACATATTTATATAACTTCCCTCAGAAATTCACGGAAGAGAATAAAAACAATTGAAAATAGAGAATGAAATTTTATCCATTATAAAACTAGGGAAATGACACAAACCTATACAACAAACTCTAAAGAATATATGTAAACTATAATTAAATGTCTATCAAAAGACTAGACTGAGTATCTCTCTTAGTCATTTTTTTCAAAATTAATTGGTTGAATAACTTTTGCTATATCTATATCATTTAGAAAGAATAATTTGGATCTATATAAATTGACATGCAGAGATATATTACTAAATAAAAAAGACACTGAAAAGTATATAAATATAGATATAGAATAGGTAAGTATGTGCATATACATATATTTATGATTATAAATTTCCATAAATAAACGTGTATATACATATACAAATACAGATGACCCTTGCATAGGTCCACTTACACTCAGATTTTTTTCAATTGACTAGCACACTTTAATTGATCCACACAGTTCAAACCCATATCATTCAAGGGTCTACTGGCAATTTGGCATCCACGTATACAAGAGGCTCACTTAAATTATATGTGGATTTTCGACTATGTGGGTGGTTGGTGCCCTAACCTTCAGGTTCTTCAAGGGTCTACTGTACATCAATTTCTCCTCTGGCCATGACAGTGTAACTAATGCTGACCTTGCCTTCCCAACAATTTTAAAATTGGATAAACTGTATGAGCCAATTGTTTTCAGACACTGACAAACAGGCAGGACAGGATATAATTAATCCTTGAGAGAAGGGAAACACATGAGATGAGTCCAACAGTTACTCCGCAACTGCCCTGATTTTCTGCCTGATAGTATTTTCTGCCATAGGTCAGGAAAGTGGAGCCAAGCAGAGCAGCAGTCTTGCTGAGTTGAGGAGGCAGATGTTGGAATTCCAGGCTGTGGAAGCCGGGTGAATTTTCAGAGCAGGGAACATAAGAAAAGAGAGTCATGTGGGGTAGGATTGGAGTGTGTGAGTCACATGGGGACTCATTAGAGTGCTGAAGATTGGACAGATTGTGTAACAGGGTGAGATTTTTGCATGGCCAAGTAGAGATGGTCTGGTACGGGGATGCGGGCTAACCAATGACACCTGAGACTTTGCAGTGTTAGGAGACATTGGAGTCCATCTCAGTTAGAAATAATAGGCTACATTGAGTACAATAGACATTTGGTTGATAACAACCATATGCTAGAGTAAGAGGTACACGTTAGAATTTGGCCCCAAACTGAAATAGACCAATCTTCTCAAAGAATAAAAACAATCCTGACAGAATCAAAATAATTTGACAGAATTTAAGTCTTTCGTAGTAAAACAACATAACCCATACTCTCTGCGAAGTATTATTCACAATGTCCAGCATATACTCCAAAATTAGTACAAATGCAAAGAAACAGAAAAATGTGACTCATGGACAAGAGAAAAAAAATAATATCAGGTCCCCAAATAACCCATATGTTAGAAACAGCAGATAAAACTATAAAGGATCTATTATAAATGTTTACGGTCTTAAAGAAAAATATAACCATGACAAATAAAAGAATGGGCAAATTTAGCAGAGAAGTACTACAAAAAATTAAATGGAAATTTATAAATAAAATGTATACTATCTGAAATAAAGAATTCACTGGATGGGCTTCTTAGCAGATTGGGAGAGTAGAAGAAAGAGTCTCTGAACTTAAAAATAAATCAATAAAATATATTTAATGTTAAAGACATAGAGGAAAAGAACTGAAGTGAAATGAACGGAACCACAATAACTTGTTAGGGAAAATTAAGGGAAGAGAGAAAATGAAGCAGAACAAAAATTTAAAGAAATGATAGCAGAGAATTTCACATATTAGGTGAAAAAGATTAACGTACAGTTCCAAGAAGCTAGCAAAATAGGAAAAACACAAAGAGAACATCTACACACATTATAATCAAACTATTGAAAACTAAAAATAAAGAGAAAATCCTAAAAGTAGCCAGAGAATAACCACATATTACATGTCAGAGAACAGCAGTATAAATAATGGCTAATGTCTCATCAGAAACAGAATCCATAAAAAAATGGAATGGCATCTTTAAAGTGCTGAAGGAAAAACACATGTCATCCAAGCATTTTATATCTAAAGAAAATATCCTCCAAAAATAAAGATCAAAAGAAGATATTTTCAAATAAAAACTGAGAAAATCTGTCACCAGCAAATCTTTACTAAAAAAATTCTAAAAGAAGCCATTTAGTCTGGAGGAAAAATGATACCAGATAGAAATTTAGATCCACAGAAAGGAATGTATAGCAATGAAAATTGTAAACATCAAAGTGTATATAAAGGACATTTACTTTTTCTTTTAATATATTGAAAATTATATAATTCTTTAAAACAAAATAATACTAATGGTTTAAAACATGTAAAAATAACATATACACTACAAGAGCACAAAATACAAAAGATAAACAGAGCTATACTATTTCAAGGCCATACCTTCTGAAAAGGATAAAATATTTACTCTAAAAATATAGTGATAAACTATGGATGTGTACTATAATTCCTAGGAAAACCACTAATAAATAAGCATATCTAAAAATCCAATAGAGGAATAAAAATAGAATAATAAATTGTTTAATATTGTAGAATAGGGCATAGAAGGGTAAATGGAACAAAAATATGACAGGACAAACAGGGGAGAAAGAGTGAATATTAGACAAATCTAATCATGTCAATAATCACTTTGTATGTTAAAGGACCAACCACTCTAAATAAAAGGCAAAGATTATTGGTTAGGCTGGGTGGGAAAAAAAAAAAAAAGCTATATGTTGTTTACAAAAGCTATATGTTGTTAAAAGCTATATGTTGTTTAGCTTTTAATAAAAAGAGACATCCAAGTTGAAATTTTTTTTAATAGAAAAAGATATACAAATCAAAGCATAAGTATAAGAAAGTTGAATGCCTACATAATATCAGGTACGATGCAAATCAAGACAAAGAGAATTGACAGAGATTTTTAAAAAGATATTTCTTAATAATATAATGGTCAAACATAAGGGAAAAATAGCAACCGTAAGTGTGAATAAACCTAGTAATAGAGTTTCGATTACATTTTTTAAAATTTCAAAGAACTAAAGATAAGGTAAGCAAATGCACACCAGTAGTTGAAGATTTTTACAATTGTTTTTCTCAGTAATTGATAGAACAACTAGGAAAACCTCAGTAAATATATAGAATATATAAACAATACTACGAACTACCTTAACCTAATTGATATGGATAAAAAATATGTTCAAAAATTGCAAAATACACATTCTTTTTAAGTGTACAGTACAGCTGGGTCATACAATAAGTCTTCATACTTTCAAAGATCAAAATATCACAGAATATGTTTTCTTACAAAAATAAATTGAATTTTAGGAATAAATATTCCATGAGTCAAAAAAAATGAGAGAAATTAGAAAATATTTTAAGTGAAACTATAACATATTAACTTTTGTGTGCCATAACAAAAGCAATGATTAGAGAGAAATTTAAAGCTTTATATTTAAAAGAAGAAGATGAAAAGTAAGTCAGGAGTTTCTCCTTGGAAAGATTAATAAGATGGGTAACCCTAACAAGACTGATCAAGATGAAAAAAAAAGAGAGAAAATACAAATAATTAAAATTAAGAATGGAAAAGGGGATATCTCTCCATTTCTATAAGCATTAAAAGCTACTAACAGAATATTGTGAGCGACTTTTTGTCAATAAATTTAACAACATAGATAACATCAACAAATTCCTTGGCAAAATAGCATATGTAAATTAAAACAATATGAACCATAAAATCTAAATACACTCTA
The DNA here is from genome assembly GCF_000325575.1 of Pteropus alecto. Taxonomy (NCBI): domain Eukaryota; kingdom Metazoa; phylum Chordata; class Mammalia; order Chiroptera; family Pteropodidae; genus Pteropus; species Pteropus alecto. The sequence goes on from NW_006438073.1 coordinate 2,277,779, forward strand.
TTCAAGAATTTCAACTTGTATAATCAAAATCTTCCCACAAAGGAAACTCTGGGCCCAATTGTTTTCACCAGTGAGTTCAAATATTAAGGAAGAAGTAAAGCCAACCTTACACAAAGTCTTTAAGAAGACAGAGAAGTAGAAAACACTTCTCGTTTTATAAAAAGAGATGTAAGGGAACTTCCTCAACCTGAAAAGGGGAATTTTCAAAAAACTTGCAGCTAACGTTCTATTTAACAGTGAAAGACTGAAAACTTTCTTCGTGGGATCAAGAAAAAGGCAAGAATATCTGCTTGCACCAATTCTATTCAATAATGAACTGAAGGTCTTAACCTTAACCTAAAAGACAATAAAAAGATCTGAAAAGAAGTAAAATTGTATCTATGTGAAGATGACTTGATTGTCTTCATTTTAAAAATCCTAAAAAATCTACAAAGAAAATAAGAGAACAAAAAGTGAATTCACCAAGTTAAATATTGAGGATGTAAAACTGGAATTGTCATACATGGCTGGCAGCAGTAGACAATGGTACCACCCTCTGGCAGATCATTTGGCAGTTTCTTATATAATTTAACTACTCTCCCCAATAGCAATTCCACTCCTAGGCATTTACCCATATGAAATGAAAATATTCAGCCACAAAAAGTCTTGTAGAAGAATTTACATAGTACTTCTCTTCATAATAGCCTCAAACTGGAAACTGCCCAAATGTCCATCAACACATTATGGTTTATGCACACAATGGGGCACCCTCAGCCCTAACTGGTAACAGGCTCTGATACTGACAATATCGTGATGAAACTTGGCTGAGTAAAAACAATGGACACGAATACTATGAATTAGGTATGATCTCACGGATAAAAAAGCATTAAAGAGGAAACACGATGTAAGACTGGAAATGAAGAGCAGTTTTCTTGGAGGGGAGGGGAAGAAGGAACCTATCTGGGTGATAACCCCATACAAAACCGTTCCAAGAGTCATCCTGAGACACGAGCATGTCCAAAAACAGAGCAAGGACCTTCATTTCTCAGTGTCTCTTTATCAAAGTAAAGACTGATAAATTGGACTGCATAATGTTTTTTAAATTCTGCTTGTAAAAAAGCACCATAAAGAAAAATGACAAAATGGAAAATGGACGATTTGTAAAACATGCAATAGACAATGAGGTTAATACACAAAGACTTTCTACAAATCAGTAAAAAGCAACACAAACATCCCAATAGAAAAATGAACGGGCAATTCTCAGAGTAAAAAACTCAAATAGAAAAAAAAGACAAAACATTTTTAAGAATAGGAAAAGGTGTCCTTACTAGTAAAGGCAGAAAGTGAAAATCAGAACAAGGAGCTAACACATGGCACAGCCAAGATATGGCTCTGCTAAAATTTAGAAACATACAGAAAGTTTTCTAAGTTACATTAAGTTGGGAGAAAGTGAAAAATTATCAATTATAGTATGATTCAATATTTTAGATATATGTTTAATATAAAGTCGTATAATTATTGTGTACCTATAAATATTATTTTAATATATTAATTACATATGACTAATTATATATGCTTATATTTCTATAAGTCTGTTATACTTTTGATTATATACTATATTATATTAATAAATATTATTTTTACTATCATTTCTTTTAGGGCATATTTAGGTATATATTTCTTAAAGATAAGCAACCAAATGTTAAAATGTTTACTTTCAGGCACTGGTGTAGGTGTGGGTAAGTTATAGGGTGTTTTCACTTTCTAGCCTTATGTTTTATATTTTGAAATTTTGAGGGACATATCTAGTAAGACCAGAGTAGAATAATAAAAAGATAGAATCATAACAATTATTCTAAAACTCTCTAGGAAATCAAGGCACAGGGGTGAAGACCTGTGGGAAGCGCCTCTGCAAGGGGCAGAGAGACCATGCTCATTCTCTGCACAGTGCCTACGTGGAATAATGATTGGATTGTAAAGAAATTAGAAAAGAATTCAAATGAGGGGAAGCAGGTGAAGACAATAAAAGACCAAATTTCCACTGGAATGAGAGATGAAGATTTCAAAGTACTCTCACTTTTAATTCTTCTTATAGAATAACAGACTTATATAACAGGCTTATAGAAATATAAGCATATATAATTTTATTTCTTAATTGATCCTCGTTATCAGCAGTTAGATACACAGGTGGACAGGACAAATTACCCCGTACACTATGGGACCAAGGCTTAACAATCCAAATCTTATCACTTTATTGTTTGGATTTTGGACAATCCATCTGTTTCGGCTCTCAGGAATTTTAAGCTTATACTTTTTTTAAAGAACAAAGTGTATTTCGTCCAGTTACAACATACTCATTATTTAAATGGAAAAATAGAAAATAAATTACTTATTATCTTTGCCTTTAAGACAACCACTAATAAAACATGAGATTCTGGGGCCAAAGTGTATGCACGTGATATATAATTCTTAATAGTTTCCCAAAAGGATTATGCTAAGGTATATCCCAATCAAGAATTTCCCTCTATTGAATATAACCAATGATAAAATGTTATCTTTACATTCAAAACCCAATGAACAAAATCCCAGCCCCACCCTATGTGACGATACACAGTTCCCTGTTTTCTCTTGAGTTTATTTTTCTTGTTTTTTTCTGAAATCCTTCCAGGCACTCTTACAGTGTATCCACACATTCATCGCAGTAACCCTCTGTCCCTCCCATTCTAACCCACTGCTCCGGGCCTCTCTGCATATCACTGTTCCCATCTAGCAATTTCTCTGCAGTAAGGCTACGGCTTAACCCAAATCTACATCATTCCAAGTATAGATACAGGCTTGACACTCGATTCCATAAAGCACAGCTAAAATGAATGTAGCATATAATAGCTTTACTAGAAGCTGGGAGTCAGTAAAAGAATGGAGTATAAGTGAAAAAAATTTTTTTTTATCTAATTCTTTAAATTTCTTTGCTCCTTGTCTTAGTCCATTTGAGCTGTTGTAACAAAAGCACCACAAACTGGGTAGCTTATAAACAACAAGTATTTACTTCTCGTAGTTTGGGAGGCCGGGCAGTCCGAGATCAAGGTGCCAGCTTTCAGACTAAACCCAACTGTTCCTTTTTTGTCCTTCGCCACAGGAAAACATGACAAAAATCTTAAGTGAGATCCAATTTTCCCTCAAGTAAGACAAGCTTTCTATCACTTGCACATACCTTAATACACCAACATCTAAAGCATCTTCATTCAGATTTGAGGGCTGTCCCCAAGAACTCTGGGTGGCTTATATGTCTGCTACTCAACATACCAAGTAATGTCTTCCATCACTGGGAAGAAAAATTCCAGCTGCCACCCCAGAATGCTGACACTTCTGATGACTCACCAAATGGCAACTTTTTTTCATTGCCAACAATTTTAAGATGGGGGGAGGGGGAGAATCCCTGGCAATATTACAGTCGATTGTCCCACAAAACGAGACGAAAATAAAAGCTCATTTTTGTTGGAAACCACACGTCTTTGATGATGTTCAGTTATTTATTTGGGATCTAGATTTTTCACGTAGCCTCTGACTCCATTATTTTTCATGTACGTCTCTGGTCCGTGCTCTGTGGGGTTACCTCTGCTCCCTGCTAACACAGACCAGCAGATTAAAAACTCAGAAGGCAGGAGCCACTAGGTGAAAAGAAGGAAAATAACATGAATTTTAGGGAATGGTTCCACCGATCTCCTGAGGTTGCAAAGGGACTGCCCTGGGTCCTTAGAGTATCACCAGAGGCGCCATTTGAGGAGCCTCTACCAGCAGGCTCAGTTCTGCTACAGGACCCACGGGCCCAACGCTGGCCTTGTGTCAAGGTGCATTATATTGCTGCTTTCTCTGAAACCAAACTTGCTGACTTTGAAAATTCTCAAAACTATCCCTGAAAATTTTGCTTTCTTCCATTCGTTAAGTCAGCAATATTTATTGGCAGCGACTATGTGCCGGGAGCTCTGCTGGGCGCTCGGAGCTTAGCAGACCGACACTATCTTGGCCTTCCTGTAGTGAACACAGACTTGGGACAAATCATTTTGAAAGGTAGCGCCAGGCACCATGAGCCCTGCATGGTAATTGCTTTGGTCTCCCGTTGAGTGCCTCCTTCTCTCACTGTCAACGGAGTCACAATACTACCTTGCTTCTTCAGAGCTCTGCTTGACCTCAAGGCTTTGCACCCCCACACTTCCCCCACCAGCTCCCCGCCTGAATAAACCCTCTGTCTGTTGGCAGATGCCGTGATATTACTACCTGCTAGAACCTTTTCTACCTAGTCCCATCCTGAAGCTCGGAGCCTCTTTGATGCTTCGCGTTCACATCTAATCATTTCTTCCATCTGAACCTGTCCGGTCCCCAGTCAGTAACCAGCCCTAAACTGGGGGAAGTGAACAGATAACAGGGGTCCAGGCATGACATTAACAAATGCTAAAAACATGTGGAAAGAAATCTCCCTATGGTGAGTTATCATCTAATATCAGGCTTTCTGAAGAGTGATTACTTGTGCTTATTTTTTTTTTTATCCTCACAACTGTATTTGTTATTAAACTCATCTAAATGAATACATACGCACATAACTTGGGAAGAAAGTCAGTCAGACTTTAATTAAACAACTTGTTTTTCTATCCCAAGAGTTGTCTGAGAACTGTGTTTTGCATATGTGTGCATCGAGTCAGTTGTCAAGAGTCAGACATTTTGAAAGAAAGTTCTCTGGTAGAAAATAGAGCGTAAGATATCTATCTAACTCATAGTCACAATGTGTATAATGGACCGACTTTATGAGGTGGGGGGAAATAGTTGTAACCTTGTATTTTAACACATGTTGTAAAGGTCTGAACCATTCAGCAAAAGAAAGGAGACATGCACCAGCCTTGGAAGTATAGAAATTATTGACTTCACTGATTTTTAAAATTTTGATCCCTCAATTAGTACAATAAAGGAAAATTTAACTTATCGCTTACGGAGCAAATTAAAAGCACGAAAACCTTAGTTGAGATATAAAAACCAGCATTGAGATATAAAATGAAGCAGTGAGTACAGAGTAGAGTTACAAGTATTTATTTGCCATATCTGCTGGCAGTAGCAAATAATCAAACATGCAGTGAGGTATTGGAAGAACATCACTGGAATTTTATCTGCTCAAGGCTTCAGGAATATGTCTTTTTCTCAATTTTATCAGTGTAGAGTACACTATAGTGTTTTACTCTAAAGGGAAACATTGCTCAAAACCTCACAAAAGAGGCACGCATTGTAGTCTAACGGAGAATTTTACTCTTCTCCCGTATGACGTTGTTAGTTACTCCGTCATCAACAGATCACTTCTGCTTTCCTCCGATGCTTTTAAGCCTTCAGCCTAGAAATTTGGTCTGCAACAAGGAAGGCCAGCCTGCGTCTCATGCCAGGTATTTTTGACAGTTGATATTTCAAGGAATAGACTTAGGAGCTGGCATCTCTTAGAAAATTGTCGGAGGGACGCAGGATATTTTTTAATTTGGTACCAGAGGATTTTATGAAGGCCAGTTAATGACTCAAGATCCAATGGAAAATGAATAAGTTAAGAGAGACTGAATGAACTCAAGAAGAGCCTATAATTGTGATTATTTATTTTGAATAATATTGGTAGAGTTTTTAATGATCTATTTTCCGATGGCTATTATGAGAAAGCCCTTTCTCTTTCTTCTTAATCCCTTTTTCCTTTTTTCCTTTTTGTTTTAATAGGGTTAAAATACGTATAACACAAAATTTGCCATTTTAACGATTCAGAAATGTACAATACAGTAGCATTAATTATATTCACAATGCTGGGGAAACGTCTCCACATCTACTTTCAAAATTTTGTCATTACCCCACACAGAAATTCTGTACTCATTAAGTAATGACTGTCCATTTACCTTGCTTTGTCCCCAGTCCCTGGTAACCTCTAATCTATTTCCTATCTCTACGAATTTGCCTATTCTAGATATTTCTTATAAGTAAAATCATATAATATTTGGTCTTTTATGTCCAGCTTATTTTACTTAGCATAACGTTTCAAGCTTCATGTTGTAGCATCTATCAGAACTTCACTTTTTATGGTTGAAAAATATCCCGTCTTGTGTACATATAACATTTTGTTTATTTATCTGTTGGTAGATACTTACCTTGTTTCCACATTTGGCTATTGTGAGTAATGCTGCAGTGAGCATTTGCACGAAGTTTGAGTATCTATATGCAATTCTTTGGGGTATATTCTTAGGAGAGGAATTGCTGCATGATCTTCTTAATCTATATCTAACCTCTATTTTAAAACAATGTATTTGAATTTTGTTCTCTGACTCCTCAGAATTCAGAAACGGTTACTTTTATCGAGGTTTTTTTTTTTTTACTTTTAATGCCAATGTAGTTATTTCACATTCATTTAATAAAACTAATCTGAATGTAATTGAACAAAATGAATGTGTAATAAAGGTTGTACACGGAGTATCACATTTCAGAATAAATTTCATTTAATAGGATATAAAAAAAAAAACGCCATTTATGATCAAGAGTTACACTGCATGGATGGAATCGATGCCTACAAAGCCTTCCTAGGAAACTGCTCTTGGGTCTGTTGTGTGCCTTACGGGGCCCCAGACTTACAGGTAGTCGGGCAGGTCACTTCCTGGCAGGCCAGGAACTGTAAGAGATTGGAGTATATTTCAGAGAGAGGGGTTCACACAAATTTGTAAATGCTGCAGGCAAACTCTAATGGAGATAAATTTCTTGGGTTTGGCTTTTTAGCCTCAGAATAGAAGAACAAATACAAGCAATGTTTTATTAAATCTCAGGAGAATAGAGACTATTGAAAAAGCCAAGCCTAGATTTTTTTACAAAATCTTTGATACATTTTTTTTTCTGCTTTGAATAGTCATTTAACACTATATGACTCCAGATTTGATGACCATACTACATCTTATATGTATTAATATTGAATGCTGCACCTATGAGAGCAGACTAGACATAAAACCACCCTCTTTTGAACCAAGAATACTTCCTGGAGATAATTTATGAGCACAGAAAAAAAATCCAAAAGTTGGAAATAGATGAAAAGATGGCTCACGTCCTTTCAAATGTCCTAGGTAACATCCTAGAGCATTATCTAAAGGATCGCCCAAGGATTATCTGATTCTCTACAAGGATGTATTTTAATCATTTACTGTTAATTAGGGTATTTTACAAATCTATAAGGATAGACTTCAGTCTGTACAAAAATAATAATTATCGAAATGATTTTGGTCCTACGGCAATGTAAATGAATGTTGCGCTGTGAATAAACAAATGATTTCTGTCTGGTGGAGAAGATTTCCTCCCCAAGGTGAAGGTTGTTTTGCCTATAACCATGGCATCCACCAGTCTCATGCATTAACCAGTTTTGTACATGATGGAGCAGTCTTTCTTTCAGTGACTATAAACACTTCTGTCTCGCCTATACTTTTTACAGCCAGCTCACCATCCTCTTGGTTTTCTCATTCATGAGTTAAATAAATCTTTGACATGTGCTCACTTAAAAAAAGAAAAAGCTATAAAAGAATGAGCAAGTTAGACTAGCTGCAGACTTTCATGAAAAACAAGAAAATCCAGATTACATTGAAGTAATATCTTTAAAGAGCTCAAAGGAAATAAATGTCATCTTAGAAGTTATACTTTGTTCAAATATCACCCCTGACTAAGGTAAAATAAAGACGCTCTCAGACACACAAAGATCAAGATAGTTAGCCATCTCTTTAAAAGAACTATTAAAGGAAATATTTCAGTGAGAAGAATAGCTAAGTAGGAATGGATGAGGGTCTTTTTTAAAAAAGAAATGGTGAAAATAAAGTCCTATACAGCAATAATGTCACAGTTGGAAAACTAAAGAAGAGGTTGATGAATGTAAAACATTTTCTTTTCTTGGAGAATGAAAAATTAACTAAGAAGTTTAGATTTGTTCACAAAATGTATAGTTACCTATATATTTTTAAATTTTAACATTACTAAAAGTATTAGAAATATAACTTCCGAACCAGCATAATGAAAAATGAAGAGGAAAACCCTATCAATCCAAAAATAGAAAGGAAGAAAGAGGGAAAGAAAAGGGATAATAAACCAGACAGGCTAAATTAGATATTGGAAATAAATAAAAACACTTATTAATCACAAAAAAAGTAAATAAATAAATGAAACTCATCTATTAAAATATAGGGATTATCAGGTAGATTTTTTTTTTCAGCTACATGGTGTTTTCAAGAGATACTGAAACAAAACCTCACATAAAGTTGTAAAATAAACATACAAAAAATATATTCCAAGCAAATATGAAAAGCAATAAAAATCTAATATAGCAAAATTATTATCTGACAAAATGGAATTGAAGGCAAAATAATTAATAGAGATAAAAAGCTACCCTGTATAATTAAGGGAAATTTTTAGCAATAAAGTATAAAAATCATGAAATTGCATGCACTCACACACATAGTTTTAAAATATGTAAAGCCAAAAATTGAAAGGATTACAATGCAAAATTAATATATCTTTATCAAACAGAAAGATCTAGTTGGAAAAATATTATTGAGGCTAAAGATTTTGATGACAAAATTAATAAGCTTACTTATTAATTTTGTCATCAAAATATAAAACATTAGCCAAAAAATTTTCTGCCTACTAGATCAAGAAGGATATTATGATAAAATTCAAAGAATGGATCTTTTCGAGAATACATTCTCCGATAACAATGCAATTTAACAGTAAAAGAGACAACACATATTATATATGCCTGAATCTAGTTTGGTGTCTTTGCCCCCATGAATTCTGAAATATTTATGAGTTAAAGAAAACATTACAATAAAAATAACAACAGAGTTAAAACGAAACAGCATTACAACCAGTACACACCAAAACTGATGAAATTGAGCCAAAGCGTGACTTAGAATATGTGTCCTAAATATATTTCTAAGAAGGAAATATTGAAAAATAAATGAAACAAGTAGTCAGCTTATGAATCTAGGGGCAATCAATAAATTCAAATATAACGAGAAAGTAAATAATAAATATAAAAGACAAAATTAATAAGATTGATTGGAAAATATAGAGATTATTTGTAAGACAAATGTGTTTTAAAAACTAATTATAAAGCACTAAAATATTTGGCAACACTAATCAAGAAAAAAAGAACAGAAATAACCATTTTAGAGAAAAAAGGGAAACAACTATTGATACATTTGAGGTTTTTAAAGCTAAACAGAATATTGTCAACAATTTTATGTCATCGATACATTTGAAAACATAATCAAAATGTATAATTTTCTAGAAAAATGCAAATTACCAAAAGTTACTTTATAGCATAATGGCTCATAAACCATTACATTAATTAACTTTTAGTATCTTCCCTCAAGAATAGATACTAAACTCAGATCTGTTAACAAATCTTCAATAAACAAATAATTTTTATATAATATATAAAATAATTTCAAAGAATAGATAGAAAAGAGAAATTTTCCTAGGTATCAAAACATGACATGTATAGGTTAAGGAAAATTATAAGTTAATATCATAAAAGTCAATGCAAAAAAATTTTAAATGAAATATGTTAGCAAACACAATCCATTAAGGTAATAACACTTTTTAAAAAATCAGTAAGTAAACTATAACAAAAGAACAGGATAACCAAGCAGAGTTTATCTCATAAATGCAAGGATAATTTGCTATTAGAAAAAAATTTTACACCTTAAAACATTAAGAAAAACTATATAACTCTCTATATAAATAAAAAAGAATTTAATCAAATTCAACAGCTCATTAATAACAGAGTCTTAATATACTAAAATTAGAAGGTAGCTTTTTTAAGTCTCAGTAAGGATTTTTATCAAAACCTACAGCAAACCTCATAGATAGTGCCAACACTTTAAAAACTTTTTCTGCCATCACCATTTTTACTGTGCATGATACTAGAAGTCTTAGCAAAAATGATAACAAAATATAAATTTGATATATAGAACTGGAAAAGAAAAACTAAAGTGTTACTACCTTTTGATAATGCAATTATCTACATAGAAAATCCAAGAAAATTTGCAAAACACAGATCAGAACCAAGTAAACAATTTCAGAGAGATTGTAGATTCATGGCTATCATATAAAGTAAGTATTTTCTATGCAACAGAATAAAATATTGCCTCAATGTGATAATTAAACAAAAATCTACTCTATAGTAATCATTCCTTCCTGCCTGGAAGTCTTCAGGCTTTTATTCTTTATCATCCACCTTTGTGAATTTTGCCATATTGAGCTGGGGTGTCTCTTTTCTCCTCAACCCTCCTTGCCATTCTGCAAGATTTTTTAATATCAAGTCTCCTCTTACTTTAAAGATATTTTATTTTAGTGTTTGCTTAGTAATACAGAATAACAAACTCATAGATGAAGTCTTTGGGATCTATCCCTGTCTCTTATCCTTCTGGATTTCTGTCTCTTTATACATTTGCTCTGTGCTCTGAAATAGTTCTGATATTTCATCCTCCAGTCTACTGATCAGGATCTCGTCAAACTTTTCACTCATCATTGCCTAAGGCTCGGTACTCAGCAGGATATCTCTCAGCAGAGATCTAAACAGAGCCCAAAGCCTAATCTTTGTCCAACAGCATAAAGCTGTGTGCATCCAACTGGCCCAGAGCAAGCATGTAGCTTGGGGTGTAGGGAGTGAATAAAAAGTGTTTAGGCTGCATATTTCCACTCGTGCATTTGGCCAAAAGATCTCACTCACTTTAGCACCAAAATATAAGAAATTGCAGATATGTTGCAATATACTCAACGAAAGAGTAGAAATCATTAGCAAGAAAATTTGAAATATTATTGAAGGACTTAAAAGAAGTCCTAAAGAAATGGAAAGACATACCATATTCATAGATGGGAAGGAAAAGTAATACTAAAAATGTGTTTATAAATTCAATGCAATTTCAACGAAAATTACACACAAATTTATAGAGCTTGATGAATTGAATCTAAAATTCATATGGAAGATTATAAATTCAAGAAGAGCTAAAATAACTCTCGAAAAAATGAGAGAGAAAATTTTCCATATGACATATCATGGCTTATTTTAAAGTTAGAATAATTTAGACAGTGTGATGTTAAATGCAATGATAGAATTATAGATAATTGTAATAGTAGTAAACTTGAGTAATAAACTCGAAATATGACAATAAGGTCAATCCATCAGTGGATGAGATTAAACATTTTTAAACCTATATGTCATGTTTAGCTAAAACTGAATGAGAAATTAATTTTGACCAATATTCAATATGCAGACTGACACTGCATCCCTTCTAGGTGCTTATGTCAGGGTCACCCAGAGTAGGGTGAGTACCCTGAGGGCATGGGAGTCCCACAGCACAGAGGAGCTGCCCTCGACCACCAGGAAAAGACCCTTCAAAATGTTCCAAATTAAGTTCACAGAGATAACAGCACATTTAGATTCCATCTGCCGTGTCACTTATAGGAAGATCATTACAGCAAAGATGTTCAAGCCAGAAATACACAAAGGGCTACAGATTGTCATCTCTGTAGTTAATTTTGTTGAAATAAAACCTGTTAAATATGGCAGAAAATGTATAATATCTCATAATAAAATAGGTGAGATGATGATGAAAATCTTTGTTCTTCTACAAAGATCTTCACGGTTTAGTTTGTGGCAAGTTATTTAAAATAATTGTGAAATTTACAGATGAGCTACACCTTTTCTTTAACAAAGTGACAAGTGTTCCCAGTTTACATTTAATCCGCCTCTTAAAAAGCAAGGTAACTTTTTAACAATGATTGAATAACAAAACTGCTTTTCAAATTTCAGGCTATGGATCAGATTTTGAAAAAGGATATTTGGGAATGTTTCCACAATTATGTAGTTTTATTGTTACACATACATCTTCTATAAAATGTATTGCATATGCGTATTTAAAACTGTAGAAACATCGTTTTCTAACCTGCTTAACATTCATACAAATGAAACATTTCTGGAGGTTTTGAACTTAGCGTCTGCCATGTGTGAGGTTTAATGGTGAACGAAGCCCGTGTCATCACATAATGAGGACACAGATGAGGAGGTCAGCCATACATCGAAGTACAGTAAGTTCGACGTGAGTAGGGCTCCTAATTCAGTCTCAAGGGGAAAATGAAAGCTTCCTGGAAGAAGTAATATCATAGTTAAAATCTGAAGGAGGCCTATGAAGGTGCGTTGGACAAGACTGTAAAGAAATTGGGATGGCTCGCCCAAACGGACGCTATGGCTTTAGAAGGAATTTTGCTCTTCTTATTCTGACAACGTGGAACCTGACCTGAAAAAATTTGGCAGGTTTGCAACTGGCAATTGAGACTGGTCATGTCACTGAGGAAGATGGGGAGAAGGCAACGAAGATCAAAATTAGGTCTTGATACAGAAAGGCCTTCTTCTTACCCACACCCCTTCTCATCACCCCTCAACACTCCTCGGCCCATAATCCCCTGTTCCTTAAAATATTCCACCCAGGAGTCAGGATCATCAGTAACCTCACCCAAGACCAGCTGTGTCACTCTTTTTTTTTTTTTAAATCTCTTTTTTACATATGGTTGATAAAAAAAAAAAAATTGCATCTAGATTGTCACTTGATGTAGAAGGAAATATGGTGATTTACACCAATCTCCCTATGCTTCAATCGAGGTTATCAGGGATTCTCTTCATCGAGTTTTCCATTCCAAGCCCAGCTAGTAACGCAATGATACTTTGATTTCCTTTGCCACGAGGGATGTTCACACACAGAAGAAAGACTGTATGAGAACTCAGAGAGAAGGCAGCCATCTGCAAGCCAAGGAGAGAGGCCTCAGGTAAAATCAAACCTGCCAACACCTTGACCTTGAACTTCTAGCCTCCAGAAATACAGAAAACAAGTTTTTGTTGTTTAAGCACCAGGTTGTGGTATTTTGTTATAGCAGTCTTAGGAAGCTAATACATTTCGGCATTAAAAAAAAAAAATTGCACGTACGGTACACTGAGTTCCTGTAGTCTTTGGGAAGTAATAAAAATAGTCCGACTATTTGAAAGTTGGAAACAGGCACTTTCGAAATAGTCCATCTGACTTTCAAAAATTGAAACAGCATGAATCCCAAAAATTGCAGGTGGGTACCATCGAAATTAATTCCCTGGACAAAATTTTGGACAAAATTATTAAACAGGTGGCTGGTGAGCTCTTAGAAAATGGAGCCATAAAAGAAAAGCGAGGTTCACTCAGATAAGGTCATGCTGAGTTAACTTCATTTCCTTTTCTGACAGGGCAGTGGATGGCGATCATGGGGTAAAGCCACAGTCACACTGTGTCCAGATTTCAGTAAGATATTTGGTGAAAGGCTGCCATGCGATCCTTCAAGGAAAGATAGAGAAACATAGGTTGAATAAGATTTGGCACTGGGTGGATTTGTGGCTGACTGAAATCAGGGACCCTAGGATGTTAATCTAGAAAACATTACAAACTTGAAGATTAAGACCCACAGTTATGCCCATAATGATGACTAGCTAAAAACTCTAAAGCTTACATGTGAACACAGAAATTATGTAAAGCACAGATTGCTCATTGTCTTCCAATTTTCCTTCCTTCAGATAATAGAATTTTTAGCTGAGTAGATGAACATACAGAAAAAGAGACTACTTTTCCTAGCCTTCTTTGCAAGTTGGAATAGCCATGTGACTAAGTTCTGCCCTATCAGATGAGAGCAGATATAATACATTCTGGGGATCATACCTCCCCTTCACTGTTTGCCCCTACTCATTGATTAGAGTATGACCATGTCAGTGAGCCAACTTGGCCCAGAGATGGTGGAGAATTAAGATAGAAACCACCTGGATATCCGACCCCCTGGAACTTTCACCAGCCCTGGACTGCTTACACCCGAATAGTTAAGAAAGCAAGAAACTTCTCTCTTGTTTAAGCCACTATTATGTTGAACCTCTGTCTGATCTAAGTAACTGAGCATGTTTATCTGATTGGCAGAGGACATTGAGCTGGGGAGGATGACCTATCCATTCAGCATCAACCACGAAGCCAAGAAAACCTCAGTCATGTGGAAGGAAGAACCTAAACTTACATGACGCATTTTAACAGTTTTGTACTTATGTTAAAATAATCAATGGCATAATAAAGTGTAAGAAGACCCACTAGAAAACAAGTGTTTAAAAAAGGAAAAAAAGAATTTAATCTGACTCCAAAGCCACAGTCTTAAGCTACAGTAAGAAAATGTGGTGTCACCATCAGTACTATTCAGAGCCCCGCCCATTTCGTTCTGATCAAACCACAGGAAAGCAGCCAGAGGATGATCAGGGCACCGGTGCCATAAAGACAGTGCAACCTCTTATCTGAATGGGCTCATCTCCATGGACACAAGAACGATATGGGTCTATTCTCTCCCACACAGCCTTCGAACGTACTAGGTTGAATCTCTCCCTTTATCACACAAACTCCATAGCCTTAGTGTTACATTCATTCATAGCAATCGTCTCATAAATCAAAACTCATTTTCAGGTATCAAGAATTTCAGTCTTCACAAAGGACAGTTGTGAGAGAAAGAGATTTCACCCTATACCTTAGGTTTTTGAACCGCAAATGTCAGTAAAAATCAAAAGTTCATGATCACGTCCGACTCAGAGCTTGTCCCCTTCCCTAGTTCAGGTCAGGCTCCTGACTCCAGGCGACAAGGAAGAAGATGTGATGTTTCTATCACGCTCTCTCCGGGCTCTTCCCACCCTCTTCTCCCGCTCACAGTGCTTTTCCAGGCAAAACAGGTTGGAAACGCGGGCAGAAAGAAACAGAACAAAAAATACTAATACAGGGATCAAAGTCTTTTAACTTGGCTGGAGCTGTGCGTGTTCGCTCTCCTAGCTAATGCCAGCTGGCTGTCCTGTCCTCCATCATGGCAGGACCCCAAAAGCCAGCCCGCCTACAGAGCCAATTTAGGGTTTATTCAGTGACCCTCACGGGAATGTCTAAGACGTACAGCTTCCAGGCTGGATGAATTTCACCTGAATTTTTGTTAGCCTCTCTCAGACCCTAACCTCTGCATCATGTCACCCACAGACTGTCACTGCCCTCTTCAGCCAGGCTCCCCTCGTGAGACTGGGTTCGTTAGGGTGGCTTCTTCCAGCTTGTTCTGCGAAGTTCGTCTGGGCCGTGTCCAGGACACAGCCTTGATATGGACACGAGAAGTGTGGCCTCCCCTCACCGCTACCCCTTCCTGCCCTTCCACCCCAGGCAGACTCCAGCAGCCTCCGGTCTCCAGTATCCCTCAGGCGGGAAACAAACACCAGTCCCCATGTTCACACATCCTCCTAGACCCCAAGGGACGTATCTAAGCTCCCTTGAGAACACTCCAGTCTGCTCTACGTACCAGGATGAGCCTGAGTTTCTACCTCTCAGTATGTCTGGCTCGTCTCTTGCAGGTACCCCCATCTCCAGGAGCTATTCCCTTGGAGCCCCTCACACTTGGTTTGAGGTCACCCATTGACTCCCCATAGGAAAGGAAGGAGAAAAGCCAAAAATTCCACTCTAAGGTTGAAGCCCTCTGCTAACCCAATCAATCGTCCTCTTGAGCTCCTTTCTGCCTAATGGGCTAAAAGGCCGCTGGAGATGCGGACTTTCACCTCTCACTAAATCCTAGACGTTCACATCCAGCAGTTCTTCCTTAGAGTGTGAGGGGACATGGGACTTGAAAGAGACTACTAATCGTTCGCCACCCCCGCCCCGCCCACCACCAGTGTTCTCTTCTTTTGTAGTTATAAACGTTTAGCATAGAACAAAAAGCACATCGCTATTTCCTTCATTTCTTTGTAGCTAAGGTTCTGGATTCAAATCTAGTTCTAACAATCCAATTAATTTGCATGAGATTAGAAGGCAGAAGGCAGGTACAGTATCCTCTTCTGGTCAGTGCTGCTAGTAGCAAGTTCAAGGCTTCATCTCTAGACCAAGTTTGCTTGGCAGTACCCCAGGTTGATCTTTGCCTGATGTCCTTCCTTAATTTCAGCATCATTTCCCATCTGGAGAACGAGGGAATTTTCAAAACCATCCAGTCCAGTCTCCTTTCTGTTTTTAACAACCTTTCCTTTTGTTTCTCTCTCCTTACATTTTAGTACAAGGGGCAAGAAGAAGCCAGAAGGCAGTGTGTTGGAAATGTCAGCAATAGACCAGCCTGTTCATCAGGTGCATCTTTCACAAACAACCTTGCTAAACTTAGTGCTACTACATAACAAGTAGAGTTTGCAGTAAGGTTTTCCTCGCTTGCCTCTAAGCCCTGGCCTCAGCTTCTTCAGAGGCCACAGTGTTTCTGTAAAAAATTTCTTCATGATGCTTCAAGCTTTCACGAACACTGTCCTCAAAGTCTTTCCAGCCTCTCCCTACTGCCCAGTTCCCACATTTAAGCCACTCCCATATTTAAAATGCTTGTCACAGAAGCACCCCACTTGCAAGTACAAAATCTACACTAGTTATCTATCGCTGTGTAATAAATTACCTCAAAATGTAGTGGTTTAAAACAGTTTCTTTGAGCCAGGAATTTGGGACTTTTTAATGAGTCATTCCAGCCTAGGGTCTCTCATGAGTTTACAGTCAGGATATATTATGGACTATGTGTTTTTATCCACCCCCTACCCAAAATCTGTATGTTGAAACCCTAACCCCCAGTAGGATGGAGGGGGAACTCTGAGAGATAAATGGTTTAGAAGAGGTCATGAGGGTGGAGCCCACGTGATGCAATTAGCATCCTTGTAAGGAGAGAGAGACGGGTGCTTCCTCTCTTCACCATGTACAGGGCTGTCTGCAAACCCGAAAGAGGATACTCACCAGACAGCAAATCTTTTGGCATCCTAATATTAACTCCCCAGCCACCAGAATTGAAATAAATTTCTGTGGTTTAAGCCACCCAGTCTATGGTATCTAGTTGTAGAACATTGAACTAAGACAGGATGTCAGCAGAGGCTACAGGCATCTCAAAGCTTGACCGGGGCTGCAGCATCTAATTTCAACATGATTCACTCACATTGCTATTGGCAGGAAACCTCAGCTTCTCATCACATGGATCATATCATGGTTCTAAGGCCAGGGCAAGGAAATTACAAGATGACCCTAGAATATTTTTAGGGCCACAAAATAAGAACGTGCTCAAAAAAAAATTTTTTTTTTTTTAATGAGGGCATGTTAAAAGGACCCAAAAATCAATCTGAAAAGGCTCTTGGTGACCAAAGCTAATATAATTTGGACAACATAATAAATCACAACAATATTGGATTATCACTCAAAGAACAAAATAAATATCCATGAGCTCATTCTTATATGATGAAAAAAGAAAGAACAAATCTTCCTTAAAGAATTCCAATTAATAAATGTAGAAGGAATCAGGGAAACCAAAAATCACCATTAGAACCAATATTCATTGCTACAGGCAAGATTCATTGATAATTGCTAAAATTCATGGTGAAACTTTAAGAAGAAACAGGGCATTTGCAACACACTTACATCTCTTCCCAAATTTACTAATTACTCTTGTGGTTTGCAAATAGACCACAAATTCTTTGATACACTTCCCTCTGGGAGGCGGAGTTCAATTCTCCTCCTCTTGAGTGTGGGCTGAACTTAGTGACCTGTTTCTAATGAATAATAGACTATAGACAGGGGAAAATAGTAACTTTCAATAGAGAAACCTAACAGACATTACCTTAAGCACTGATCAAGGTTAATATCACCTGCGATTAGCCATGTTGACATTGTGTGCCCATTGATAAGATAAGTGAGAAGGGTACATCACACCTGTTATATTCTTCCCCAAATCCTTAATATCAGTATATTTAGGAGAAAACATCAGATAAACCCAAATTGAGGGACGTTCTACAATATGCCCACTACTCTTCAAAATGTTTAAGGTCATGGAAGACAAAGAAAGACAGAGGAATGGTCCCAGATTGGAATCAAGTAAGAAGACATGATGACAAAATGCAATATGGGATCCTAATGGGATCCTGAACACAAAAATACATTCACGGAAAAGCTCGGCTAATCCAAATAAAGTTGGTAGTTTGGTTAATGGCATTGCATTTTACCGTTAATCTCTTAGTTTTGGTAATGTGCTGTGGTTCTGTGAGGTGCTAACATTAGGGGAAGCTAGGTGGAGGGCGTATGGGGACACTCGGTCCTCTCTCACTAACTCCTTGGTAAATCTAAAATTACTTCTAACTAAAAAGTTTAAAGAGATAGGTCCGGTTGTAAATAACTTGGTGAGAAGCACAGATGGAGATATCTCAGATCTGTGAGGTAGGAGGTCAAGTCATTTGCTGAGAGAAGCAGAGTAGAAGAAAGAGACATCCGAAAGCCCTTATTACTACTTGCCAGAAAGTCTATTCTTCATTCTAACAAATTATCAAAGCAAAATCATCATAGCATGCTGTAACTGTGCTATGTCTCTATATATGTGTCACCCCTGTGTCGTAATGATGTAAGAAGTTCAAATCCACCTTTTCAGCAAAAGAAGAAGTTTCCTGATTGATGATCTGAGGCAAGAAGTGATGACCTTTCACCTGGGCCACACATGGATCCCAGGCTCTCTCTGTGTGACACCATTGTCTCTGGCCACTGAACCCAGGATCTTATGTTTACCAATGGAATGCTTCTGTCATATGAGCTCCTAATCATTGATATAGAGCTAAGATTAATAAGAAAAATATACTGTTTACCCACGTTGCATTTTTCTAGTATCCCATTATACTGATGTACAGTTCACATCTTCTATATTAGTAGGCATGTCACTAACATCTAGCTGAAATGCCCAAGAAGAAACAACCCTCAGCAGTAGCTTTGTGATCTATTGAGAACGATGTCTTTATTTTTCTTGAACATCTGATATGTTACACCACCCAGATAGGAAATAAAACACGGAGTGTAGGATACACACATACTAACCATAAAAACAACCATATTGTAACACCAAAATATATTTATAAAATTGGTCAAGGAAATTGAATTTAACATATGCTGTTATCATACAAGTATTTTTAATGAAATAACACTTTGTATTTATATAGCACCTTTCTTCTAAAGAGCAAAAATATGGCTCACATATTATTACTCATTCTCACACCATCCTTGACAGGTGGGTAAGTAGCAATATTCATACCAAGTTTTAATCACCGGGAAACCAAGACAGCGTCGAGAGCACAAACAAACCACACACAGTGAGCCAGAGACTTGGAATTTTCCAGCCTCTAGAGTCCAGCATCTCCTACTCACTCTTTTCTCTGAAATCTTAAAAGCTAGTTTGAACACTATTGAGAAAAATTAAATAGAGGAACAGTTGAAGGATAAAACAGGGTTTATATCAGCCTACTAGGAAGCCAATGGTAGAACCTAGGCTGGAAACCATTGAAAGTTCAAAACAATGCCCAAAGCTTGATCATCTACTTAGACAAGCTACACTGTAGCCCAGGAAAAATTAAGTATGTTCCAAAATATACTTCAAACTGCTGTCAAGTCTCTCTATAGTAACAGCTGTTGAAGCAAAGTCCATGTCCCAATCAGTTGTCACACTATGTGCAGGTGGTCAACAGCAAATCAATTACCAAAACGAGATAAATAAATTTGGGTTGTGCAGGAATTCTTGTGTAAAGCATAACTTCAACAAGATAGGAGATTTTGGACGATGCATTCCTGAGCAGCTCTTTAAAAAATTATTCGAAGAACTAAAAAAGTCTCTTTAAAGATAAATGTAAATTATAGACATAGTTAGAGCCTAAAAGTATGCCTTAAGTAAGAAAATTACCAGAATTCCTCAAGATCAGGAATGTCTTTCAAAAGGTTTTAATGTGCTTGATCTCCAGTTAACTTGAAGACATCCAAAGGTATAGTGCTCCCTTTTTTTCAGATAATATGCAATGTTTAAGGACCTTTATCATATATATCCACGTGTCCAACCAATGTCGGCAAACTTATGGAAAGTATCAGGCATAAAGGGAAAGGTGAAAATGTTCAGGGGTAAATTTCTGAGTCAAAGGGACAAGGAAAGAAAGTCCCATTTTACTCTAATAACGAATTTCAATAATGTGAAAAAAACAAACAACAGTCAATATTCAGTAAGC
The DNA here is from genome assembly GCF_000325575.1 of Pteropus alecto. NCBI lineage: Eukaryota > Metazoa > Chordata > Mammalia > Chiroptera > Pteropodidae > Pteropus > Pteropus alecto. Next base: position 2,297,901 of record NW_006438073.1, read on the forward strand.
ACTTTCTATACACTAGGATGGGTCCAGCACCAGAATCGGTACGTGAATCATCTCATCTCATCATCACAGTCTCCTTGGAGATGCTCCCATTTGACAAATTAAGGGAAGTTAAGAAACTCATGAAAGGTCAGGCAGGTACGAGTACCTGACTCCAAACGCATTTTCTGCATCTGCCTGGCTTTTTCTCTGGCTTCTGTTAGTGCAGAGATCTGAGTCTTACCTCTTATTTTCTCCCTCCCATGCACTGAAGGGAAATCTAAACACCATCATTTGCTAACATTGAAAACTTAGAAGAAACTGTCCATTAATATCTTACTTATAGAAATGTTTTCCAAAGCCTGATAGCGAGAAATTCAGAGGGAAAGCACATATTTTCACTACTTCGATGTGTATGTGTTTAAACCATGATTCCTATTCTGGGCTTCATTTGGCTGCCTTTAAATTGATCACATTGTACCATGAAGCTTCAAATACAGTTAAGGGGGAAAAAAAAAATGCAACTAGCTTCGAGGTAGTTGGTGATTCCTTCTTCAACAGTCTAATTTATATGAACTATAGTAAATTGCAATGATACACCTTTAATTAATTAGTTTAATTAATTAGTTAGTTAATTAATTAATGCCCCTGGCAGATCAAGTTTTCTTATCTAGAGAGCTTCTTGGTCCACAAAGGAGAGGAAGAAGTAATAATCCTTCAGAAGTCTCTGAACTTCACAGTTGGAGGCCCACCTTCGAGGGAGCATGTCCTCTGTGAGGTCACAAAGAAAATTAGGTCTTCAAGAATGCACGACGCAATCTGCATACCGGTCTCGGGGGAATCAGTTGGGAGAGAGATCCATTGTTATAATTAAGCAAATCACACCAGTCGCTTTTTGCTTGATTTTTCTTCTTACCTCCATCACCAAACAGATTTACTTTTAATTTGACTAACTGCTGAGGCCTAGAACTTCCCCATCCCCAGGAACCAAAGTGAGAAAACGAGGGAGATGAGAGGCCCCCCATCTCCAAACACCACATCCTTGGCACGGGGGCCCTTCCCTTCACCTCCTGGACACCTCCAACCACTGCACTGGTTTTATTTTACTACCACACCCTCCGTCAGCTTTAACACACTCAACAACTCTTCTGCCACCTGTAGAAATCTTAAGACAAAAATTCATCGAGTTACAAAAACATCGTCTCCCAAACAGAATTAACTCAAGGCTCCCCCGAAAATTCCCATCCCGTTGGTTGGTTCTGGCCTCTGCATGGCTCAGGCCTTCCTCCTAGCACCCCACCCCACTGTGCTGGTCCAGGATGGGGTTCCTCTTCCACCTGAACTATTCTTGAGTGGTCCTCCCATCCTTTTAATTTTGAAGAATATAACACCTTCCTTCTGGAGTTATCCAGGTCTGAGGTTGACATTCAAGCCACCAAGAACACTCTCCTGTGCACCCACAAACACATTTTCCTCAGATTCTCTGCCTCTTAGCACAATGACCAAAGTCATCATCTTCCCCTTTCCCTGACCTCCTCGCTAATTGTCAAGCTTCTCGTGGCATTTATTCACTTGTTCAATCATCTAACAAACGTTTATTTAACAACTATCTACTATGATCCTGGCACTAAACTAAGTGCCAGGAAACAAAGATGAATAAGACAGAATCCTTGCCATAAATAAGCTATGTTCCCGTGATGGAGACCAGTCACCAGCCAGTGGAGAACGCAGTGGAAGGGCAGGGGCGCGGTTAAAGCCAAGGCATTTAAGGGCCCTCGAAAGAGCCAACCTACCCAGCTGGCTATTCTGTCCTTCCCTTTTCTCTTCAGGTTTCCTATATTTCTAGAGCTTAAGTTTATTAAAATGTTTAAATAGTTCCTTTTCTATCAAACATCCCCACAGAGACACCAGGTCAACTGGCCCAGCTCTCAATCTGAATCCTATTACATCCCAGCCAGCAAATCATAATTACATAGACTCATCATAAATACTACCACGAACATCAGAATACGTCAAACCCCTATAATCAAACCCACCTCAGCCCATGTTGGAGTATGCTTCATCTATATATGATTTGGAGATGGTGAATTATCAATATAGCATGCTTTAAATTATCTTCGAAATCAACATCCATTTAATCTTTTTACCTCAACTTTTGATCTCCATAAAGGTAAAAAAAAAAAAAAAAAATCATTTTAATTCTCTTAGTCCCTAATGTGATATTCCACATGCATCCTCGATGACTGGCCTTTCTTTTACCCATCTAGTTTTGAATTGCATTGGCTAACTTCAGGAAAATCGTCTTTACTAAACTGGCTCTGAGAGTAATTGAGGCAGAAGACAGGCAGTCCCTCAGAAATTGTCTTAGCTGCACTGTCAGCATTGAAATAAACAGCCTAATAAGAGGTCACATATGCGGGTTTTAAAAGCCTACTTATTTATTAGATATTTAAAACCCTGACTCAGTTGATAAGCCTCACATTAAATTTGTTGTCCTTCTTTTTCTAATCTTGATTCCTTAAGAGCCAAAAGACCATAATATTGCTCCTTTTCTAGCCAAAAAAAAAAAAAAAAAAAATTAACTTGCATGTGAAAGAAAGCTACACAGAGGCACAGAAGTGGGGGATTCGGACATGGGACTACGTTCAGATCCTGCTCCGCCACTTAGCTATCGTGTGATTTGCCATACATTATTAAACATCTTTGAGCCTCAGCTCCCTTATTAACTGAAGAAAATAATAATTCCCACCGCGAAAAGTGTTTTTGAGAATGGGTGAGGCTGAGTGGAAGTCCCCAGCAGAGCCTTCTCCACCCCACCCAGCCTTCTTTCTGGAGCGTCTCCCCTCGGAGCTGTCCCCAATCTGGGCTACTGCTGCTGCCCTGGCCTCTTCTGATCCTCTGCTGCATGGCCTGTCCCCGCTGGGCGTCCTACTTTGCCATCCTAGACTCTGCCCTTAGCGTTTTACAGCCTCTCTCCAAGACATCTTGTAACCTCAATTTTCAGTTGCCTCCAACCCCTAATGTGAATTTCAGACCCTTCTGTGCAAGGATTTATACGCTATCTCCATTGGGGAATATCTCACACTTGACAGGTCTGAACCAAGCTCAAATTCTCTTCTAACTCTAGTTGCCCCACCCGCTGTGTTCTCCATCTCAGCTAGTGGCACTGCCACTCATCCAGCTGTGCAAGCCGGAAACCCAGAAATCATCCTCAGCCCCTCATCCACCCCCAAATCCAACCATCACAGGTCCTATCCGCCCCCCAGAGAGCTGATACATAGGCCTTTAGACCTACATCCTCGTCCTACCACACTGGTTGGAGTTATAGTCATCTCCTAAGCCGTCCACCCCACTCATCCCTGGGCTTCAGCTTCCCAATATGCAAATGTCACGGTGTCATTTCCCCCACATCTGTCCCTTTGTGCCTCAGCATTGCTCTTTGGACCAGAAATAAAAGTCTTATTGAGACCTAGTCAATCCCACACAGCCTGGCTACCTCGCCAGCCTCTCCCGCTTTGCTTTCCCTCCCCTCCGCCGCCTGAACTCCTTACCCCCTGAGTCATCCATCACACCTCAGTTCAAGTTCGCATCTTCAGAATGGTATCCTTGACCCCTGGAACTAGTTTAGACATTCCCATCTCATCGCCTGAGTGTACTGCATGGCACTTATCACCGTTTGCCGTTATACAATGGTGTGTTACGTGTCCTCAGTGTCTGCCTCACCTGTCCTGGAATGTACGATCCAGCAGGACAGGAAACAGGTACGTCTTTTTTATGCTTGAATTCCTGGTGGGCAGCAAGTCCCAGTACAACTTCGACATGTGTCTATTGCATTGTTAATGGCATTGTTATTAAATGATGAATTACTTCTCTAATTGACAGATACTGAGATAGGCCCGCAAAGTGGTTAAGAGCCCCGATTCCCCAAACTGCCATGATCCATTTCTGACTCTACCACTCAGTAGTTGTGTGACACGTTGCCACTGTCCCCAACACCGTCTCTGTACAGTTGGATAGCTTGCGTAGGTAGGGAACTCGGCAAGACAAAAAGCCTCACAGCAACTAGCTAAACAGAACCTAGTCTTCAGCCAAATACCAAGAAAACATGTTGTTCATTTGAAACATGCTTTTACTAAACACTAGTTCATTGCAGAGGATATTATTTCAAAAAATTAAAAGTGCAGTCACCGCCCACTGTGTTTTGCTAACAAATAACAACCCTGACAATACCTCATGAGAACGTCAACAGCCATTCCCAGTTCAGGCGTCTCCTTGAACACTGGTTGTCCTCTGCACCCCTTTCCTCCAGCGCCCGAGCGCTCCTGCAGCCTCCCAAGTGATGGGACTTCTCCTCCCAGAGACACACGGCCAGGCCCCGTGCCCCACGTGCAGAGAATTGGGCTGGGCTGTGCCCTCTCCTGCAAGCAATCAACACAGGCCCTCAAGCAGGGTATTTAATTGCTTGTTCGTTATTTTAGCTCACAGGGGCTACAAGGAAGCATGGCATTTCTGAGCACACCCTCCAACGGAACCCTAGGAGCTGTCAAGATTTAAAAAATAACAACAGAAATGAGAAAGGAGCCTGTCTTTAGCTGAATGGCTTCAGGTGCCCGTGACTCAATAAGAGCGCCCCGATCAAAACGCGGGGCAGCCCCGCGCTGTTGGCTCTGCCCTTTCCGATTCTATTTGAGCAGGAAGGAGAGCACCACAAAGAGATGAGAATTTGAACTCACAGCCCCCGAGTGTACCAATGTCCCTTTTCTGCCTGATTGTATACTTAAAGTGCCTGGAAAGTCAATAACTTCCCATGGTTTCACAGCAAAGCCAAAAAGATTAAAAAAGAGACATTGTCCTTTTGAAGATGTGGAAAGTAATAAGTGAGCAGGCTGAATCCTCTTTGGGTTTAAAAGCCTGTGCAGTGCTAGCAGTTCTGCTTTAAGGTGTCAGAATTGCCTTAAATCTTTAGCTTTGTTATACCCTACCGCTACACGGATATAATAGAGCCAGGCTGGCTCTCTCAAACAATTCGGAGATCATTTTTTCTCTCTAAAAACTTTTTTGAAATATATATATTAACACAGACTTTTTCCTTAACATTTTCTATTTTAAAAATATTGACTGTTTGTTTGTTCCAGATGCTTCTTAAGAGATCAGGGAAGCTTGCTTAAAAAAAAATAAATAAATCATCCACCATCCGACGGGTTTGGAACGTAAAGGTTACAGCTAGTTTTCCTCCCCTGTTTTATTTCCACCTTTGGAACAGATTTGACCTCGTCTCTCTAAAGGCAGAAAACTTCGACAAAGGCGGGAGGACTATTTAAAGTGATGAAAAAGATTCTGAATGAAGGATTATGCCTTTGATGAAGCCTGAAAGAAACGCAGTGCTTAGGAAGTGGATAAAAGTCAATAGCAACCATTCTTTGCTTTGGATGAAACCCTGAGGTTCACTTCCCCCATTGATGTTAAAAATAGAAAATAAAAACAAACAGAGACTAGTAAGTCTTACAATTCTCTGGTAAACAGTACATTCACATGATGGAAACTTACTGATGTCCAGAAGGTGCCTGACAAATGTCAGGCCCGGTGATGGGTAATACGCTAGGACAAAACACACACACACCAATCCAGCTCCAGATTCTACTCTCTAGCTGGAGCCTGACGGGCGCATTTCCCAAAAGCAGGTGAAAAATAAGCAGGAGTCGTAGACTCTGTCACGTCCAACTCGTTCTTCCGCACTAGAGAGACACAGAATGGCCTGTCCGTGTTGGCCTGTCCTACATCTGTTGGACTATGAACTATTTAAGCATAAAGATTAAATGTTCTCAACAGCATGACTCCTCTCATGCTTCACTTCAGTGCTTACAGGTCAATATTTACTTAAAAAAAAAAAATTCATCCTAGAGCAAATGTGGTTTCTGAACGCCGAGTGGGAGGAATGCACCAGGAAATGTCCGACTCCCTCAGCTCCAGCTTCTAAGGGGCTGTAGGGCTGAGCTACATTCCGTCGTTGTCACCGAGGTGTTCCGTGTCTTTGTTTGCGTGGCCCGTCCCGGTTACAATCATTTTATGAGCAGATCCGGTCACTCTGCTGGTGTCTGCCTTGTCTGCTTTGCCTTCAGGAGTCAGGCTCGCCAGAGAGAGCAATTTCTTAATGGAAAGAATTTGTTATCAGTTTGGGCCACAAGCCCTGAATCTTTGAAATAGCATGACTCAGATAGTTCAGCACTCAGAAAATTAAGGTTTCACATCCCTTGTCTTTACGTGAGGTTTCTTACTCTCGGGAGGGTGAGAGAATTGAATTACTGGCGCCATCTCATTCGTCATCCATACGGTATTTACAAGAACCTACTAGGTGCAAGAGGCATTATTAGGGAGGATAAAGATTAAATTTTTTAAAAGCTACTACCGCCAAGGAAGTTCGTTAGCTTATAGATCTTGGAAGCGTAAGAGTTCGAAAATATTTTGCAGGTTTTACGTCATGTAAGTGCTTTACTTTATAGATGAGGACGTAAGGTCCAGAACGGTTTGAGAACTGCTCTCGTGAATGGACAAGGTCATTCTCAGACCCAGATCTCCCGACTAAATAAGGCCTCTCCCTGTCCGTGCTGTTTCCTAACAGCCAGGAGCTGCAGCGTCACCGGGTCCCAGGAACCTGCCCTTGCCGATCAGAAAGACACACCACTCGCTGATGCCACCCTGGGGCCAGATCACAGCGGGAGGAGCGTCCTCAGGCTCGCGCGCTCACGTAATACTCCCCACACACGTGTGTGACGGGATTAGCACGCCGGATCCAAGCCAGAGAAATCCGGGTGCAGAGCGGGCGAGGAACCCGCCCGAGGCTGACCGGCATGAGTGGGGGGCCGAGGGCGCACACTCGGGGAAGCCCAGCTCCCGGTCCACTCTGCCCCTCCGCATCAGTGGCCATGCCCCCCATCTTCCTTCCCTGTTCTGTTTCATTTCCATCCAGCTCCCGGTCCACTCTGCCCCTCCGCGTCAGTGGCCATGCCCCCATCTTCCTTCCCTGTTCTGTTTCATTTCCATATATTTCCAGCTCATTGTTCTGACTAATGGAACTATGTCAGTTTTGAGACGGAAACCTTCTTAGAGACCATCTACTCCAGATCTCTCATTTTGCAGGCGAGGGAGCTGGCCCAGTGACTTGCCTGTCATCACATCACCAGCGTTGTGCGAGCTCCAGAGAGCACACATGGAGAGAAATAAGTTGACCTCCTTCCCCTCCTGCTGACATTAGCCCGTCCACGGCCGGGTACAACGCAGTGTCACCCTGGTTTCCCCATGCCACAGCAGCCAGTAGGTGTTCGTGAGGTCACATTATCAATAAAAATAAGTAAGTATAAGTAAATCAATACATGTATGAGACATATATACATATCTGTCTAGGTCTGGGTCACACCTGATAATAAACCTTTCACCTCGATCCAAGTCTACAGCTCGTTACCCCGGAGTCTTACTGGCTGCGTCCCCACCCCCCTTTTTGGTGCTCACAACCCCTGATGTCATTGGAGGTAGCCGTCCCTCGTGACCTCGGCTGCTCAGAGGCTTCCTAATAGCGTGGCCACCACGGAGAGGATTCTCTCCTGACTCTGCTGGTGTCCGCATTGTCTGAGTTGGAGGTCCCTGGTCTTCAAGGAAGCAAGGCTGACCGTGCTCCACGCTCAGTGGGAACGCTCCTTCCAGCCCCATCTGCCCATCCGGCACAGACACTGCTTGTGCCCCTGTGTATCATGAAGTCTCTGATAAAAACAGCCCCTTCAACTCCAGTCTGAAAAGTAACAAATCCAGTGGGCAGCGATGGGGACCGATCACAGAGAGTGACACCCTCTCCCTCCCTCTTGATCCTGGGTACTCTGCTAAACTGGATCGCGGCTAATCCAGAAAAATCAGAGCTGCTTCCGCCAAGCCACGGGGCAGACTTTTGGAGAGATCTAAAGCCAGGGTCGGTGTCTGCCGGAATCCCCAGTGCATGCAGGTCACCAATCAAATTTAACTTGTTCTAAATTTTATAAATTACTCAACAGACGTTAACAGCGTAGTTCAACAAATCTTTTCCCAGAATGTCCTAGATATTTTCTCTCTCCTGGAAATTCTAGGTGAAAGAGCATGGCGCATGAACAAACACACTTGAGCTGTTTTTCTTCAAGGGAAGTGAGTCATTTAATTGCCCAATAAGAAGCATATTGTTGGGGAAAAACAACGTGTTTATTGCGTACATGAATTCATTTATGCGTCTATGAGACAAAGGTAGATGTAACGAAAACCTAGGTTAAATGTAATTATTGAAATTGAGCATAAAAATGAGCTTTGGGTTTCCTAGAAGCCAAGATAAAAAGTAAAATAGATGAATTCTATAGTTCTTAACTTTTGTTTATCTAATAGAGTTATATAGTATTTCATCTAATATCCAAAAGCCGACCATCACATGAGGAAAGTATGGTTCTTTAGAGAAAGGAAATAAATCACCAGAGAACAAGGTCTTCGGGGGGCATTGTCAGGGTGGTCCCCACTGCACTCCCCACAACAGGTTTATGTAAGAGGCAGAAACAGACTTCATCAGACTTCTCCTTATGCAAAGCAGAAGAAGAAGCTTCATTTAGTGATGGTTCTGAGGAGGTCCGTTTGCAAGGACCCAGCAAGGACCCACTGCTCTAAACACAAGTCGTCCTGCCTCTGCTGGTCCAGCTTCCTGGACTGGACACACAGCTGGTACAAAGCATCTCGTAAAACTCATCAGAGCCTGACTGACAGATGGTCCTTGATATTTAGTTTCCTCATAATCTGCCCAGGCTAGCTCTCCTATATCTCTAGGACACAGAAAAGGTATATTTTTAACTTCTGTCACTCTAGACCCCTCTCTCCTCCCCTATAACCAAAACACAAAAAGATGCTTGGACCCTGGGTCTGGACTAATGAAGACCTGTGCAGTTCCTTGGGTTCAAGGTCACTGCAGGGACATCATGTCTCACTCAAGCCAGTCCCAGATATCCAGAGTCAACCTCAAGAGGACGCCAGTGCACGTCCAAAGGCATGTGACCGTTGGGATATGGGGAAGTCAAGGATGATATTCCAGCCTTGAGGAACCTAGTTGGGGCAGCAGGACCATGAAGAAACAAGAAAACAGGATTGTGTGGGAGGCTGATGAGGATAGGGTTCAAGGGAGCACGCTCGGGAGTCAGGAGGACCTGGCCGTGAACCCCGACTTTACTCCTTAACTAGCTGTGTGGCTTTGGGCAAATTAGTCGACCTCTCTGTGCCTCTTTATCTGAAAAATAGGGAGAACCTCTTGATATTCTCGTGGGAGCCAACTGGGATAGTAATGTGAAGAACATAGCAGAGAGCTGAGCGTTACGTTCTTGGCCAATGTGACTGTCATCATTATAATTCTGTTGCCATCCTCACTCTCACTAAAGTATTAAAAGTTTCAGAGAAAGAGAGATCACTGGATACTGACAATAGAGAAAAGTTCCCAATTTCACATGGGTTCTGGAGTCAGAGAGGCCTGTGTTTGAATCTGTATTTGATTAAACAAATTTATATAAGAAACTCGATCCCTCATAACCTCAGTTTCTTCACCTGGAAAGTGGGAACATTAATATCTACTACGCATGTGTCTTATGTTTTTCTCTGAGGAAAAATAAAAAGTTATTTAATTGCCCAATAAGAAGTCTGTCTTCTCTGTGGGCAGAAAACAACTCCTTATTTATTGCATGCGACAATTCACTTATGCACCTAGGAGAGAAAGATAGATGTACCGAAACCACAGGTACAGCACGTGAGCCATCTTATTACAATCCACGGGAGACCCTGAGGAAACAAGACCTAGTATTAAGGCTCTGAGGCGACTAGGTCCAAGCACGACCTCAAAGACCGAGCAGAATTAGATTGGTAAATGGAGAGGAGAGGGTATTGCAGGACACGGGGATGCCGTGAGAATCAGCCTAGAAGGATACGAGAGGAATTCAGGACAGGGCCCGGCGAGTGAGAGGGAGTCACTGGGGAACAGTGTCAAGCACAACTGGATAAAGGAACCACAGACACAAGCACCAGGATGCAGGCCGAGGCGCTCAGAGAACCAGCCACTGTGGCCTCTAAAGCAAAGAGCCGCATGATGACATTGGAGCTGTGCCGGTCGGCCGGGCCACCGCGGTGTGCTTCGTGGATGGAGCAAGGAGAAACCTGAGAGGTGCAATCTCCGCTACCTAGGGATAGGACATTAATAAAATTCCGAGGACTTCCGGCATGTACAGCTCAACTCTCCTTTTCCACCTAATTGGATTTCACGCCGACGCCAACTTGCCCCATTACCGACCGTCACTGTTCCAAGACCCAAGGGACCGAGAGATACGGATTCCATAAAGATTCTAGTCACTCACCTTCTGCCGATTTTTAGCTTAAAACACAGTAGAAAATTATTGACATTATTTCCTTGAAAACCCTTCTCTGCCTGTACATGTCTGTGTCAATAATTGTCATGTCGGCAATTGGAAATGGGCCTTTGGCAGCTCGCCTAGGAATGTCAAATAGTCTCCATTAGGTTTGAAAGCTCTGAGCTTCGGTAATGGGTTGATACTCTACCTGATATGATTGTACAAAATTACATAATTGATTTCTGGGACACTGCGCCACACAAATTTTATAGGTTTCTTTTATTTTGTGCCTCAAAAGGCAAGTGCGTTTTCGTTCACTTTCCTTCAGTAAGAGGATTTCAAGCCTTGCTCCTGGCTGGTCCAGATTAAACTCAGGTATTTTATAAGGCTCTACACCCATTTTCTGTTATTTTACACATCAAAGCCTGTGATTTTCCATTGGCTTCTAGGAGTTGGTGACTAAAACGTGGCCCTGGGAATGTTAAGTCTCACCAACTATCTATAGGTGCATAAACTATATCATTCCCAGAGCAAGAGAAATAATGAACATTTCTTAAGTGTGGCAACGTTTTTACGGGGTTTCTTTTTTTTTTTTTTTCAGCTTTATGATTGTTACAAACGTAGAATTTGTTGCCTATCTTTAGAGCGTATTTGGTAAGTGCAGGCATTCTGTTCTTTAAAGAACTAGTTATTTCTAACCTTGAGAAAGCCTGCGGTCAGGGAACAATGACAAGGTAAGAAAGAATTGGCTTCTGTGCAATCTATTCTCTCTGTGTCGATGGCTGCAAGGACTCATGGGACTCCCACCCAGGCATGACTATACTGTCTGGGCCAAAACGGAGAGGAGAAGCTGAACTGGCCACTTTCGGTGACATCAGGTAATTGTCCCTAATGTTGAAACAACGGCCATGACAAATCCAATGATTGGGGGGTGGGGGGGAGAGACATTAGGCTGAATAAGTCCTGGGGAACTGTGAGTGGATTTTGAAAGCAACATCTTACATGAAGAGAGAGAGGAATATTATGAAATTCAAAAGGCATATAATGAGAATAATAATATTCTTAAAGGATGTTGAAAGGCAAGAGGAACAGAATTTTAAAAGAAACCATCTGAATGGAAATTATTTCATTTGTTTAATTAGGCTCACAAGCCGAATGCTAAACTGAGTTCCAATTAACCCATATTCAAGTATCCTGATTTTCAGACATGATTTTCAGACTGAAGGACTTAAGAAAACATTCTTCTCCTTGGAAAATGCATTTCTTTTAGATAGAACTTTTCAAAAGATTAAGAAAAAATAGGTTGTCATTAACAGATAATCCCCAAAATATTTCCCAAAAAAAAGTGACAACTTGAAAAATACTGCGCAGTCAGTACCAAATATTACACCTGGTTATGATACATGCCCGCATGCACACAGGAGCCTCTTACCGAAGATGGAATATAATCCTTATTCTGGTATTCAAGGGAATTTTGACATAATCAAAAACTCCATAACAGATATGGTTCTATTCTTTCATACTATGACATTACTGGAAGTGTCACATTGTCTCTCAAATAAAAATCGATTGAAATGAAGTTTATTTTGAAATTTTTACAACTTCCTCAGAAATTGGGACATACACTGTCATGCTATAAAATTGATGCTAATTCATTTCTCATGCTCACTCATCATTCAATGCTTATTTCAATCAATATGAATAGACTGACTGTTCTATGCTAGGCACAGTTGAATAGGCAGTAAGGACGCAAGAAGTAAAAATTCAGAATAGTCCCCATCCACATGGAGAAGAGAAACAAATATCCTAAAACAAAAAGTCTGCTCATTTGTTCTCAAAGGCAAAAAAGATCTAACCAAATTCTCCAGAAATTTTAAATAGATAAAATAAAATAAAAAATTTTAGAAGAATTCAGCTCTTAGCCAAAGAACAAGTCATCAGTAATCTCTGTTTTACCCAATTTCATAAATTTCAGAAAAGAAATTTCTCTTAAGAAGTTAATGTTTGAGTCATTTTTCGGTATAGCTTTAGGGTGAGAGGTCTTTTCTTGACATATTTACCTGGGATGGCTATATTTTTTTTTCTCAGCTATTTTTACTCTCTTAGGCATGTGTTTAAAATTCAAACATAGTTTTGACATTTAATTCTCTGCGGTAACTAGTACTTCTGCTCAACTACATCCAGTTCTCTTATTCCCAGTGCACAGAAAACCCTAACTTCCTGGCCTCCTGGTGGTACCAAGGGGTCATCACCTCCATACTAGACACTCCCAGCATTCCCTTTTCAAAATGATGTCCTGTTCCCTTTGGTGACTGATCTTTCAGCCTGGGTTCTAGAGAGAGAACAGCAAAGAGGAGAGCTCCCACCTGAACTTGAGCAACAGATAACAAGAGCGAGCACTAACCCTTTGTTGGAATAAGCCACTAAGCCTATCCGATTTATACCTTCTTTACCTTCACCCTTGAAATGCTCTTGGAGTTTTCTATCAGAAGGGAACGGAGAAGGAGAAGGAAATAGAAGCTCTCAGCATGCCACTGCTGGGTTTGGGGACCTTTGCCTGGCGAACATTTTTGTTTCATGAGTAGAGAGATGGCTTTTCAGATCCAGAGTCCATGGAGTTATGCCCATTATCCTACGAGGCGAAGGAAGATTTTTTTTTTTTTCTCTTCATTAGAGTGGTTAATTCTCACCAGTACCTACAGCCCTCCTACAGCCTCAAGCCAGATGAGGTTGGTTCAAGAGATAGGGCTGAAGGAGGCTCCAAAGGCGGACATTTTCAGGGATCTGAGAAGCCATCCTCGGTGTGATGACTCAGCTCACACAGCAATCCCCCACTCACTGTTTCGGCTGATTTCCCCACCATGTGGAGTGACATGCAGTGCTGGACACTGGACCCCTCTCTGCTCTGAAATCCTCTGATTTCTGTCTGTCTGCCTCTATCTCCTGACTCACCGTGGAGACTTACATCAGACGGACTCTTCCTCAAGTACACCTGCTCTTGCAGCCCTTCGAGTCCCCTGGGCCACCCCGTGCTGGGTGCAGACCGGCACTGCCGGGTGCTGGCTGTGCAGCGGCTCACCTTGCAGGCTTCAGCAACACGCAGATGGGACGGTGCTCGGATTCGGCACAGCCAGATACTGCCCTCTCCCTGTGCACTGACAAAAAACCTCACTCATGACACCCCTGGGCAGGCAGGGTTGCAAACCACCGTTGTATAAATCCCTGTCCTCTCAGGTCACTGGGGAAATAATTATTATTACCGCTAGTTGTTTATAATTGTATTCCTTGTCTATAATAATAACATTTATCATCTTTATTATAATTGAGCACATACGAGCAATTTCTGAGCATTAACTCACTTAATTCTCATACCAATCCCATGAATTAAATACTAATATTATTCCCATTTTTAATAAACGTCTCCCAAATCACATAGGAGCAAGAACCCAAGTTCACCCAACTCTAAAAACCTCCTTTTCCAAAACAGAATCCAAACTCCTTACTTTAAGCTAAATTTCCTTTTTTCTTTTCTGTCAAAGCGCATCCACACCTGAGAGAGGCATTCCAGTGGTGCCAAAACTTTTTGGCACTAGGGACCGGTGCTCTTATGAGAATCTGAGGCCTGATGATCTGAGGCGGAGCTGAGGTGGTGATGCTGGCACTGGGGAGTGGCCGCAAATACAGATGAAGCTTCACTGGCTGGCCCATCGCTCACCTCCTGCTGTGTGGCCCAGTTCCTAATAGGCCACGGACCGGTACCAGTCCACAGCCCTGGGGGTCAGGGACCGCTGCATTATATAATGAAAGTTTGCACAAGTCTCTCGGTGGAGACTGGCCTGATGCTTGCCAGTCAGTCTCGCCTCTCCTGAGTGAGTAGGTTGGGCCTGTGAGACTGGGTTCTGGCAAGTGGAACGTGACCCGCTTTCAGGCCTTGCCCGAAAGCATCTTGCGGGCTGTCCACACTGGTTCTGCTTTTTCTGCAGCTGTGGAGGACACTTGTTTAAGGTGGCAGCATCACAGGTGAGAAGGGGCTAGATTTCAAAGCCATCTCTTAGAGACGAGCTTCCCAGAACACCCAGCCTGTACCCAACTGCTATGGGCGCAAAGGCTAAACCTGGATTCTGTTAAAACACTAAGATTTGGAGGCTGTTCTTCAGCCACTAGTGTTTTATATCCTGATGAATATACTCTCCTGTGGTAATAATATGGAACGCCTCATGAATGACTTACAGTTCCATTTCTCACATTCAACACAAATATTCCAAATCTCCTCACGAAGAAAAATTAAGCAACCACTGAGCCAAGACCCTTAGTTAACTAACCAAAACCAACAACAATCCAACAAAAATTCTCCTGCACTCCATCCAAGGATATTCACCCCCCCATAAACTGTTTCTTCTGGAGTATTTCTAAGGTCATCAGCTTATTCATGTCATCCCATCTTATCTGACTATTTTGAGCTCTATCTTAGAAAATCATTTCAGAAAGCTCCCTTATAAAATTCTCCTAAAACCACCACATATGCGAGTGTTTGAGGCATGCCAGTTGATTCCAACTCTTCACAGGAAACAGAGGTTGAAGATGCTGTTCCAGAGGTTGAAGAGGCTGTTTTAATCAGCACTATAAGATGCACCTGGAAATAATTAATTCTCACAGGTAACAAGAGCAAGAATATAGAAAGCGTTCCTATATTCTTGCAAATGGTGCTTTCACTTCATATAATCTGAGGTTCTTAGGCATCCCACAAGAACAAGGTCCAATAGTACATTCCAAAAGCAAATAGATGAGGGTTTTGGTCTTCTCATTCTAGCAATCACTGTTTTCATTCTAGTAATCACTGTACGAAACTCTGTTTACCACAGCATGGTGGTCAGTGGGACTTAAACTCACACTGAATGATGATGGCTTAGGCTATTACACATGCACAGGCTAAATTTGTCATACAGTTGTTCATTCACTAAAATATTTTTAAAGAAAGTTTGGCAAAATGCAAGGCTGGGATGTGACAGCTCTATGACAGATCCATCAAATAAAGAAAGATAACAATGGAAACTCTACATCAACTTATGGCATGAAAATTAGCAATGGGCTGAGCAATCTGAAGACTCGATTCAGGGTTTAATGTTCTCATATTTTCAAGTTATTAAGTGAGTATTGAGATTTTTTTTTTTTTGTCTTGTAATAGGCTACTCAGAGACAGAGGGAAGAGCATTTGAAGATTAAACAATGACTTTTAACCTGGATTTATGGTATATTCAGCAGTATGCTAAAAACTAAGGGTGACAAAACTGTGTATACAATTGGCACTGGTCTAATGGTGCCTCATCCCAGGAACTTTTTAAAATAGGCAACACGTTGGAGATATATATATATATATATACACACACACATACATACATACATACATACATACACACACACATACATACACACACACACACACACATACATACATACATACCTCTTCTATATATGTATACACACACATATACATATACACACACACATAACTCTCGATAGATAGATAGATTGATAGATAGATAGATAGATAGATAGATAGATAGATAGATAGATAGATAGATAGATAGGAGGATGGACAGACAGACAGGATTTCCTAATTTAAAAGATGCTTCTTTGATTCAAAGCAATTTTTCTCAAAGAGTGATCCTGGGATGTTTCATAAAAATCAGATTCCTCAGCCTCACCAGAGCTAATGAGTCAGAATGTCCGAGGCCTTGGCATAGGTTTGAAACAATCACTGTGTGCCCGTGGGAATCCCAAGTAGAGAGAGATCACTTGTGAGCAATCAAGTGGGAGAAGTATATTGCATCACAGACAGAAAGCATTTTTCTGCAAGAGAACCCAGAGAAATTAAACTCCAACAGAAGTGATTTTTTTTTAAATTGAGATAGTAAAGATCAGCGTAAATAAGAAGTCATTAAATACGTCTATCTAAATAAAACAGTGATAGATGAAAGGGTATTATGAGAAAATCACCCTGCTTCCAATAGAGATAAATTTAATGTTTAACATTTTCATTCTACTAAATAGAAATAAAGATCTTAAAATTTATACAGATAATAACTAGATAGACAGATAGAGAGATATTAGAGTCCCCAGTGTGATTAGCAAACGGCTTAAGAGAACACCTTCTGTCTTTTATTTTGTATTCTTCCTGCTGCTAGCTTCTTTCTGTTTGTAACAACGAAGACTCCATACCAGCCAAAGGGGAAAGGTTTTGAAGTAGATATTAGAGAGACAGTTTTTCCCCAAAAACAGCCAGCACAATTCATCCTTCACATATCAGAACCGCTCAGTGGGAAGTTAAATTCTGAGAGCTGTTTGGTCAGGATTTAATATTATAGCTTTCCATTTTTAGCTTGGCGTCCCGATCTACTGTATTCAAGGTACTGGGACCCAGTCCCTCCATCATTGTTCGGAGTCTGGTGCCAAGTGCCATCGGAAATAAATGTCACTTGAGCAATGAAAACCACATTTTCAAAGGAAAAAGGTGAGATGCCCCACACTTGTAAGGCCACAAAGAAGTTTCGGTTCATTCTAGCAAGAACATAAGCGTAACGGCAAGGTGGAAACCCACAAACAAAATTACTGTAAGAAACTCGGTTATCTGTACACGGAATAGATTTCAGCTGCCCAATCACACAGTTCATGATGATAACTGTTGCAATGCCAAACTGGCTCTATGACATTCTAAGACGCAGTTGAGAAAAATACATAAAATTATTAGTACAGAAATGAGCATATAGTGGCCCTATAAAGAAAGCGAACGTGTCATCAAGCTGCAAGCACATGCGAACAGGCGCATCTGTTTTGGCTCTTCATGAAATCCCCAGTGCCTTGCCTACTCCTTGACTCTTGCAGGTATGCATAAACACATAAGTAAGTAAATTTATTTTGAAAGGATAGAAAATAAAAAATCAGTAAAAATAAAATGGGCTTTCCTGAAGCTACCAGAAGCAATCCCAGCATATAACCTACCTTCACGCTGTCTTTCCAAATCACTTCCTAAGAATCTTTGAAAACCTCCCATGATTCCCCACCCCTGCCCTGCTCACGTTAATCCCAATCACATCAGCTCTTTCCTAGACCCCTGCAAGGAACTTTTAAAGGATCTCCCTGCATTGACTCAAGCCCATCTTCAATCTTTTGTTCATATTTCAACCACAGTCATCTTTTTCACACACACACACACACGCGCGCACACACACACCGCAAAGCATATTAAACCATTTCAGTGATTCTTTGATTCTTATTGGCCTTTGAATCAAGACCAAAATTCTTAATGTGGCTACCAAGAGCTTCATGGTCTGGCTCCCATCCACTCCCCATGGTCATCTTGTAGCTTGCTTCAGCCATTCAGACTGCTCTCGGACCCTTTAATATGCCATGCGCCTTCTGCCACAGGGCTTAGACACTGGCTGTGCCCTCTACCTGGAAGGCCTCTCTGCCAACCCCCTTCCTTTGCTTTCCTTTCTTTTTGTAATTATAAATCTCCCTTCAGATAGCAACTCATATAGGTCTTCCTCAAGGAAGCCTTTGTCAGCATCCATGTCTAAATCACTTCCCCTTACGTAGTCTTCAATCACTGTGGACCCCTCCCTTGGAGCACTTAGGATGTCATTACTTTATATTCATTTATGTGATTCTTGGATTGAAACCTATCTTCTTTACTACAGTGAATGCTCTGTGAAGGCAAGGACTGTGTCTGAGTTTTACTCACTGATATATCTCCATCATCTATCAAAGTATTTCATATAACAGTAGGTTCTCAATATTTGTTAAGTCCATAAATAAATTAGGGGACCAATGATTTACGGGTACCCCCTATATCTATTGCAGTGAATATTCCATATCTTAGCCTCGGGTTTGTTGTGGTTGTTGTTTTTCAACCATGGAAGTTTCCCTCTTACTTGTCAAACTGACACACATTTAAATGATTTCACAAAGTTAGTAACAATGTGCCAAGTCCAGATCCAGACATCTGTTGGAAAAAGGAGTCCAAAGCATTCCCCAGAAAAGGGGTTAGATTTTTAAAATCCCAATAACCACATCCATGACATTTTAAAGTCCTTAGAAAGCTTCTCGCATATTTTAGGCTAAAGCAACTGGTTTCAAAATGACTACCATGAAATCTAATTTCATAAGGTTCAGAAAACACTATGCAGTTACAAGGCAGATTTTTTTTTCTAAATCTCATGAACTCAACCATATAATATTCACCAGAATATTTGGATCAGTTGGTAAGTAGCTCTGCAGATTTTTGCAACTTCTAAAATTGTACCAAAGTATTTATTCATCTTTAATAAATATTTAATAAATAATAAAAATTAACATATATAAAAAGAGATTGGGGATTTACTCTATACAACAATTTTATGAGGTAGATGAGTTACTATTACCAAGTTGTATATATGAAAAATCTAGTGGTTGCCTAGAGAGGTAGGGGGCAGGAAGTTGGCAAAATGGGTGGAGGGTGTCAAAAGGTACAAACTTCCGGTTGTAAAATAAATGAGTCTTGGGGATGCAATGTACAACGTGGTGACTATAATTAATAATACTTTATCTCATATTTGAAAGTTTCTAAGAGAGTAAATGTTAGAAGTTCTCATCACATGAAAAAAAATTTTGTAACTGCATATGGTGACAGATGTTAACTAGACTTGTGATGATCGCTTCACAATATATACAAATATCAAATCATTACATTGTATACATGAAACTAAAACAATGTTATATGTCGACTTAACCTCAATTAAAAACAAAAAGAAAATAAGAAAAATCTAAGGCTCAGTTATCTAGCTACTAAGTGACCCAACGGAAGTTGAAACCTATCGCAACTTCCCATGACCACCGCCTCCCCTTCTTAAAAAAGGAAAAACACGTGGCGATTGGCTTGTGCGATATGGTCCATAAAATAGCTTAGGTCTGGTCTAAAAATGTATAAAAGTGATCAATTTCACACCATCCAGTTTTTGTCATTTAAGGTAGTGTTCATAATTTTTTTTCTAAAAGAAAGTCTTTAAGCAGAGTTAGAATTTCATTCCACACTGAGACAAAGGATGAAATATCTTCAGAGTTCCAAGCACGTTCTTTGCTATTTCACGCACACAGAGGTCTGCTCTAGAAATTCTTTTTCTGTTTCATTCAAAAAGCAATTCCACTACCAACCTGAGGTTAGCCGCATTAATCTAATGTCAACTCCATTATTGTTAATTATTTTATGGTGGCTATATTTTAACAGAAGGGGTACAAAGATCCCTCATGTCGTTTGATAGCCCACCAAGAATTATATTGAAATAGCTACATTGATTTCCAGATCTCAGCAAGCAACTAGGACATAATTAAACTTTTATCTCTGCAAATTTTGCTGTCTTTTTTTTTTTTTTTAACCTGGTTATCTATTGTCCCGAAGACTAATCTTATTTTGCTTCTCAGGTAGGCCGAAAATTTCATTCAATGCTTAAGAAATAAATGAAAATGAAAGACATGTAATATCTGGACATTTCTCAAATAAGAATTTCCATTGGCATATTTTCTCTGGGTTCATTTTAGCTCCCGTTTCTTATTTGACTTTAATAAAGCTATACTCCATTGAAGTTAAACAAAAGCGTTCCTCTGAGCACTTGGAGTTAAATTATAATAGTTATAAATCTGAAAAAGCACCCATTTAAAGATTCGACTTGACCTACCTTAGCAGAAATAACCTGTAGCTATAGAAAAAGTAAGCTCTACTGCGACCCGCTCTGTAAAAGTGACTCTGAGTTGCTATACATTTCCCTCCCGCTGCACGTTTGTCACCTCCCCATGCTCCCTCTTTACCCACGCAATAGGCCTTAAACTCCATGAGGAGGAAACTTTCTCTAGACTTCTGGAAAATTTTTCTTTCATTTAAAACAATGATCAAGTACAGAAGCAATATGGTAAAATAGGGAGAAGGGAGAAAAAAAAAACAGGCTGAAAATAAACTTGAATTCACATCTCTTTATTTATCTATGTCTCGCTGGGCAGATCACTTTGTGCTCTGGGCCTCGGTATTCTCATCTGAAAACCTGGGAACTAGATCAAATCCCAGAGCCAGGACTAGAGTGACATTTTAGCTCCCGTGTAAAGTATATAGAGACGCCAAAAATGAAAATTTATGCAAAAAAATCCATGATGAACAAAATAGCAAATGTTTAAATTAAAGACAGGCTGAGTATCACTGATTGTCCTTTCGTCTCGACTCTGTTACCGATCCTGACTTAGATCACCTTTACACCCTGTCTCTAACATTCCACAACCAGGTCTCTAGTCCCCGCTCGTGGCCTGGACATGGCTGTCGTCCAAGCACCCCCAAACCTGGACAGGGAGGTTCGGCCCAGCACAGCCCCAAAAGGGCCTTTTCAGGGCAGCGTGTGAGAGTGACTGGCGCCTTCTTTTGAATTCTCCAGTCGTCGTCTCAGGAATATAGTGACGTCATGTGGCCTCACATGACGACCCTGCCTGTGATCAGGACTGAAATCACAATCTCATTCTCCTAAGAGCTCTGGGAAGACTCAGATTTCCAGCAAGCCACCTCGGGCACCACCCGGCACCCTGACTAACGCTGGCCTGACTGAGACGTTGTGAGGGGTACTTTCAGAAATTCTAGAAGGCTGTCCCCTCCCTACGCCACGTGTCCCTGCCCTTGCTCGCAGCCGGGGAGGGCCTTCCCTGAGTACTGCCGCAGGGCGCGGTGGCATAGCATGGAAAGAGGACGAAGCAAAGGCAAGTCTTGACTTTTGAAGGCAAAGCTTCCAGTGCCCAAGAGTAGATCGAAGCCCCTCCTTTTGCTCCTGAGGAAAGCTGGTCAGGAAGCGTGGGGTGTAAAATGCCAGGGTAGGGACCTCTGCGACTGCGACAGGACTCACGGCAACTTCAGGGAGAAACCCCAAGCCCCAGAGGGCGTGAAGAAGAGGTCAGAGGTCTTAGAATGTCCCTGTTGCTGGCAAGAGGGCAGTAAAGCCATCACCTGTGCTCCTGGAAGTGTGATGGGCTCTCAGGATGGGGAATGCTGAGTTCTTTGCCAAGACAAAGCAAGCCACATCTCCTTCCCAAGAAGTTGGCGGCCTCGACCCTCTCTGTTCCCCAGGAGTTCTCCCTAAAACGCTGTCTACACCACACAGTGCGAGACGCGGGTTCACGATCACGCACTCATGCGCAGGAGGCTGGTGCAAAGGCCCCGAGGCCCACCTGGCTGCTCTCACCGCCCGGCGAGCACCTACACTGCCGTCCTCCTGCGTGGGCAACATTCATAAATCCGAAGATGTCGCCTTTTTTTTAAAACTATAGTTACTTTAGATAATTTGATCTGCTCCCTCGGTTGCTCCAGTATTGCTCGTGTGCCTTGTGATTTATAACGGCTTCGATATTCTTCTTTCATATTTAAAAAGCCTTATGCAAATTCTGCCAGCAGCACAGCAAACTAAAGTTCTTGCATTAATGCTCCGTATTATTCACATACAAAAATTCCATTTAAATCTCATTAAGCTTGTGACATAAATCCAAACAAACTGGAAAATGCCCCGTTAAGGTGGAAAAGTGACATATGTCTCCCAGTCCCCGGGGCAGACCAAGGCAGAACGAAACAAATGATGTAGGTACTCCCCGTTTGGGACAATACACCAACGGACACATATGTTCTTTTCCCGCCTTTAACTGTTCACGGCCTTCCTGCTTTTATCTCAATAGCATTTAAATGAAGTATTTGTCAGCAACTATTTCTGGTAATGTGACGTATGTGATTCAGTGAGGCTGCGGCCTGAGTTTCTGCAAACATAGCAGTGCCCGGGGAAAACCGTAAAAGGTCTGTCTGCTAACGGCATTTTTTGATTTCCCTCTAGGCGTTTCTTGGGGTTCGTGATATAATTTATCTGTCATGTAGTATTAACAATATACCTTTCAGGGACTTAAAGATTAGTGGGGCCCCTGAGCTGCTTGTCTCAACTTGCCAAACACAGGATGCGTCATTGCATCTCAACTCTAATCCAGTTTTTCCTTCAGAACGATTATAATAATATCCGCAGGTTACAGGGGCTTTACAATAGGGCCCTACACGCTTTAGGACCATTGCTAATTGCCAATTATTCTAAATTTTAATTCTGTAATGTATTTAGTTTAAAGATTTGGGGAGTTGGGGAGAATCGGCTTTGGCCTTTTGCAAATCTGAGTTTATCTTCCCTTTTGATGTGAATAAGCCCAAGTTCAGACTAGTGCTTTGAATGACACTGTTACAATATCATAATCATTTACATATTTTCCTCAAAAAAAATTGATTTTGGCATAGCTTTCAACAGCTGCAGAACTTTCTCAGAGGCTTAATAAGAAGATATTCTGTATGAAAGCCCCTGCTTGTTGAAAGTCAAATGAAGTCTTTAGCCAATGTTCACAGCTCTCCAATGGCTTCTGTCGGGCCTTCGAAGATGCCGCCAAAAAAGAAGACGTGTTTGCTCCCCGGCCCCCGGGACCTAGTTCTGTTCTCTGTGGTTGTCAAGAGCAATAGCCATGTATGGTTGTCTATCCCTATCCATTTTAGAGAAAAAGAGGATAAAAGAAACACAGAGAGAGAGATGGAGAGAGAAACTAGACAAGAAGGTGTGGGCGAAGAAGCAAGTCTAATGTGCCTACTGCCTGCGATGCGTTTCCTCCTTCCACCCACCGAGCTCCCGCTCGTCCTTCATATCCCAATGCCAGCATGGCGGCCCCGAGGGACCTTCCCCAGTCCACCCCCCAACTCTGGCGACCAATGCGTCAGCACAGCCTTGTGCCCACTTCACAGCACTCCTCGGTCTGTCGCTGCAAAAGCAGACAGTGAAGTAGATAGGATCACGACCTCCGCAGCCACACTGCCTGGGTTTGCGTCAGCCCCGTCACTCACTGAGTGACCTCGAGCAGCCTACTTACCCTTCTCCACCTCGGCTTCCTCACCAGTGAAACAGCCAGTTACACACATAAGATACATTCCTTAAATGCCTGGCAAATAGGAAAAGCTTAGTAAGGATTACATATTATTATTATTTTATATCTACAATTGTCTCTCTCCCGCATTAGACTGAAAACTAGCAAAGTTAAGGATTCTGGTGCGCTTATCTAGAATATAACTCAGTGTTTGGCTGAATGGATACCGATGGATGAACAGATACCAGTGATTGAAAGCATTCTTGGAATTGTCGAAATGTGTAATTTCGGATATATTTCTATGATGCTTTCTTATTTTAATTTTTTTTAAACGCCATTGAGGCCTACTTGGCAAATAAATCGCACATATTTAAAGTGTACAATCTGACAAACTTTGATACACGTCAGTACCCACAGAGCCACCACCATGCCACACCAAAACAGTGCCCCTTAGGTCCCTCGCTGTGTGCCTCCCTTGCAGCCACCAATCTGCTTCTGTCACTACCAATTAGTTTGCATTATAGTCGGGTTATTTTATAAATGGACTCATACTATGTACTCATTTTTATCTGTTTCTTCCACTCAGCATACTAATTTGAGATTCATTCATGTTGCTATGTATACTAAACTTTGTTCTTTGTTATCGCTGAGTTATATTGTATGGATCCACCACGTTTATCCATTTACCTGTTGACAGACATGTCAGTTGTTTCTAGGATTTGGCTATTAAAAAAAAAAAAGGCTGCTCAGAACGTTAGATGTATACTTTCTTTTCTCCTGGGTGAATACCTATTAGTGGAATGGCTCACCACGTAACAAACGGTAAGTTTAACGTTTTAACAAACTGCCCAAATGCTTTCTGAAGCAGTCAGAACATTTTCCATTTCCACCAGCAGTGTTTGAGTGTTCCAATCCTTCTGCATCCTTGATAATACTTGACATGGTCAGTCTATTCAATTTTCACTCTAACAGATGTGAAGCGGTGTCTTATTGTGGCTTTTATTTACATTTCCCTAATGACGAACGTCGAGCATCTTTTCACACGCTTATTTGACATCCATGCATCCTTTTTGGAAAACGGTCCATTCAAATCTTTGGCCAATTTTTTTATTGCGTTGTTTGTTTTCTTACCGTAGAGTTTTGTGAGTTACTTGTATTGGTAAAAGATTAACCAAGGCACACTACGAAAGTTAAGACTTCATTTGAGCAAAAATCAATTTGCATCAGGCAGTGCCAAACCGGAAGTGGTTAAGAGCACACCACCACCAAGAGCCAGAAGAAAGGCTTTTATAGAGAAGACGTGAAAGCAAGGCAAGGGAATTATTTGACTGGCGACAGCTTAAGTGTTTGCCTTATTTGGAAAAGTCTCTTTGGTGGTTGTCTTTAAGTTTTGCTTTCTTAACCTGGAGGCATTTTCAGACTTAGGCTTTGGTTTGCTTACACAGGCTGCTCAGGCACTAGAACCACCTCGGTCTAATGGCCTCCTCGTTTAATTAATTTAACAAATCCACTTTTTTGGTCATCCTCTCATACTTGAGAAATCGATCAAAATTTTGGAATTAGTGCCATTCTCGGCCACCGTGAGGGTTAAGTTGTTCTTGTCTCATCTTGAAACTCATAGGTTATGATGTCAGATTCGTGAAAAAATTGTTTTTGTAGCTCGTCTTGTTGTTCATCATGTTTCTGTTTTTCCAAGTACAACAAAGTCTGCGAACATGCATTTAAGACCCTCGAGAGACCGGTGCGCCAGAGAGACTATAATGATGCCCATTAGGAGGATAAAACCGAGGGATGGAATCACGCTCCTTACCAGGGCTCCTAGGAACCAGACCAGTTGGTTATCAAATCAGTCAACGAATGAACCTGAAGGGTCATCGATCTAATTTAGCCAAGTGGCACATTTGTTAACTTCTCGTATTTGCTACAACATCAGACGTGTTGATCCAGGTAGCAGGAGGTATTTGCCATGACACGGATTCTTCTTTGTTCAGCCAATAAGTAATCTAAAGCAATTGTATTATCTAAAACCACCCTAGCAAGAAAATTTAGGGATTTCTGTTGTGCAGATAAGGCCTTAGAGGTAGATTCGGCCATAACTGCCAGAGATAAGGAGCATTGCCTTCCCATATGTTAACAAAGAGAAAAAGCAAGTCATGAAAAAGCAAAGGGATAAAGTTTCCATATTGGAGATGAAGATCTTGATCCATGATCCCGGGACTGCTGTCTATCTCAAGATGTCATCTGCTTCTGGAAAGAGACCTCTCGGATCAACTTTAATTTCAGATCTCCAGCCAGTATGCAGTTCCAAGAGTCTGGAAGAGCTCTTTTTAATTGGGAGATATAGACCTAAGGTTCAGGACCCTGAAACTGCATTGCAACTTGGGCAGCGAGGACAACCTGGTACTGCCCCTTCCAACGAGGTTCAGGGGCCGTCTTAGTGATTCCAAATCAGTAGAGTGGGAGAAAATAGGAAACACTAGTTTGAAAAGTCATAGCCAGATATTTGAGAAAACTAAAAGAATTCAGGATCCTGTCCAGTTTATAGGTACATAACAAACCCTCAAAAACAATGGACAGGACTAAAATCTCATATCTGACATCCACAGATTATGTTATAGTTTCCTACTAGAACATATTCTTTTCCTCTCTGCAATCTCCCTTATTACTACCAACGATAATCACAGTAAGACTAATTTATTTGCAAAAAAGGGTCTAGTCTCATTAAATTTGGCTGTATTATTTGCATATAAGTACAGCAAGAATAGTGATTGACCATATAGGCTGTTTAAGTCATCTTTGCTGGAACTTTTCATGAAGAATCTTGGATTGGACTTTTAAAAGCTTCTCAAGGCTAAGAATCCAAACCAAGGACTAGCCATCAGAATTTTCTACAATATCTATAGATTTGGGTTAATTCCTCTTTTCTCAAGATCCCCAATAATTTAAGATAATAATTAAACAATGAGGGTATTGACAAATTTCTATGAACTTCAAAGAATTTCCGAAATACTTATATTAGTAACATATATCCATATACATATAACCTAAGGTTTGTCATCACTTCTTATATGACAATGTTTCCCACATAATTTAACACACCAAATAACCTAACCAGTTGAACTTTTCTCTTTTACAAGGTGAGAGACAAATTCTTTCAGATTTTCCAAGGGCCGTGTAGGAAATCTAGAAAATCTGCGGCCAAAAAGATTCCATTTAAAATTCGATTTGGGGCAGTTGTCAAAATGGCAAAAGGTTTAAATATTTGATTATAGAGGATCACAGATCATTGAGAAATAATGCTTATTATCTATTCAAACAAAGAGCCAGTAGAAGATTTTAAAGGCAAATACATAAAGTTATACAGTTGCAAAAAAGAACTTAGCTCTTTTAATATTGAGAAGACAGTTCTCCCAAGTAATCAAAGACCCCATAAAGACAGTATGAAGCCCAGAAAATTATTTTGGTAAGACACAAAATCTTCACTTCTCAAGTAGACTACCCAAAAGGTAAAGAAAAGTCTTTCAAATCTGTTATCAAGACCAACAGTTCAAGAAAACTTTGGACTTTTGACAGAAAGTCAAACTCTAATTTTGCACCAGGGTACTTTTGATATTAAGACTCATTTAAAGAACACTTAAATAAATTTATTCTGATCTTAACCAGTTTGATCACACATAAAATTCCTTTCCTAAGATTCCTTTCTACAACCTTCTACAATTTCAGCCATAACACAGGTATGATAATGCAAAACTCAGTAGTTTATAAAAAATATAGTTGGATCCAAATTCTGTTTCTGGTAGATAGAGTAAGTTAAGTTTTCCTGCTCTGGTGGTTTAAGCTTTTTACTAATATTCGTGGAGATTTTTAACATTTTAATTCACTTAGTTTCTAAATAATTTCTTTTTTTTTTTTTAATCCTTCTGATTAAAAAAAATTACCTCGCTGAAGTTTGTATTTCAAAGAGATGGCTCTTGATTCCTGGAGAAGACCAGCTAGAGCATTTACATCTCGAAGGCACAAAGAAAGCATGTAACTTTCTCCAAAAGGACTTTGGTTTTCTAAATCCAGATCTTTCCCAATATCTACAAGCCTTTTGAGATAAATAGGGTAGGTTTGGCAATTGGTCAAAAGGAGAGATGAGCTTTGAATTGCTTCCTAACCATATTTGTGTTCTCAAAAAGACTAGATTTGTAAGGCAATTTCAGTTGTTTTTAATTCCTCAAAGAATTGTGTGGCAACCTGAATGATATCAAAGCACAGACCCATCCATCCCACTGCATTATCTTCAGTTTTCTTTATATCAGGAAGGAGATTTCCAACTAAGATGGAAATCAAAAGATTCCTATGTTCTAGATTTCGAGTTGTGCGTCTTTGTAAGGTTTTAGTGAATCCTTCCAATAATGGCTTCAGAATGTTTTCTTTCCCCCAGGGTATGTAGTTCCACTTATCTTAGGAGAAAAGACCTAAAAAATAAGGTTCTAAACATCTTTTTCCAATCTGGCAAAATTCTAATCATAGAATTAAATTTTTTTTTCAAATTGCCTATTTTCAGGTTTTACTTGGGACAAACAGTCAATATTTCTGGCAGTACAGAATTCTTTTTTTTTTTTTTTTTTAATTTTTCTTTTAAACCAAAGGTATACCAATCAAGTGACTCAAAGCCAACAAGCCTTTTATGACTTAACCATGGACTCAAGAAGCAGTCCCAAAGATGGTTCAAAGATGTAATCCTCTCAAGATCCAGAACCACTCCAGAGATAACCAAAAGAAAGAAATACTTATCCAGTTCCCATGAGAGCTGGCAACAGTCTGTAGGACACTGGCCACAAATGGAGTTCATGTATCACAGATGGAAAGCCAAGCCAAGTTCTCAGGACATAAAACAATACCAATAAAAATGTGATAGCTATCTCTGGAAGGGAAAGTTTCGATAACCAAAGAGTATCCCAAAACCAAATTCACAAGAGTCTGAATTTGAAAAGTAAGGGACAACGTGAAATTTTACCTTCCTCATTGAACCAGGCACTGCAGAGAAGAGAGCCTACAGAGCTGACTTCGATACGAATTTTCACCTTTCACCAGCCTTTGCCGGTTTTCCCAGCTTTCACCTAAAGCTCCAGAGCAAATGGGATGTCTCATGAGGTCCCATCCTGGTAACCCGAAATTGTAGAGGAGGAAAAATAATTTTCGCTCTACCTTTCACAGTGAGTTATTGGTTGTGACCCCTTTTTCTCTAGGGGCGCCTAATAAATGGATAAGCGTATCTAGGTTAAAAGTTTCCCACTGTGCCCACTGTAATTCAAGATTATTTTTGGTAAGGTTAACCTACTTGTTCAGACAAACACAGGTCTGGCCCATAATTTTACGCAGATAGTTAGCCATAGTCCCAGGAAGAAGCTGCCTTGCACTAGACTCAGCCCAGTCTAAGTCAGACCCATTCTAGAAAAAGAAATGCTCATAAAAAGTCAGAGCTCAGAACACAAAAGCTATGGAGCTTGGGTATGGGACCAGCACTTACCCATCACTGCCAGGAGTGGTGAGAAAGCAGTGAGCATGAGCACAGGGGCTCAGCCAGCACCCACACCTGCTCACTGAGTGTTGCTCTTGGGGCCACCATGGGTCCCCACTGCTGACACCTGAATTGTTTTGGGATCAACTGAGTCATAGTAAAAACTTTAAGAGTTTATTTGAGCAAATAATCAATCTTCATTGGGCAACGTCGAACCAGAAGTGGTTAGGAGTGCTCCACCAACAGGAGCTCGGAGAAAAACTTTCTCAGAGAAAGCGCAGGGCGAAGCAAGAAAATATCTGATTTGCTTAAGCATTTGCCATATTTGAAAAAAGCCAGTTGGTTGGTTGTTATTGTCTCTAGGTTTTGATTTTTGACCTGGAAGCACGTATAGGCTTAGGTTTGGGTTTGCTTATGTAGACTGTTAAGGTATTAGAACCCCTTTAGTGGCCTCATTTTTAATTGATTTCACAATTAATTCTACATATAGGTTCTTCATCAGATACATGTTTTGCAAACATTCCTTCTAGTCTGTGGCTTGTCTTTCCATACTCTTATGAAAGAGCTAAAGTTTTTATTTTGGTAAAATTCCGTTTTTTAATGGATCGTGCTTTTAGTGATTATATATTTAATCTTTGACTAACCCCAAGATCGCAAAGATTTTCCCCTAGGATTTCTCATAGAAGTTTTTAAGTTTTAGGTTTTGCATTTAGGTCTGTGTTTCATTTTGAAGACTTTCTGTTGGTATGTCTTCAAGTTCACGGGCTTGGTTTCTGTTTGTCTCTGCCATGTCAAACCTTTATTTATAAAATGAGGGTAAAATAATAATCGTGTCAGGAATGCAAGGGATCAACAATACTACTTTCCATGCATCTGTGTTTAAGATGATATCTCACAAGACATGAAGTCTTGGGAAAAGGAGCCAACACAAAGGAAAAGTAACAACAGCCTAGAGTAAGCCTTCTTTAAAAGACCTAACTGGCAGACAGATTAGAGCAAGAAGAGAGAGGAAGAAAGATGTACAGGAGAGAGAGGGATAAGGAGAAAGAGGAGTGCTAATTGGTTATTGGATGTGGTTAATTATTTGGAAAAAAAAAAAAAAGCCTGTTTATGCATTTGACAAGATTTTTATTCCAAAAAGAAAGTTTAAAAAAGAACATAAAAATAAGCAAATTTAAAAATTGCAAAATAATTAACTCCAGGACAAACAAAAAGTTGTATAAGAAAGGAAATCTAATAATACCGTGCTATATGTTTTGACAATGAAAAATATCGACTTACTTATAATAATACAAAAACTGGCAGATAATTAACCAGAAATGTACTATTACTCAATTGGGAGAATGGGAAAGTTGAAAGAGGAGTTGAAGGCAAGCTAAGTCTTCAAACGCCACTAGATAACATTGAAATATTGCCTAAAATTAAAAATCGATAATATAAACATTTCTTAGAGCTACGGAGGTAAACACCGAAAGTTAACACCTAGAATTTGAAGCGATGGCTCCTGGGGCACAGGTTGGCAAGGACAGGGTGTCCAGAGGGAGGATTAAGCCAAGGACCTCTCTGAGAGTGGAAGGGGGAAAAATCCCAAAGAAATAAAAAGTGTTTTATTTTTTTTAACAATGTACATATGTTATTTTGATTATTTTCAAAAATTGATTGTTGAAGAGAATCATTAATTCGAACGTTTACTTTTCAATTTCTTATCAGTGTCTGCTGCATAAATAGAGCCTCTGGCTAGAGGAAGTCACCGGGGCAACATGGCCACCCTGAGAAGGCACTTTAGCAGTCTCTGCCTTTTTCTTTGTCTTCTGGGAACACCTCTCGCATTCTATCCCCTCATTAGGCCTCTCGGGCGGACGTCTATTTCCATCTCTGCACTCTTCCCCGCCCTAAACGAGCTCCTGAAAGGTCCCTCTGCTCTAAAACTGGAATGAAAGTATGCTTTCGACGGGATTAAACGCACAAGTGGAGGGGCGGAAGTTGCGGATTATACTCAAAAGGCAGCCATG
Source organism: Pteropus alecto (assembly GCF_000325575.1). Taxonomy (NCBI): domain Eukaryota; kingdom Metazoa; phylum Chordata; class Mammalia; order Chiroptera; family Pteropodidae; genus Pteropus; species Pteropus alecto. The sequence continues at coordinate 2,328,719 of NW_006438073.1, forward strand.
GTTTTACTCTTGGTGGCGTCACCCAGCAGTACGCAGTTCTGCTACAGGCAGATGCCGTCCTCTCGGGACTGCTGGGTGACAGTGACGTTGCTGTGGTCTTCTCCAGCTACTCTGTCCAGGGGAGGGGCTGTTGTTGGGAAAAACAGCCCAGCTTAGACAATGCAGCAGCTGCCTTGACTAAGAATAGAATCCTGTGTTTGATTTGAATTAGCCATTTGAAACAAGAGCAAAACAGCTCCGAAAGTAGTACCATCTGTTTTCCTTTAAGGCTGGGTCAGAAATAGCAAGATGAAAATATATTTCCTGTTCTGGATTTGTGACCTGAACTGCCTTCTGCTGCATTGTCGCTGACCACTTTTGCCGTAAACGCACATGACATTAACCGGGCAGCTGTTGGCTGTAAGGTGGTTTAGAACTTGTTGTTGTTTTGTTTGTAGTCTCTGTACTTACAAAGAGCTCCTTTATTTCACCCCTCACTGGTTAAACAAGGTAATATAAATAAATCGCTTTTTGTATGTTGTTTTTTAAAAAGCAATTTACACACCCAAATAAGTAAAGTGAACAAACGGTGCAAAACTTCTGCTGAAAATTCCTGTGCGGTAGAAGGATGTCTTCCAGGGCACGGTCAAAGTGATTGAAGATGTAACGGGGAACACAGGGCGTTCGTCCGGCATCTATTACTCACCGGCACAGGCCTGCTGATCCCAATAATATCAAGAGAAAGGAGGGAGCAGAGATAATGGCGGGGGGGGAGGTGGGAAGACAGAGACAGAGAGAGGATGCCACAAAAGCATTAATTATTCTTTGCATGGAGATCACCGTACAGTCCTTGAGTCCTTCTTAGCTGGGATTTTCAGCAGTTGTAAACTGTGATTTATCAGCTCTTCTCTGGTTATCTTTTTAATTCTCATTCGTCCTGGAAAGACTCTTATTTTTTTCTTTGATTCCTCCAGGGAGAAAGGCCGTGACGTTTGGTAGGCCATCCCATTGTGTGTTCAACTTTGTTCAGCTTCCAAAGTAGTCTGGAAGGCTTTCAAATGACAGACATGCAAACATGAAATGCACCATAAAGGGCTGTGGTTTCTGCAAGTTTTATCAGCCAGCTGTGAAAGAAGCTGCACCTAACGGTGAATGTTTCCACGTGTTAAAATGTTTTGTTTTGTTTAATGATTTCGAAGCAAAAGACAGACTTGAAACAACAGAGATGTTATAAGGCATCTCTATGAGTTACAGAGGGTGTTGCCTCAGAGACCTGGTACCAATGCTGGGTGCCTGTGATGAAGCTGGACACATGGTGATGATGGGCCCCAAGCAAGGCAGTGACCATGGGGTCATCAACTGAGAGATCACAATAGAAAGACCAGGTTGGGAAGAATCTGGTCATCTCATGCTTGGACTAACACAAAAACCTTCTGACCAGCTTCCTTGCAGCAGGCTCAGCCCATTCAGAACATTCTGGACTATGTCTTCAGATTAATCTTTCTTAAAAACACAAAACTTCTATAAACAAACCCTCCAATCATTCCCAATTTCTGCAACAGAGTCCCCCGTCTACTCGTTCAGCCCGATCTCCCGTGACTCACCATACCCCTGCCTCTACTCCCCGTGCCCCTACCCCCACCCATCCAGAGCACGCTTCTGGACAAGGTCTCACTCCACATTTTTCACAGTTTGTTCCACCAGCCCAGCCCATGGCAACTCCATGAAGGAACAAAAAACCAAATATGCTTGGTAAACACTGCCCAGTGAGTCTTAATGTTAGAGAATTACAATTTAATTGTCATACAAAGGCTCTGAGAAGTCACAGAAGAAGTCACACTTCACACAGTGACGAAGTCTGATTAACGTTTTTAGCCAGTGGTGCCTAAATGTATTTGACCTTAGAATCCTTTTACTCCTCACAAACTAAGAGTTTTTAGAAACCACTCAGAAAAGCATTAACTCAAACTCCACTTCTTTTGGAAAATTACTTCTGAATATTCCATCCCATTGCTCTTGCCCCTCTGATTTTAATGTGTAGTTATTGTTTGTACCACTAGTTTGACACATTTGTCATGGCTGGTTATCTGCTTATGGATGGATGTCAAAATAATATTAATTATAATCATGATAGATACCATTTCATAAGAAACAGCTACTTCCCAGGAATGATACTAGATACTTTGCTGATATTTCCTCGGTTTATTTAGTTTGAAAAGTTCTGAAAAGTAGGTAGTATTATCTCCATTTTATCAATTAGGAAACCAAAACTTAGAAACGTCAAAGTCTGGGTAACACAGCTGCTAAGGACCTGAGCTTCAGTCCTGGTTATTTCTAGTTCATATGCCAGATTCTCCTCTAGCGTCCTGCATATTCAATTAGATTAGTCACTCCTTGAGAACCAGCAACTGCCTTGGCTTCTCAGTAGCTGGTACAGCATATATGTTAATTAATTGGCTGCTGAGACTTTTCTAAGACCAGCAATAAAACAGCAGGCTTTATACAGATTTCTGTGTCTTATTCCCTCCACTGCCCTTTTTCTAATCCTTTAAAACTTTCACTGAAGAAAATTCTGTATCTCTTACGATAACTTCTTATTCAGGGACAAAGTATCTAACTCTTAAGGATGTTTGAACCCAATACCACTAACTGGCATAATTAATTGAGTATAGTTATCTTTCGTGAAGACAAGTTTGAGCATCTTGCAATTTTCTGCAGTTGAGTTTGGTGCACCACAATCTGGGGGACACTCAAGACACTTCAGGGAGACAGGAGATTGATGACTAATAGCCTCTCTCCTCCCTGAGAAGCAGTAGCACCTACTGGTTAAGAGTCCTAATTATTGATTGGGAGTCCTGGGTGACACAGAATAGTCACCCAAAGCCAGAGTTCAGCACCAGACTGCCTAGGTTGAAATCTTAGCTCTGTCTCTTACAAACTGTGTGACCTTGCACAATTTATCACACTTCTCCTTGCTCAATTTTCCCCATATGTAAAATGGAGATAATAATGTTATGTACCATACAGCACTGGAGTGAATAATAAATAAGCTAATGCATGGCACATACTCCCAAAGGATATCTGGCATGCAGTAAACGTTTAATAGTTGCTGGCTGTTTTTACTCTATTCACAAGCTAAATGGAGCGTTTGGTTGATCATCTTCATGACTACTTTTAAATAATAATAATAATAATCTAAATGATATTGAATGTTTACCACATGCTACATACATTCTAAGTGCTTTCTAGATATCTTTTCACTCAATCCTCCTAACAACGTTTAGGCAATTAGTTTTTATGCTTATTTTACAGATGGGGAAACTGAAGTCCAAAGTGGTTAAATAATTCATCCACGGCCATTTCATAAAGGATGATGCTGGATTTAAACCAAGCTCTGCCTGAATGCAAAGCCCATGCTGCTCATCACTATTTTGTGTGCCACCTATATACACATATAAGGTCGTCAGTTATAACAGCGCTGTAAGGACCTTGCCCTTGCCCTTGTCATTTTACTGCCTGCTAAGCCCATTTCACATGGCCCCCGCCTACCCAGATTCTACTCCTCAGTGAGTGTGAGTCACGTCCGTTCCTCCCGCCTCTCATCTCTGAGATGTGCTTTGTACTTAACGACTAAAACACACCATCAGGCTCTTTACTTGTTTCGTGTGTCTTCAAAAGCATGTTGCAACCGAGACAGAAAATGTTTTTATGTTTTTCTTCTATATCACATAATTCTTAATAGAACAAATATTCATGAACTGATGAAATCATTAGTTAATCAAATATATTAGGTTTCAGCTACCATTTGGGTTTAAGATATATTTTATCAGGGACAGAATTTAGAAGAAACATTCTTCCTGATCACTCTTGGAGACACCAATATAATAATTGCAAATTATTAAACCAATGGCTAATCTTTACCACATGACCATAGCAATTTTTCTGTGTCAGACTTTTCTACATGTTTGGTTAGGGAGGTTCTAGTTTATGTCCATTTCAGCATATAAGGTAGGTCTTGTACGTCGTTGGGAAAGAAAGAAAGAGAGAGAGAGAGAGAGAGAGAAGGGAGGAATGGAGTAAGGAAGGAAGGAAGGGAACAGAATAAAGCTATATGCGATGGTTACTTTTTAAGATGAAAGAAAAATGAAGGTTAAGGAAAAGACCTCCAAGTTAACTTACCAAAATCCAACTACAGTCTTGACCCATGCAGACCCCAATTAGGAATTAATTACAACAGGATTAACACTTTTCTCCATTGTAACCATGGAGTACTCTGTCAATGGAAGGTGATAACAATATTTGCATTCATCCATTAGCATGGGATTCATCGATGATGAGAAATGTCTTAACATTCTTCCCGAATGAAGTTAAGCAACCCAAGAAGGAAAAGAGCTTCTTTTCTAGCCTAGAAGGAAGTGAGCAATTTTGAAAAATCCCAGAACACCTTGCACTGTGCTCTGCCCAAAGCTCGTCGGGCACTATGAATGTGTTGACTGGCAGTATTTATCCCGCTGGCATGTGACTGTCTGCACTCCGTCAGGAACTGATTACAAGGATATTATACAAGAAACAATTTCCTTGTTCTTCTGCACCGTCTACTCAGCCTTCTCCTTTTCGTCTGCCCACTAGGATGACTGTCAAATTTCAGAGTGGATGCCATGACTCAGCGAGAGAGATATAAATAAACACTATTTCTTCCCTGAATGATTCAACATGCTGCAGCCATGTTGGAATAGAGAAATTCGCGCAATTTCAGTTATCGACATCTAGAGTTATTTTTTCTTAACTAAATTCTGACACCAACTCCGTTGTCTCACTTGAAATAGGATTTTATATGTTTTATGGCATGACATGACTCTTTAAAAATGTAGCAAATGTAAGGATACTCAGGCCAGGGAAGGAGAAAAAGGATTTATGAATAGTATACATACCCTCGGTGGAATTTTTCTTACCCTTTCAAGTTCATCTTCCCTTCTAGGTCAAGTTAGTAATGCTGCCAATGTCTCTATGAGCATAAAGAAGCCTTTCACATGCTCTAACCTTGAAAGATGAATGGAAGACTCTCTAAGAACTTTCCTTACATGTTCATTTTTTTCCTCCATGAAAAGGATATTTGATTGAAAATAAACCAGCGTTGACAAAAGTGCCAAATTCCACCACATTTCTGCCACTATTTAAACCAGGCACTTCTCCCCCACACTCCCTGAGGTTGGAGCTCCGACCTACAGAAAGGAGCGCGGGGCATCCTTTTGCAGGCTCGGCGTGGTAGGCAGAACCCTAAGGCAGCCCCAGGCTCTCCAGCTCCTTGTGTTAGGCCTATGATTACGCTCCATTACATGGGAAAGAGATTTTGCAGACATAATTAAGGTTACTAATCAGTTGACCTTGAATTCATCAGAATGGAGATTATGTGGGAGAGCCTCAGCCAATCAGAGGAGACTTTTAAAAGCAAAGGTTTTTTTTGTTTGTTTTTTGTTTTTTGTTTTTTCCAGCTGACGTCAGAAAAGGAAGGAGGTGAGAATGGAAGAGGGAGAGGGGATTGACTGGAGGGAGGCTCTCTACTGCTGAGGAACCGCGAGGCAGGGGCACCTGAGTTGTCCTCTAGGAGCCAAGCGCGTCCCCGCACAGCAGCTAACAAGAAAACAAGGGCTTTGCTCTTACAACCACAAGGGTATGAATGGTGCCAATGATCTGAATGAGCATAGAGGCGAATTCTTTCCAAAACTCAAGCTCGGAGAAGCCGACCCCTTGATTTCGGTCTTGTGAGACTCTAGGCAGAGAATCTAGTTGAACCAACCCAGACTGTTGATCTACACAACTATGAGGTAATAAATGGGTGTTGTTTTCAGTTCTTAAATATGTGATAATTTGTTACAGAACAATAGAAAATGAATATACTTGGTATTAACTGAAAACTGGTGTCTAAACTTTTCCAGCCATTCTCCTGCTCCGAACCTTCTTTTCGACCAAGATGTACTCACTGGTTCCCAAACATAGCGTTCGCTCCCTCCCACTCAGTCGTCACACACACTAATCGGTCATCTGGAAGGCCACTCTTCTGGTTAGCCAAAGCCTTTGAGACCAGCTCATAGCTCATCACCTGAAGGAAAGGAACCTGCCAGCTTTCTCTCCAAAATCAAGTAGACTTCGCCTGTATAATACAACTGACATTCAATCACACCCGCTTCGTGCCGACGTTTCCTATGGGGCCTATATTCTTATTACTACTTATTTTCTTGTTAATTAGGTAGTAAGGCTCTTGAAAGCAAACGCTCCTAATTTTTTTGCCCCGCGCTACCTAATACATACCTGGCATATCACGGGCACCCAGTAAACCTTTGCTGGTTTGTTTTGTTCTAAAGTATCTCTCTTCAATCTTAATGAGATTAAATGACACCGAAAGTCCAAAGGAAACCTCATTAGCCAAGCAATGGAAATCTCAGCAGTGACCTGCCCCACATTCTACTTGGCCTTTCACTACCGCGAACCCTAAACACACTTAAACTGTCAAAATTAAAAATGTAACTATAAAAACAAGATAATCACAGAAAGTAATTTTTGCCAATTGATTTGTGTGACTTTCAATGACATTGTAAGCTCCCAACTACTCCCTGAGCTGCCAATTTGCACAGAAAGGGACGCTCTCTCTCTACAGACCATATTTATGACAAATACGCTATTTGCATGAATGTTCGGGAGAGGAAAAGACCTGGCAGAAATATAAAGGACGTTGGACTGAACACTGTTAACAATTAAGAATGATCAACAAAACAGGCATGAAGAAGCAAGGCTAGAAGCTCCCTGTGGTGTCGCAAGCCATGCAGATTTGGTTTAATCCCTTGCAATACAAATAAGGCTTGAAAATCCCAGCTAAGACATTTACTAAACTAAATGAACCTATCTGAAAGTTCCAGGGGAAAGCAACAAGAAGGCAATTTGGAAAAATAATGAAAGTTGACGGCGTTACACTCCAATGCTCCCTCTGATGTCACCACCTGACCCCATAGCAACATGTGGTTCCACGACCATCTGAAAATTAAACTCAAACTTTGAAAACATCACTATCTATTTTTCTTTGTTTCTCAAAGGAAAATGTGAAATAAAAATCAATTTTCCATGTCTTTTTGTGCTATCATATAGAGAGTCATAGAGCCTGAGGGCTGGCTGAGACTCCGACAGGCTATTTTGTTTATTCTTGAACATTAGGCAGGCCCACGCTTAATCCTTCCTTGATAGGAAAAATCTCTATCATTTTTAACAACTTTCGGAGAAGGAGATTTCTTAGGCTCTCTTTAACCCACTAAGGTAGTTAATAACTTTTCTTATTATCTAGCCTAAATCCTTCACACTAGGCTTAAGGCTCATTTCTTCTTGTCTGACTGTTCACAAGAGGTACAGGGGAATATTTATCACTTTCTTTCACGTAAGAAATACTCGTATACTGATAATAATTATGGAATCAGCTCTGCGATCTCATAATGAAATATTCCAAAGCTATTGTGGTTTTCTGCTAAATTTTCTGCAACTTTTCCTGCTTTCCTTTAACTATAAACCTCAAAAATGGTTGCTAACCCCTGTTAAAGATGTAATTACCTGATACTGAAGTCCTTAGTGGTCCTTGTACGTTACACCTTGGGCACCGATCCAGGGCCACATCTCAGGAATAAAGGATGAACTAAATCATCCTAGGCTTTTCTCCTACAAATAAGTTTATGAGGATAATTTGGTTGGAATGAGTATTGAGGGCAGCTATGAAAAGGGAAAATAAGTCACAGAAAGGTTGCCTATATATTTTTTTTTTAAGTTCGAAAGGAAATACATCACAGTGTTAATAGCAATTATCACTGGACGATGATAGAAAAATGGATATGCATGTTCTGTCTTTACGCTTCTCTATATTTTCCAAACTTCTTATTATGTGTTAAGTTTTCATGAGAAAAGAGTAAATCGTGTTTGTAATGTGCGTGTGTGTGTGTGTGTGTGTGTGTGTGTGTGTGTGTGTGTGTGTGTTGTAAGGGGTAAGAAGCTGCCTAATGGGGTTATGTAGGAATAAGGTGGTACGAGACCAATCATCCCAGTTTTCACACTATAATTTCACGCTGTGCAAAACCCCTCAGTCCCAAGCAAACCTGGATGGTTTGTCACCCTGGCGGAAATCAGGTGAGGAGACATCATAAATGCTGCCCTTGGACAGCCAGGACTGGGAGTAGACCAAAGTCATTATTTGTCCTACCAGCCGGAAACCATTTTCCTCTTCCCGGCAGGTTGCTCATGATCCTTAAATTCGGGGGCCTCAAGCAGCACCCAAAATACATGGGAAGAAAGGAGCTACTTTACATTCTAATCATGTTCTCCTTTTCATCTATAGAGCCACTTTGCTGAGTCAGGCCAAGGTAATAAAGCTATTTTAGATTGTATCAGAGTAGAACGTTCTTTCTACTCAGGTCACAGGAAATAAGAAATGCCAGGACCGTCCCTTCAAGAGCCATCGTAAAGACTCAGATGTGGCTTTAAGTCAGCATGTTGAATCTAGTACCTTAAATCAGGTGTTAGGTTTATTTTTTTTACCATAGAGCCAGCTCTGAGCAAAACCGTGCAGCAATAACACAGTGCTGAATTTTAACGAGTCTACGCTCTGGTCAGAATCACCCTTCTCTTTGTCGGCAGCCCAGCGACTCTCCCAGGACCTTTGCGGTGGTGAAGCGCATTTGTTTCCAAAAGTGTTGTGTGCTGGTAGTGGATCCATCAGAGATAGTACGATATCATTTTAGAGCAGGGTTTTTAAGTGAGGCATGCGTCGCTCAGAGCACATCCACAAGCAAATCTTGCT
>NW_006438073.1:2338053-2346659 GCF_000325575.1 Pteropus alecto
ATATGATACATACTATTTTGTAGTCTGGTTTTTTTTTTTCCTACTTAAAAATATAGCATGAAAAATCTTCCACGTAAAGAAATATAAGAAAAAATTAAGTGGTTGCATAATATTTTATCATAAATGTGTGTGTAATTTTCTTTTTAACCAAATCTGCCAATGGTTTCCAACTGGGTTATGCCAGACACTCTCACTGAATGGAAAGGAAAAAATTCATTTAAGAGAGGGAGTGGCTTAGTGCGACTGTGAGGGAACAATCCAGGCAGGAATCTAGAGAAGGATCCTCCTAGAAAGGATTCCAAGGCCACCAATATTCTAGCTGGCGTCTGAGGACTGGAGGTAGGTCTGTAGCAAGCAGATGGCCTGGGGGTGATGGGTTTGAGTTTATAGGATGCAGGGGGCTGGCGTGGCGGGCTGAGCCAGGGGGCAGATATGCCCTAATCAGGGCATCTAATCAGAGCTTTATCTCTTGGATGCCTATTAACCAAGAGAATCCAAGATGCCGTGTTTGAGGGGATGTGGACTTTAGGAATTCCTTTCGGGATGTGTTGAGGTCAAAGGGCATGTGAACACTGATATAGTGATGATCAGACACCAAATCAAAAGCCCCCAATTACGCAGGTTTGGAAATCTCCGGTATGATGCACGCTGCTGATGAAACCTTGGGCGTGGAGAAGGCCATCTGGAAAAGGTGTGGAAATGTGACAGGCGAAGACAGACCCAGGAGGAAGACTGCGAGTTTAGAAAGAGGGAACAGCCACCAAGTCTCAGCTGTGAGCTCAAGGCCACTCAGCGGTGCATGAGGAAAAGCATTGCCAGAAAAGAGCCCCAGAAAAGCCTTATCTCTGTGACATTCTCCCGCTGCTGGAGGACTCGGGTAATCCCACAAGACCCATTAGCTCTCCTGTGGACACCCTGAGGTGCTGCCACCGTGGATGACTTAGAATAAACATTAGGACCACATCAAAGGCCAGTACCCTACGGGGAAATCTCTCAAACTCTGCTAGAGCGCACTCGAAAAATGGGAGAAAGACTTTTCTAGTCACGTAAGTTGAAGCGTTTAAATGAGATTCTTCAATGCAGGACTTCTCAGAGACTTTAATGTGCTCATCATAATTGTGCTTCCCCAAGAGAGAAATGTGATGGATAGCATCTTCCAGACTTCTGGAATCACAGAATTTTTTTCCACGTAGAACACTTATTAACAACTCAGAATCACTCGCGTTCAGAAAAAGCAATTTAAGGAATGCTTACCCTGGGAAGTACGGAGTAGGTACTACACATAACCTCAGAATCACATACTCACCATAACAAAACAAAGCAGCTAATTTACTTTGTGACAAAATAGGTCCAATACCAAAGGGAGAAAAGCAATAAAGGTAGGGAGTCTTTTAGTGCCATATTTCATTAGTTCTGAGACACACATTTCTTTTCACATTTCTAGATCTCTGAGATCCCGAATCAGGATGTGTTGAAGAGTTTGTGTCTGATGACCTCTGCTCTGTGGCATTCACGACAAACGTCTCAGTGCCCAAGAATGACCTAACATTAGCAACTTGAAAAAAAATCCCAAAAAATTAGAAACGCACTCCTGTAATGAGTTCACAGTCAAATGTTTGTGGGGAGCGGGTCTGAGTTGGTAACTACGTGATCACCCCCATTCCTGACAGGGAGTCAAAGCAGGCTCGTCACACTTAACTGCAAAGCCAGGCGAAGAGCTGTGCGCAGATGGTTTTTAATTATCTTACAGATTCCATAAGAAACAATGAGCAGCCATTGTCTTTAAAGGCACAGATATATATTTGTACACAAACATGGACAATTAACGAAAAGTGACATAAAAGAGCTGGACTTTAGATGTGAAGAAGCTTTAGGAACACCTAAATAACTTAGTTCCCTTATATTGTCCTTTTTTCTGTAGGTAAAAGACCGATAGATGATAAAAACCTATGTCTAAGTTCAAGTAGCTCTTTGAATGAGTGTGAAATAAATTCTAAGTGATATGAAAGCATTGCGTCATAGTTTAATCGGCAGTGATTTTTCCTTCGTAGCAGTATAGAAAATAACGGGGCATGTAAAATCAATTGTGACTTAGGATTAATGAAATGGATAACTGGCTTTTAATAAATTTATTTTAACCAATTCTTCCTCTCTAAAAACTTGCTCATTTCATTCTTGAATGGCTAAAATTCCCAAGGAAAGTCAATTAACTACCTTTAGGGTGAAATTTTGAGAATGGCCCTTAGTTATTTTATTCTTTAGAGTTTCAAGGTCATCAGTCTCCTCTTACTAGAAATCTCAAAACAAGCCACCTCCTAAAACAACTTGTCCTTAACAGGCATCTGCCTCTGAGCTGGGCTGGAGAACAAGGCTTTGCACGAGACCAATTCTTTGGAGAAAACCGAGCCTCCTCTTCTATGTTTTTGTTTTCCTCTGCGATTCTCTTTTTATGGTTGAAGCCAATAAGAAGAAGGGCTCTGAGCCTCAGCTGATCTCAATTAAACCCTCCGTGCAAGGCAGAGGGCAGGGTGACCCTGCTCCATCTCTCGTCCTCACTTCCTCGCTATGAAACGAGGGGATGGGATAAGACATTCTCCAGGTCCCTACAGCATCAACATTCTAAGCTTCACAGCGACTTCTCGAAAAGATCAGATGTGTTGTTGATTTTTCACTTGCGTTTTATACAAAACAAGCATATTACAATTAACCATTTCGTCTTAATAAGCAGATCTCTCACAGCATATTGCCGAATACTGAAACAAACGACAGATTAACATTTCTCAAAAGGTCAATGACATATCCCGGCACCTCTCTAAATTGTTTGACTGCTGTATTTTAAAATTATATGTGTTCTTATCTTGAAAGTAACCAGAAGTGCTGGATCTTAATGAGATAATTATACCTAACTTGAGATGGGCAGTTATAATAAAGTTAACTATTTATGTGATCTACAGTCACTAACCCATAAGACTGTGAGGTCAAGTTCACATTCATCCCATTTGCTGTGGTGTCCCTAGCAGAGAACATGGTGCCATTGCGTGGTAAGTGCTCCACACCTATTTACTGAATGAATAAATGAATGACTCAGTGGCATTGAGAAACCCAAGGGCAAAATGAATTTTTAAATGCCTAATACGTGCGTATGTTGTAAACCGCTATGAACAAGTACAGATGATTTAATGAAACTAATCTTTCTTCTCAACTTTCTTCCCTCCAGGACACAGTCCAGAAATATAATAACAAAACTCGCATTGTTATTGGCCCCAGAGATACAGGTGATTGATATTGAAGTTGGGGGGATTATTTATAATACACAGGCATAGGCATCTTCTCAGTCACTAATTATAAACCAGACAGCTTCAGTTGCAGCAAAAGGGGAATCCTAATCTGTATATTTGAATTCTTTTTTGAAGACTCATTGACCTCTTGGGAGAAATTTTGAAGAAAACACTGGCTCACCAGATGGACCTCCAAACACCAGGATTAACACTCCCTATAAAAGAGAGTGTAAGCAGCTCCCCAAACTCTGATGGGATATGTTACTGGGAGGCAGAAAATTTACTCTTGGAGAAGAATAGGCTGAAGTCCTCTAGGGTCTTATCTGACGAGGAGAGATGAGCTTTCGAGGGTGATGCTGGGAGATGTGCTCAGACAGCCTCTGCCCAGCCCTGGGGAGCTGATCAAGAGGAAACTGAGAGGCTACTGGGGAGGCATGCCCCATCAGCAGACAGGATGGAGCCAAGCTCCTGGGGTAGTCAAGCATAGCAGGTTAGTGCCGGGGCTACCGAGGCATCCAGCAAGGAAGGAGGACATGGCAGGGTCCGAATCCCAGAACCCTTCGCTGGCATGGGACTCTGAGGCAAAAACCACTGCCATTTTCATTCAGGGACTTGTTTATTCCCCATTTTGTATGACTTGCAAAGAGTAAAATAACACCAAAGTTACTTAACATTGGAGATGGACATTCAAATCCCCACTATCTTTCCTGACCGGTTTTCTGAAATCCCAGAGTTCTTGTAAAAGCTCTCTTACTCACCAGAGTTCATAATACAATTCATCCACTGAACTAATCTGGAAATTTTGTCCAAACCAGCTCCTTCTCATAAGTCAGCATCTCTGGGTCTTTCCATGCTCATAGATAGATAGATAGATAGATAGATAGATAGATAGATAGATAGATAGACAGACAGACAGACAGATGATAGAAAGAAAGAAAGAAAGAAAAAAGAAAAAGGAAGGAAGGAAGGAAGGAAGGAAGGAAGGAAGGAAGGAAGGAAGGAAGGAAGAAAGAAAGAAAGAAAGAAAGAGCAGAAAGAAAGAAAGAAAGAAATCGGGAGATGGTGAGCAGAGGAGAACGTTATTCTGATATTTTTCAAACCTGAGGAAATATTCGAATCAGGGGGCGCTGTATCTATCACAACAGAAACGTGCAAAGTAAGTCTATACCGTTTCGATTCTGTGCATTATACCGATACCTTATGTATTGATAAGAATCACCTTATCAATTTTTTTGGTCAAGTTGGGTAATTTAATTGATCCCATGTCACTAAATATTATAGAGTCAAGTGATAAATTGTAACCTGATAGTATTAAATCATCTCCATAGGTCACAGAGCTATATATTGAATATATGCATTTTCAGGATCCTAAAACCAGTAGCACAGTTTTTAAAGTTATGAGGTTATTTGGCAGTGTTGGGGGAGGTAAAAAAAAAAAAATTTATTTCATCTAACAACCCCTACTAATACTTATTTATCCTGAAGGAAAAACAAAATACAACTGCTACCTTGGTCATTATTTCATAGGAATTTGGAATGTCTGCCTTCGCCAAGATCCGCCCATTCTTTCAACGGAGGAAAGTTGGAGAGGGGAAGAGATGCACACACAGGGCACGATTACGCTCCTCTCCATGCACATGTCATCAGCCCACTCTCCCTTCCTCTCTTCTGATATGTGACCTGAACAAGTTTGCACCCCATGCTATGCTGAAGGCCGCAGGGAAAAGGTTTCACCGATGGCCTCAGACTGAGGCTGCAGTCCTTTGTAATCTGATCTCCGTGTCTTTTTGCACAGGCCCGCTCAGAGATGAGGAGGTCTGGGGTACAGAACACTAAGGGGGAGTCTGGAGCAGAGCATGTACTGAATGGAAACTAGGCATGCCTGTCTGTTTTGACCTCATCTCCATGGTGGAAGATGAGGTAACGTTCCACGGTCCTCCCTGAGGAAAATACGATGATCAGAAACCAGTCTGAGCTAGAACAAGTTAAATAGAAAGACTTTGCCAATTCTAAGAGGCCCGGGGTTTTCTACACATATCGTCAGGTACCTGACCCCACGGAGCTTCAAGCAAATGCGTAATAGATAAATAGGTAATCACGAGGCCAATATTAATTCTTTCAATAGGAAGCAGGAAAAATCAAGAAACAAGTCGGAGAAGCTGAGAAAAACCCAGAGCTGAGCTAAATCCCTATGCAGAGATTTACTTCTCCACTCACGAAGGATCATAGCTAACCCAGTAATATAGTTTACATATATATGACACATTCTAACGTATTAAAACTCTCTAAGTATGCAAATAAATTATGTCACAACATAAACCCCAGCTAGGTCTTCTTACCATAAGGAGAAGAGTCCTAATCACTGATGAAATGGTATTCCATGAATCAGCAACAGCCAGTCTGTGGATAAATAAATAAATAATGGGTAAATAAAAGGAATAAATGTCCAAGCTGGATATATATATACAGAAAACTACCATGATTACCTATAATAATGCCTTTAAAAGCACGCTACGCCCAGAACAGCATGCAAATCACCTGACACAGATAAATGTCACCCATTTACCTCTAGCATATGTTGTTGTATAGTTATATACTTCATTATAGATTTGGGACATTGTAATTTATTTTATATTTAATATTACAATTAGTTATTTCCAGGACTAACAGACATCTTACATTAAAATATCTTTAAAACTCCTATTTCATTTTTAAACTGTCTGAACAAAGCAAGAAAAATGATGGAATACTTCACAGAAGAAAAACTATAGCTTCCATTTCTAAAAACAAATCAGAAAGGGAGCTCTACACGATGAAACAATTAATTTGGGGAGCAGCTTAATTCAAAAAAATGCAACTACTGTAAAATGTGCAGTGACGTTTCTCTTGCATTTATTAAAGAGAAAGTCTTGGGAAATAAGATTTACATTACTAAGCTATGAATTTAAAAAGCGGGTGGGAGCAGCGAGAAGATCTGAGTCTACATCTACCATAAAGATTCAATATGATTTCTGATATCAGGTGACTATGTGATCCTATAAATAATATAAATATACTACTCTCGTTTTTTAATGGGGATATTTTTGAATGCCACATATTGGAGCAGAACAAAATCATATGAATGATGTTTTACAGTTCTAGCTACACTTTGATCTCAATAAAGTGTAAATAATTGAATTTATCCAATTTGTTTTTGCTCTGTTTTGATGAATTAAATTTGATCATTTCTTGTAGTGATTAATTTATCCGAGAAATCTTTTTTGATCTTTTAATCCAAATTTACATTGTATCTATTAAGCTCCTATTGAAGTTCCACGAGTAGATTAAAATTTTTAAATTGCATCATATTCAAGATACAGTGAGTCTATTTTTGTCTTAAACATACAGCCAAAGTAGCTGTGTGATTCTAGCAGGTAATTAAAAAGTCCACAGGACTTCTGGTTTCCAGACCAGCGTATAAGGAGCTTGAGAGTTGTCACTCCCAATAGCAAGTCAGAGAAGTAAGGTCACGGGCAAACCACGGCCTCGAAAACGAGAAAGATAAACACGAAGAGACAGAAAATCACAACTTTCAAGTGCAGAAACCCGTAAGCAGAAACCTCCACAGGAACCAGTACCAGGTTAGGAAAACCTGACCTATAATTGAGATATTGCTGGAGTTTCAGTTTCAATTCTGAGAGTCAAAAATTCTCAGGGGACTCAGTCGAGGAGGGACCCCACATGTTTGTGAGTTACACCTCCAGGAGACGGTCCAGGTGCTCACAGTATACACCAAAAAAAAAAGAGCCATTGCATTTCTGGCATTGGGGAAGAAAACAGAACCATGAAGAAACATGCCAGAGTGTTCTGTGGCCCCTAACAAGGCCTGTCTTCAAGAGAATCTATTTAAAGAGCCTTAAATAGTGGTGTTTTATCCGAGCCTAACTGGCCCAGGAGAAGGGAAATAGCCAACTCCAGCCCACTGGAGTGGAACACTCTAGCCATCGTGTTCCACTAAGGGGCCAGGGAGACTGAGAAGCGCTTGTGAAGTTCAGTCCAGAGGCGCAGGCTCACTAAAAGAGCGAGTCCTAATCACAGAGCTATGGATCTCTTACCTCCCCCTACCCCTTACCGCATCACTAAATGCCTACCCACTGCAGTTCCTTCCACCCAGTACATCATGTACAGCCATCAAAAATTTACAAGGGACACTAAAAGGCTAAAAAAAAAAAAAGCACTTTGAAGAGACAGAGCAAGCAGCAGAACCAGGTTCAGATATGGCAGGGATGTAGGAATTATCAAAGATTTTTAAAAATTCTTAAAAGAAGTCAGAAAAAAAAAAAAAACACTTAACCTGTAGAGGAACAAATATAAAAATTACATCTAACTTCTTAGAAACCGTGCACACAAGAAGAAAGTGAAGTAAAATATTTAAAGTGTTGAGAGAATAACATTCACCCTTACATTCACCTTGAGTTCTCCACCCTGAGAAATTATACTTCAGAAGTGGAGGAGAAATATATAAAGATTTTCTGAAACAAACAGAAATTGAAGGAATTTTTTTTTGCCAGTAGGAATTCTTCTACCTTCTAAGCAATGTTAAAAGAAATTCTTCAAAGAGAAGGAAAATGATATACATCAGAAAGTCAGATCTACATAAAAAAAGGAAGAGCATCGGAGAAGAAAAAAAGTAAAGGTAAAATAAAAATTTCCTTTTCTTCTTAATTGATCTAACAGCAGTTTATTCAAAATGCAATAGCAATAACGCATTTGAATATAGATAGAGAAACATACTTATGTATAAGTGAAATAAATGACAGCAATGATCCAAGGGACAGGAGGGAGAAATTAGGATTGTTTTGTCATTATGAGACCCTTACACTACCTGTGAACCAGGGTAGTGCTACTTGAAAAACGGACTTGGGTTCATTGTAAATGTATATTGCAAACTCTAGAAAAATCACTTTTAAAAAAAGTAAATAAAGTAAGTTGTCTTAGTTTATTCCAGCTATTATAACAAAAGACTGGGTGGTTTATAAGGGGCAAAAATTATTGCTCACAGTTCTGGGGGCCGAAAGTATCGCCATGGTGGGAGAGCACAGGAGGGCAAGGGCCCTCTTCCAGGTCGCAGGGAACCCTCTGCTCCTCTCTCCTGTTCGTCGTGATTTAATAAATGTTTATTAAGCACGTGGCATCAATGTCCTATGGCTTCCATGACCAAGTAGCTCGGGTTGGGTGGCTTAAACGTCAGAAATGTATTGTCTCAGTTCTGGAGGCTGGAAATCCAGGATCAAGGTGTCGCTGGAGCTGGTGTCCACTGAGGGCTCCGCGCCACCTCGTGTGACCACA
>NW_006438073.1:2346693-2348999 GCF_000325575.1 Pteropus alecto
GCATTTCCCCTCTTAATGAGGATGTCAATCATACTGGTTTCGGGGCCCGCGCTACTTAACTTCTACTTATCTGCAGTACCCCTATTTTCAATAAGATCACATTCAGACGTACTGAATGAATATTGTTAGGTCTTCAACATATGAGTTTTGGGGAGACACGATTCAGCCCGTAACACAGGTTTATGTATACAACACTGAGCTGGGCTCTGTTGGGGACCCAACATATTTATAAGGCCACCTGCCTTTGAGAACAGGGCAAAACTTATATATAACTATAGCAATTGCTCAACTGATATCACAGAAAAGTGATAGAATTAGGGCAAAATGAGGGGTACTAGTACTTCCGGTATGGCTTGAAGGGAGGGCGCTAGAGACCACTTACAGGTTGGGACTGCCCACTTCCGTGCTGGAAGCTTATGATAAAGCTTTCTAGAAGTAGTGAGGGTTGAGCAGGGACACATGTGAAGTCAGTCAGCGGAAGCAAGGTAAGAACACTTCCTGTACAGCCTTTGGCATGAACCCCCTTCCAGGGTCTGTAAATAGCTAAATGTCAGGCACAGTAGGGGGTCTTATCTAAGGGAGCAATGTGCAAGTGACATAGCTAGAAAATGATAAGCGTTGGCTCTGGGTGAAGTGAGGCCTCTGGGGCTTTGCAAACGGGAAGTAAGAAAAGCAACGTTTGAGAATGATTTTCCTGGCAGGGGTATGTAGACATCATTGCAGAGGAAATTTATTCATTCGTCAAACTTTTATTGAGCTCAAGCTCTCTGCAGGAGAGAAGATACAAGTATTCTTTCTAAAGTAAAAGATCATGTACAATTAAAATACCCATTTAGAGAGAGACGAAGGCTGGGACCTGCCCGAGAAGTGAATAACCTCAGGAAACTGGCTAGCTGACCTGCTTTTATCCGTTTGTGTATTTTTCCTTGAGTGCCACGTGCTAGAGTTTTTATTCATGAATAATCCCTGAAACTCATTTCCATCTTCGCTCTCCCGCACACTGCCTGCTCTCACACTCAGTAGACCGCAAGGACAATGCCGGTAGGCCCAAAGACCTGCTCCAGGGAGCCTCCAGCGTGGAAGAAACAGCAGCTCTCTAAGAGTCCTAATTGACCCCCAGTCATCAGAGAATCAGGCCCTCCAGGAGGAAAACCAAACATAATTAAGTAAAATTGAATTGCTCAAATTTCCAATTACATAAATCAATGATACTCTCCTTGGTACTGTACTGTATACTGTATATCACATGGATTTATAGGCTTTCGGATCGATTGACACAACTGTCATCCATGTTACATCAGCAGGTTCTCCACCTCTTGGTGTCAGCAAAAAAAAAAAAAAAAATACTTTTACATTCAAGATAAAAATCACACTTTTGAAAGCACAGGTCATCTCAAAAAATTATGCTTAGGCAGGATTTTTCATATAAATAATTCTCTATCGAGCAGTCTATCAGAGGCTGTTTTTTTCTTTCACCCTCTTTTTTTAAAAATTGGCTTTGTATGTTTTTTAAAAATAAATAAACAAAAGAATAAACAAAACTCATCTCTAATAGCAGACTTGGTAAGAAAAACAAAGCTTTTTTCTGAAAAATAATATTCTTTCTTAAGTGATTATACTTTATCATTTAGGTTCCTGATTCAATAGATAGAAAATTTTTGATTATCTTCTATTAATATGCATTATCTGTGGTTATATATATTAATATTGAGTTTGCAGATAGGTACAAATAATCTATTAGCTTATTCATCCTTTTATCTCCTCTTGACATTTTGACTTCTTTTATTTCATGAAACCAAAGAATTTTAAATATCTATTATAAGAAGTCCCCTGCCATTGGCCCAAAGTTTAACTAAATTAAAAATAAAACCCACTACTTTTTTTTGTTTCAGTGTGATTATCACAGCAATATAATAACATCAAAGAAAAGTTATAAAATAGAGACTCTCATATTGATTTCTACCTTCTAATACAGCTAATGTGGTATTTGAAGTACTTTTTGTAGTATTTCTCCATGTGTAAATATTTTATTGTAATTATAGTTATAAAAAGTTGATATCCTACTTTTTTCATTTGAGAGGTTTCTAGCAGCACTAGCCATTCTTTTTAATACAGGCTTGTAGCTGCACAAAGTCAAGGTCAGAGAGCAGAAGTCTTTGCCTTTGGACATGAATCATGGTGGCTTTGGCAGTATCAGCATCTCCTCATGGAGACATCAGCTTGCCTGGACCCAGAGGAACCCAATGGAGAATCCTCAAAATGCACCTTGGAAAAGCAGCGTGGGACCAGATTTGGAGGGTGTAGGG
>NW_006438073.1:2349017-2367427 GCF_000325575.1 Pteropus alecto
GGGAACGGGTAAGGACAAAGGGTGGACCTGGACTTGTTGCCGTAAAACACACAAAGTAGTATTTCTGGCCAGAAGCATGGCCTGGGGGCCCAGCTTTGGAAAGCTAAGCCGGCGGCTAGATGAGGGCTGGCCGAGGAAGAGAGGGTGGACCTGGGAACTCTGCCAGGCGTGCAGTGGTAACCCCTTGAGTTAAGGTCACAGAAGTAGAAACGGTGAAGAAATGCGACTCTATGTGAAGATGTGAAATGACAAGACTGGCCAAAAGACTTCCGCGGCTGAAATAAAAAACATAACCCAAAGGTCAAACACACTCTCACTCATCATCCCACGAACACTCTTCCTATCCACTCTTCCCTCTGAGCTCCCTAAGAAAAGATAAGCCCCCATCAGCAGATTGCTCAGAGTCACAGGACACGGGCACTGGTCGGGTGGTCACTGAGCCTCTGAAGGAGGTGACATTCTTTCGTACATTTCTTCTTTCTCCCCATTTCATGGGATTGGTAAACTTTCCACCCACGGCCCCTTCCAGGTTCTGCATGGCTGGGTGAAAAGTGGACTCGAGCACACTTGGGCCCCAGCGTCTCTGTCTCAAGACAGAGTTTCTGGTCCTAGGACAAGACTCGGAGGAGTGGTGGCCAGGGAAGAGCAGAGCAGGCAAGGCAGGCTGGGCCAGGAGACCCCACTTAGCCTCCAGACTGAGGGCCCACCAGACTGGAGGGCCAGGATCTTATCCTGTTATTGCCACCAGACCCCACTTCTCATTCAGGTGTTATCCGTGTCTGCATGGCTACCTTGGGAAGCCCAAAGGGCAGAGAGAGGAGGACAGGATCAGAAGGCCTGGGTCTCCAGTAGTGACTCCACGCTGACACCCACCCGATCTCCTACCGGCTGCCGAGTCTACACAGCCCACAGGCAGTCTCTTCGCTACCTACCCAGTCTTAAACATACTCAACCTTTAAAATCAGGAGATTCCACACAAAAAATTTTGGATCTCCACCTCCTTTGTAAAAATTGTGTCATCGAGCCATACCGGGCCCTAATTCACAGGTGGTAATATTTGGCTGGGGCAGAGCAGGGATGTCCCCTGAGGATTGTGTTCCCCTCAGGGGTCCCCACCCCCAACCTCTCCCACCACCCAGAGCAGAGTCAGTTGCCTTTTATTTTCATGCTCTGGCCAATGATTTTCTCATACTGGCGAAGAGACAGATACATTCTTGTACCCATGTCCCTAGAAAAAGTAGAAACATGAAAGATTGAGAGAGTCTATATTCAAGAAAATGAAGATATATTCCTACAGATTTAATATGCAAAAATTAAAAACAAAAAAATCTTTCCTCATTTAATTTTTCTCCTCATCGATGGAGGCATTTAGGCATGATGATCCCACTATTGATATGGCAAGACGGACAAGTGATTTCTTTATAGAAATTAAAATTGTTTATGTCGTGCATGTCTGCACAATAAAAAAAATGCCAAAATTTTGGCTCAAATGATTATCGTTATTATTTTTATTAGCATTATTAAGCACTAATTTACACAGAGTTCTCCACTAGAAGCTTCTGCATGTAACTATCCTCCAAACCCTTGGGGTAGGTTTCATCCTGCCCACTTTACAGATAAACAGGCTGAGGGAGATTAATTACCAAGCCTCTAACCACAAAATCAATAAGCGAGCCAAAATTACAACCCAGGTCTCCTTTGACCCCGAGCCCAAGCTCTCCCTGGCATTACACTTCTCTGCATTAATATGCCAGTCAGAACCACAACAGAAAAAGTATCGTGACAATAATTTTACTTATCGTTTCAAAGCTATCAATTAATTGTACAACAGTTAAGATATGGGCAAAATTTACATATTATAGAACACAGAGTACAAGTGAGATGAGTTACTAGTTTCTTATGCGAACCACCTGGCAAGGAATAAAGAGGCCTGTCACTGACGCCCATTTTCAGTGGCGCATTAGGGTCCTAGAGCCTGGCTAGCTCGGGGCATCTTCAAACTGTGTTCCCCGGAACCCTAAACATTCGTCAGAGGAGCTTCAGGGTCACCCGCTTCTTCCTGCGGCCAGAACAGTTCCACTGCTACCTGCCCGGTTGGCACCCACTTCCTAGTAAGTATAAGAAAATCTCTGACAGCTGCCACACGTTTGAAAACTAGTGAGCCGGTCCCATCTCTTCCTTTTATAAAAGAAAAAAAAGAGATTTTTAGACATCTGAAATGATCTTCCTCAAATCATACACAGCTATCGATGGCAGAGTTCGACCTAAAACTCTCTGAGAGCGTTGCCTCGTTGAAGGCAGAGGCTCTCACGTCGGAGGTTACGCCAGGGACCCGCGGAAGTTTGAAGAGCTAGTGACATCATGTTTCTGTATCACGCCACGCGCACCAGTTCACTGGCTGGTGTTTTTCTACCCAGTGTCACGCTTGGTTAAGCGTGTGCAGGCTTCAAAAGTTGAAAGATATTGCTCATTTTTTCCTAGGAATGTTAAGGTTTTTGTGACGCATTCAATCGTGTTCAGTTTGACTCATCTCTGAATTCTAAATAATGCTCATTTCTTTCCCAGTGTGGCGTGAACTTTCATTGTCCATCAGCTTTGGTGAACCATATGCAGGGAGCGTGACTTCTATAAAAATAGCTTTCCGTGAACGATTAGGTAATACAAAGTAAGCTAGACTTTAACCAGATACTTTTATACATATATGAAAGAAAACAAAACAAAACAAAATATATATATATATATAAAAATTAAAGGAAGGGGGAAAATTTTAAAAAGCACTTGAAAAAATAGCAAATGGAAGAACAATTATAACAATAGTTCACAATGCTTAAATGTGATTATTATTTATCATTATGAGGAGTGCTATGCAAATGTAATGGTAATTTTGACCAAGGTCAAACAGAAATATAGCAATTCCAAACATGTCTTTTGACGTTGGCACAACAGCAATTTTTTTACGACTATGAAATTGGCTCGGAGCCCCAATATCATGATGATTGATGACCGCCACCCCGGTGATCCAGACACCAAAACAAGCATGCCACTGCCAGACTCCTCTAGTGTATGTAAAGAAATTAGGTTTCCTATATTACTGTGGCGTTCTATCAAAATCTTTCCCACCTTTGCTTCATATTCCATTAGATAAACAGACCATCCGACAAAACTGTAATTTATTACATAAAGAAATCAGAATGGCTCAGAATGCGGCCTCAGCAGGCGGCTAGTTCTCAGCCATGTTGCTAAATGACGCCAAAAGTGCCATCTCGACTACCAGTCCATTCAGGTAAACACCTGATTCCTTGCCCTAATGAAGCTGTTGTTGAATTAAACTGATGAAATCCATTGTCCAACATGGCATCACATATTTCAGCTCTAGTGCTCACAAAGTAACTCAAAGGCTGAAAATAAAATTCTGCCCTTAAACCTAAGGTGAGGGGTGGGGGAGCAAAGTCCCATTGCCTTTTACCTCACGGCATCCACAGCCATAAAGCAAGACTTTCAATTACACGCAAATTCCTGGGAATGATGTTAGAAGTATAAATAAATAGGATACCACGCCCTGCTAACATGCTTGTTACTTGGAAAGAGAGATTTCCCTTTGGCCCCGTCTCCCATTCTCGCCTTTGCCCACTGATGACCGGAATGAGTATTCGCCCTGTAGCAGCTCTGACTGGGCTGTGATAACTCAGCTGGTGAGCACAAGGACAGGCACAGAACAGAAAGACTGAAGGGGGTCCCTCTGATGGGTGGATCTTGAGCTTCCAGCTTAAGAGATGGAGGACATGAAGGGAGAGGAAAAGCACAATTAAGAAGAGATGAAAGTCGTTTTCAGGATCATATCAGCCATCTCTGGTCCTTCTGGTACCTTCTCAACATCCCCAGATGCCCTCAGCTGTGCGCAGTCCCCAAATGAATATTCTAAAGGGCCTTAAACATTGCATTATCCTCTTTCCTACCCCCTCGGCCTCCTGCTCCCATCAAAAGTCCTCTGATAATGGGGGATAACTTGTATTATGTTCTTCCCATGATGCCTTGCATTATATTCTATGCTCACTTTAGCTTACATCCTAGACAACAAGGTCTTTGAGCAGAGAAACCCTCATTCCCTCAATGCCTCACATATACTGGCTGGCCTCAGTCATGTATCTATGGTCAGCTAGAGCGATCAAGCTGAGGAGGTGATGAGGGAAACTGAGCCACATATCTCTCATCATTCAGGCTTGATCATATGGTGGTGGTCACAGCATTCCAAAAGCAGTCAGAGAGAGCAAGTCCCAAATACAAGTGACTTTCAAATCTCTGCTCGTATCATGCTTGCTATCATCCCATTGGCCGAAGCATGTCACATGACCAAGGCCAGATTCGTCACATGGGAAAACTACTCAAGAGTTTGATATGGGGAGATGTGAAAAAAATCAAGGGCTGTTATTGCAACCTCCCTCATGTGACCTTGACCCTGCTGGTAGACGTGGAGGCAAGAATGGCGAGAAGTGGATGGATTTTCATTATATTTGATAAGTGAAGCCAACGGAGCCAGGTAATTGATTAGGATGGGGGATGAGGGAAAGGGAGGAACGATGGATGATTTTTATGTTTGGGGCTTGAGCAACTACACTGAAGCTGATGACACTTGTTCACAGGTGGAAGATGGGGAAGCAATAATAACTATCCTGCCCTGCCGCTGTCTCTCTAACTGTATACAACACTAATTCTCAAACTGTTTGGTTTCAGAAAACTTCCAAACTCTTAAAAGTTATCGAGGACCCCAAAGAACTTTTGTTCATGTGAATTTTATCTATTGATTTAATACATTCAAATTTTAAACTGATAAAGGTATAAAGTATTTATTAATTCATTTAAAAAAAAAAACAACAATAAATCCATTACATGTTTCCATAAGTAATACAATTTTATGAAAAATAACTACTTTCAAAAACAGTAAAGAGTGACAAGAAAGGCGTTTTGTAGTTTTGCAAATCTCTTTAGTATGTGTCTCAATAAAACACAACTGATTTCTCATTTCTGCCTCTGTATTTAATCAGTTGAGACTTTTTTGTTTGTTTGATACATATGAAGAAAATGCAGTCTGGCAGAGATGTGTAGTTGGAAAAGGCAGCTTATTTTATAGCTTTTTCAGATAATTCTTCAATACTAAGCCAAAATTCAACAGTGGTCATTTCTTAAAGGTTAGTTATGATATGGAATCTGAACCTACATTGACAAACTCCTCCCTACTTGGTTATCTTAACATCCATTTATATATTCTGCACTTTGAATGGATCTTTTATTAATGCATTGATTATTTGGAAAGGATTGTTTCATTAATTTATGCAAATCTTTCAATTGTTGATTGTCACTACACAATATTTTTAAAACCCCACATTCATTAATATTACCACAAGCCTCACCAAAATATTTTTAAGCACTGGGAAGCTATCAAGCTTATGGCGGCAGATATAAGTTTTCTAAAAAAATTAATTTTCTCTTGAAAGCTCAGATTTGATCATTGGCAACAAATAGTGTCAGTTGTTTTTTAGAAGTGACAGGCTCCCTTCATTCATTTTTAAAAGAAAATGTTTGCTAAATATCCAGGTATGAAAAACCAGTCTGTCTGTCAGATGTTTTCAAGTAAAAAATAGTATTTCATGAAAAAAAGCAGCTAGTGCAGCTCACAACTCAATCACACAACTGTTTTCTCTCCAGACAATTGTATCTCACTGTGTAACAGAAGCATTTTATGTGCACGTCTCACTTTTTCACACAGAATATTAAAACGATATGTACTCAAGGGGCAAGGTTTAAAAAAGTTAATAACTTTTAATGCTGTGTCAAGAAAATTCTTAAGTGAAATCGGCATTTTTTTTCTTTGTTTGTTTTTTCTCTGCGTATTTGGTGGTGAAAAATGCAATGAAAACTGGCACAGCTTGGGGCCACTGCCTTGATTCATGTTAAGGCACCAACAGTTTGCCCCATGATTGCTTTGGCACCATTAGTGCAAAAGAAAAATGACATCTAATGTTATTAGGAAAATCGTTTTGACCCACAGATCTCCCCCCTAACCAGTAGTGGGGACCCCCAAGGGTCTGTGGATTACACTTTGAAAACCAATCCATCCAGTACAAATTTATACAGATAAAATTAGTACATTTAGAGATATAAGTTTATAGAGAGAGAGATGTTGCTTTCCCCACACACTCTCACTATCTATGTGCAAGAGGAAACAGCCTCAAGAGCGTGCCATAAAAATGAGTCACTTATTTGACAAGTATTAGATACATATTGATGAAACCAATTTGTGTGTATAAAAGTAGTCAAAAGAAGAGTTAGGGTAAAAAGACTTTCCCAGATGAAAACCCAGAGCTGAGATATGGAGCAGCATTGGCCTGGGCACAGGGCAAAGCCCAACACCACACTGGAGAGCAAAGGGAGAATGTGAGCATGTGAGGATGATCAGAATGGGGTGGCTTTACATAAGGAAGAGTCTCGGAAGCCAAATTTTGAAGGGCGAAAAGAGAAGAGGAAAGACTTTGCAGACAGACATTATGGAGTAAGCAAAGGCAGAGCCTGACGCCGAAGGCAGAACTGTTAGTGAGTGGTTCGGAACACCAGCGCTGGAGAGCAAACCGCCCTGAGCTCGAATGCTGGGTCTGTCGCCTTTTGGTGCGTAGGCTTCGGACTCGGAGTGAGTCACATTGTCCCTCTTTGCCTCAGTGTCCTCCGCCGTAAATTAGGTGTAATACCAGCATCTATTCCACGGGACGATCACGACGATTAATGTGGTCACAGACGCAAACGACTTCACTCAATGTCCACGCTCCGGCAGGCTCCCAGCAGATGTCCGCTCGGTCGGAGCAGGAGCAGTGGTTGGGACTTGGAGCGGGAGAAGGAAAATTAAGGCAGGATTTGACGGGACGTAGAGGAAAGACAGCAAAGTAGGACAGCTGAGCTGGAATGAGAAGTACTCACGGAACATTCAGACTTGGTCGAGAAGCAGTTGAAGGAGAAAGCAGAGTGCCCGGCCAAAGGGTTTGGATTAAACTATCAAGCAGGAAGGAGCCGCTGAGAGATGCTGGCTTGGAGAGCCAGGTGACTTTTTAAGAAGAGTGAGGAAACCTTACAGGGACCGAGGATAGGAGACAAGCAGCTCTGCTGGGAGGCTTTTCATGAAGGCGTGTCATTAAGGTGGTCACTTGTAGACGGAACGTTTTTCAAAAGTTTCCGATAAAAGAGATTTCACAGATGAGGAAAAGGAAACTAAGAGATGAACTGGGCCTCGCAGCAAGGTGTGACACCACCCAAGTCACACTCCAGTGGCCACTCCCATCAACCACGACCCTCTCAATGCATCGGTAGACGTGTCACATTCAAGTGAAACTGCTTCCTCATTTGGGGTTGAAGTTTAAAGCATACACACTCGCATGCACACTCACACACGCACACACACACACACACACACACAGATGTGTTGTCTCAATGAGTAAAAATTCTAGGGATAGTGGCAACACCCCAAACTCACACCCCAGTCCACACTCCCCTACCCCACCACTCTCTCAGTACATGTGTAGACGTCACATATAAATGTGAAACCGCTTCCTCATTTGGGGTTAAAGTTAAACACACACACACTCACACACACACTCACACACACACACACACACACACACACACTGTGTAGCAACACTGTTTAAGATATTTAAAACTTTTCAACGTCATCTTAACATCATTAAGAGAAACTCACATCCTTTGTAGTCCCTGATCACTCAGCAACCTCATCACTTGACACTTCCCCCAAGTCACCCACTTTATCAGTTTTTCAGTTCAAAATGACTAGAAACAAACTCCTACTAGCTCAAGAATGTGTGCGTGTCGCACAGGGGTGGGGGCAAGGGCGGAGCAGGGGAGAGAATTCCTTGGCAGATGCACCTGATAACTCAGAGTTGCATTCCAGCCATATCAAGCTAATTGCAGTTTTCCAAACACAGGGTCCCTCTGACCTATGAGACTGAGGCTGGAATGTGAGGGCACACCCACCTTCTCAAGGGAAGCCCAACCAGCCTTCTTCTGCTCCTTCCTTCACCTCCAAAAAAGCCATTTCTTGGTCACTGCACAGCCCAGCCCCTCCCCCACATGCCGAGATGCCCTCCTTTCCCTTCTCTAGCAGCCTCCTAAGGCTCACTTTTGAGACCCTGTCCTCCAAGAGTGGTCCCCAGCATCCCTGGAGAGCAGATTAGGAATGCAGAAGCTTGGACCCTTCTCCAGATCACTAACTAACTAGGAATCTGCATCTTAACGAGCTCTCAAAGAGATTCCCGTGCACGTTACTATTTGAAAAGCACTACAAATTAGGGAATCGGCTAACTTAATTGCATGACGGTTATTTATGTACCTGTGTCTCCTTGAAGACACGCATTTCTCCTTGCAGAAGACCTGATACATAACAGGTGTTCAATAAATGCTTGCTGGATAGATAAAGGAATAATGATGAACATGTTGAATGTGATTTGTTCTTACATATTTACGAATGATTTCTAAACCAGAACTCAAATAGTTATCCAGTAGAGGGTTCATTTTATCTTCATCAGCAGCAGAAACAGTAAACATACAGATAATAAATTCATTTTAAGGTATTTATTTTTAAATGCCTACTTATTTATATCAGCTACACCTGTTCCTTTATTGAAAAATCTTTGGTTTTACGGAGAAATTAAACTATTTTGATAGAAAATGCATACGCTCTAGGAATAAAACCATCAGAAATATATATATATATATTTTAATTAGGCCTTAAATGTTGACCAATGAATCTTGATGACAATTATTGACTTGTAAATCTCACCCTGGATTCATGGGCGGTAGAATCTGTGCATCTAAACTTTGTTCAATCGATATTTTTATTTGGGCCTTTTTCTCCCTTTTTTATCTTGTCAGCGGTTGAGAGCAGTTTGTCATTTTTAAGTTCACGAGGATTAGTCTTTGACTAATTGGAAGATCTGCCCATTATTTAAATGATACTTGTTTGCAGTTCCATCGCCGTGGATCTAAAAAGGTGGCAGACTGGCCCATCCATTCGGTTAGAAAAGAATAAATGAACAGAGAGCCTGACCGTGTTCTCTCGTGGGAGGCTCTCTGTCGTGGCATTGTTTCTCCAGTATTAATTATCCACGTGAAAATAATTCACTGTGCTGCACGATGATCTGCCCCGCGCCACGCTCCCCAGGCGGCTGCTCCCGGCCCGCCTCTCCTTCCTGCACGGTTGCAGCTCCTGATGTCAGCAAGCGCTGTGCACTGATGTGTTCAGTCCGCAGCACGCCGGGAAATCACGGCTCCAGGCAGCCCAGAGTGATTTCGGCTTCGGGCTGCTTCTAAAAGTGAGGTTAGCTCTCATCCACGCTGCAGGAAAGACTCCTTTACAAACCTGGCACCCCTTCTCCGGTTAGGGTTTGAAAAGAGAGTGCCAGCCCTCCGTGTGCGAGCTCTGAGAGGAGGCGCGTAGCAAGGTGTCATCGACAGGTCGACAGGTCGCCGAGGAGTTCAGAGGACTGATGTCACAGAACTGATGGGAACGAGAGGGCAGAGCAGGGTGGGGGGAGAGGGAGGGACTTATGGGGCCACCCTCGTCTCGTTCTACAAAAGGGTTCCAAGCCATTAGCATTAAAGATTTGACCTGCTGGTCCCTGCACTGTCGAAAGGGTGAAGGGAGAATGGGTTCC
Source organism: Pteropus alecto (assembly GCF_000325575.1). Classification (NCBI taxonomy): domain Eukaryota; kingdom Metazoa; phylum Chordata; class Mammalia; order Chiroptera; family Pteropodidae; genus Pteropus; species Pteropus alecto. The sequence goes on from NW_006438073.1 coordinate 2,358,728, forward strand.
AGTGACGGTGAAATGCAGGCCTGACTTTGGACCCGGAGAACAGAGGGACGCAGGGACACAGAAGTGCTCAGTAAAGGGCAGGGCAACCGAGGCCTGGAAACGTTCAGATGGTTTCAGTACAGGGGCGTTAAGGGGCTTTTTCTTCCTCCCATTCAGACAGGTTCGTGCATTCACAGTGATGGTGCGAGCTCTAGATTAGACCCAGTTCCCGAATCCTGTGTATTAGTCTGCTCCAGCTGCTTTAACAAAATGCCATAGACAGGGTGGCTTGAACAACAGACACCTACTTCGCACAGTTAGTTCTGGAGGCTGAGAAATCCAAGATCCAGGTGCCAGCAGATGAGATTCTGGTGGGAGCGGCTCGCAGACACTGCCTTCTCCTTGCTGTGTCCTCACGTGGCAGAGAGGGGGAGGGAGAGTGTGCGAGGGCACGCTTGCTCACACTGGTGTCTCTTCCTCTTGCTATCAGGAAACTAATATCATCACCACCTCTTCTAAACCTACTTCACCCCCAAAAGCCCCAGCTCCAAATACTGCCACCTTGGGGCTTAGAGCTTTAACATGAGAATTCTTAGGGGACACAAATATTCAGTCCATGACACTCTGTTAGGAGTTTACCTACCATTAGGTAATATACTAAAACAGACTTTTCTTTGGCTTTTTTACCTTCGACCAAAGTCATTTTCTGGATATTTGCATAATCATCATTTTAATAGACAGAGTGGGACTTCATTTTTCAGGATGCAGCCCAGCCTCCTCCTCCAGCCTCCGGGCTTCCCACTGCCCCTCCCCCACCTCCAGGGCCCCACACCCTGCTCTATGTACACTTTGCACACTGGCCCTTCATGCCAGGATGTCCGCTCCCTCCTCCCTCACCTGGCTACCTCACTCACACCTTTGGACGCAGCCCAGGCAAAGCCCCCTTCTCCAGATCGCTATGCACCCCCTTGGGGTGTCCAGCAACCAGCCTCTCCCATTCAGACATTCACCACGCTGTCCTGGAACACCGCTCTGCAACGGTGCCAGCCACGTCTGTGCTCACACAAAGCATCGCGCCTGCCTCCGGACAGCTGTAAAAACTATTCCATAAAATAATCGTCGTGACTGTCCCCTGAAACCCAGTTATAACAATACGTGGAAGAGAAGAGGGCTGGAAGTCAGAGTCAAGTCATAATATTCTCCCTCTCTCTCTAACCCACCCTCCCTCTCTCTCCCTTTCTCTCCCTCAATATCTCTCTCTCTTCCTCCCCGCTCCTTCCCCTCTCTCTCCTTAAAAAAGGATGACCAAATTTTCATGCTTAATAGAAAGAAGAGCTCGGTAGGGACAAGCAGACAGACGGCACCAGTTCCAATTGTGCTCTCCCTCTGCCCTGGCCCCTGTCCCCCATAGCCCGGCCAGGGGAGGAGGGTGCCCTTTCTCTGCAGGGGGCGCCCTACGTCCCTGTCGCCCCACTTGAACCAGAGCAGGAAGTTCTGAGGCAGATCGGGGGTTTTCAAAATGTGGCAGCTCCTCCTCTCGCCTTCCTCGGTGGCACACCTCCCACGCTGCTCCCCAGCCCCCCGGAAAGGAAGCTTCCGGAGCTGAGAGAGTGAGCGGCTCCAAAGGCCTTTGCTGCTTTCGGCGTCACGGCCAACCGTCCCCTCCTCCACCTTCCCATCGAGGTCTTTCTACTTCTATTTTTGCCACCGCCTCCCATGTCATCTCCAGATGAACGTGTTTTCTCGCCCAATCTTCAAGTTTCAGGCCCAAAGTTCACCCAAAAATGAAGTCGCGTGGCCTGGGGCAGGAGAGGGGGCTGGTTTCTCGCCCGTGTGGTCCGAGCTCGGCTGTGGGACGCTGCAGAGTCTCCCCGCACGTGGCGTGTTGAGAAGCGCTGCTGTGGTCTACACCCGCAAACGGATTCATGAAATCCGGGAAGTTTCAGGTGTGCGGTTAACCAATGTCACCATAAGGAAAAGAAATAAATTAGACAGAAAAATAAATAAATATAAACGAATCTCCAAGAAGAATATCGGGGGGGGCGGGGGACTGGCGAAGATGGTAAATTTTCTGTTATATGTTATTTACCACAATTTTTAAGATTGAAAAAAATAAGTTCAAAGTTAAAAAAAAAAAAAAAGGTAATTCTGAGGTCAGAGATCTTTATGGTTACCTTCCTGACAGCAGAGTGTAATTTTCAATGGTCAGCTCTATGAATTATCCCTATGTATGGTGGGTTGAGTTGTGTTCCCCATCCTCAAAAAAATACTGGTTTTTTTTTTTCATGTCCTAACTCCCAGAACCTCAGAATGTGATCCTGTCTGGGGTCATACTGGAGTAGGGTGGGCCCTTAATCCAATATAACTGGTGTCTCTATAACAAAAGGAAAAGACACACAGACAGACACAGGGAAGAGGGCCATGTGAAGAGGAAGCAGAGATCAAAGGCATGCAGCTACAAGCCGAGGAACGCGAAGAATCGCCAGCAAGCACCGGGCCCCGGCCCCAGGGAGGTGAGGAAGGGTTTCACCAGGGCCGGCAGAGAGACCCAGCCCTGACAACATCTCCATTCTGGACTTTTAGCATCCAAAACTGTGAGAGAATCAACTTGTCATTTCCGGTCACCCTATTTACGGTACTTTCTCATGACGGCCCAGGGATGCTAATCCACCAACGATACAAACCCCCAGAATCTTCGGGAATCTGCTCTGGTGTTACACAAACCTTAATCTCCAGCCCCTGTGGTGTCCCTTCTGACACAGGTGCACACGCAGTAGCTCAGTCACGCGATTCTTCATGTTCTCTCAAGGGCCGCTTACACCTCTGGGACATGGCCTGTTCTGTTTGTAAGCGACACAAGCCTAGACCCTTTGGCTATGCTACATGACCAAGTTCCCTGAGTCGCTGAGTCATCTCATCTCCTCTGCTACAATAGCCTTTTGACACCAAAGTGATAAGAATTGAAAATGATATTCTAAATGAGACTCTGCTAGTCCTTTCATATAATAGTAGAATAATTCTCTTTGACTCAAATTCAATACACTCTATTCACACCTCTCAAAGCTGTTGGTGCATTTTTATATTGCTTTATCATTGTGGTTTCAAGTACCAGCTATTGTCACAGGGGAACCACAGACTGCTGGAGGTGGAGAGGCTGTAACCCCTTTGCCCTTGGCCTCTCGTTTCATCGCTGTCTGAAATCACACACTAATGACGTGCATTGAAAATATGCACTTCATTCCATATTACAAATTTCCCATAGCAATTAGGTCAGGTATAGAGAAGCCCCTCCTCCTCCAAGTCCAGGGCAGGAACGAAAACTGACATTTACCGAACACCAACTCTGCCAGGCACTCCACATACGTGATCTCCGCACCCCTGCGAGTTAGGGGTTCTTGTTTTTATTGTTTCCATTTCATACAGATAGATTCAGAGCAGGAAAGTGACTTGACCCAAAACCTCTGCTGTAGGATCAGACCCAGGGCTAGAATGCAAGTCAGCCTGACACTGAGGCCCACTCTTCCTCTGTACCACAGCGCCAGCAAGCAGAGGTCAGGTGACATCATTCTCTTCTGCCTGAGGAAAATGGAGACTCGAGGAACATAATAACAAGTCAGAGAGGCAGTGTGTGATGTCAGAAAGAGCACTGTACTAGGAGTAAGGAACTCTGAGCTCTAGAATCAGCCCTTCTCTCTGCTTCTATAAGCCATAATAAGCTTCTACAGAGCATAAACTGAGTTTATTTAATTTACCCATTGCTGTGTTATGTTGAGCACATCGCTGACCCTTTCTGGGCTTCGGACTTGTCATCTGGAAAATGAGGGGCTTCAAGGAGGCAACCCGGTAGGTCCCTGTGAGCTTTCACCTTGATCAGCTCTGAAGCAGGAGTCTTGGGTGGAGAAGGAGGGTCCATTCCTTTGTGCCTTTAGTTTCTGTGTACTTACGTGCTCCGTGTCGCTCATCATGTTTAGCACAGAATGTTTTCAATTTCATATTAATTTATTTCATTTCAGGTTCGTTATGCTCTTGGTTTTCCGCAGAGAGAAGGACATATGGCCAAACGAGGAACAAGAAGGCTCACTCTGCAGCTCTGCCAGATCCCATGCGGGAAGAGCCAAACCTCCCTTGTACTGCTGTGTCAGCGACAAGAGGACACTGGGAGGGGCCGTGGGTCCAGTTCCTGCAGCTCAGCTAGTCACCCCTGACCAAGCACAGCAGTTGCCATGGTGACCATTGCACTGTGCTCCGCGGAGGCCGCAGGTCACCACTGCAGATGCCCCCACTAGCAGACACACGCCCTCTTCCCTCCCCAGCTCGCCCTGACTCAGCAGCACCAGCCACGCAGCCCGGCCGCCGCCCGCCGAAGCAATCGGTGAGCTGGGGGTCAAACGTAGAAGCAGGTGGGGAGCTTCTCTCCCCGCGTCTCTACCACACGCAGAATAAGCACCGCACGCACGGCAAAGACCTCTCCGTGGGACGGAGGACACCCAGGGGACAGTCCTCAGCACACCGCGTGGCAAGTACATCGGCCCCAAAGAGAAAAGTAGAAAAACACCACATTTCCTCCTCGAGCTCTGAGTTGAGAATTGTCCTCTCTGCAGTTTGAAGATGTGGGTCCTGCCAGTGCCTCTGATGCGTATATGAATCACCTGGAGTTCTCATCAAAAGGCAGACTCTGGTTCAAAGGTCAAGGACAGGGCCTGAGGGAATGTCTTACAAGCTCCCAGGTGATGCTGCTGCTGCCGGTCCGCGCCCCCACTTTGGGTAGCAAAGCCGGAGGTCACACCAGCTCCTACCAAACGCAAAGCTGACCTGCCCAGTCACTGCCATTTATCATTTCAATAAGGAATCACAGTAAATATTAGCTGGCTCAGAGCATCCATTTCTATAGGACACAGACTACATCTGCTTGGAATAAAGATCATAGCTACGATTTATGGAGAACTTGCTCTGCCAGCACACCCACATACACACACACACACACACATACACACACACACACATACGTGACTTACCCAAAGTCACTCGGTCGCTAAGTAGGCGAACCAGGACTCAAAACCATCTGTCTTGCTCCAAACCATATGCTTTTCTGTCACCACACTGCTTCCCTGCGAGTCTACAATGCACGCAGCAACACACAGAAGGGCTGAGTGCACACTGCTCCCCAAGAACAATGATCTTGTCATGAGTTTCTGTGTCCCCCGATTGCCACTGCTTCAGGGTAGGATACTAAGAAAACCCCAAACAGGAAAATCCCCAAATTCACCTCTGGTCAGCCCCATGGCTATTATCTCAGAGATTTGGGTTTTCATTCATTTCATTCACTCATTGAGCACTGCCTACATACAAACCATGTGGCGATTAGAAGCAGCAGAAGACAGAAGCTCTGCTCTCCCCATTCTATGTCCCATCCCTGATTTTTAATCTCTTCTTCTCTGGGTCTTAAGCAGGTTCACAGTGTTTGTCCCGACTAGACCCAGACTCTGCCATGAGCAGGCTTCTGCCACCGCTTACCGCAGGCTGAGAAGTCTGGGTACCGGAGCTGAACTTCAAAGGAGTCACCAGTGGAGATAAACATTCTGGGCTGGGATGGTGAAGTGACGAGGATCTAAGGCGCCGGGGTCATGGGGCTCGGCGGCGGGCCGATCGAGCTAAGATAGAAAGTCCCGTCTCTGGAGTCAGACATCTGGCTCAAAGTTTCACGTCAGTACTAACTCGAAGTGACCATAGAAACATTATTTAACCTCTTTCAGCATAAGAGTTTTCTTTTCCTATTTTTCACCTAAATATTGGGATTACAACCACCCACATCAATGGTTGATTGTACAGCTGTGCCAGTTTCACAGTCCCAGGCACGCGATGGGCCCTCGTGCAGACTAGTTTCCTTCCTTCCCCCGGGTGTGAAAATAACAAGTTCAGAGTGAAGTCAGGAGATAGAAGTAAAGGAGTGGACAGCAGGACAGGGATGGGGCAGAAATTAAGTCTGGTGCTTCTTAGGAGATTGAGTATCTGGATCGGGCAAGGGTGGAGGAAGAGATAGAGCAGACAAGTGGATGGCGGTCACATGACCGATGCCACATCCTTCTTTCCCTCCATCCTTCCTCCCTTCTTCCCTCCTTCCTTCCTCCCTCCTTCCTTCCCTCCCTCCCTCTCTCCTTCTTTCCTTCCCTTCCTCCCTCCTGCTTTCCTCCCTCACCATTTACACACATAAACAATCGTCTTAAAAAGTGCCTGGTGTGCTGCTGCCTCTGGATCTTAAAGGGCACATGGAGGGGCATACGGTGTTCTTGCTGGGTTCCTGACCCCTCCTTATGGTCCTCAGGTGAACTCCCAGTGGGAAATCTTCACCTATCAGCTCTAGGACATGGTCAGATCTGAATGCCCCTTCTCACTGATATAGAACCCATGCATAAAAATACACTTTATCTCAGACAAACGGGCTTCACCTAAATAAACACAGGAAGAGGAGGGGATTTTTTTCATCGCTTTCCCAGTGAGCGAGGCAGTACTGACAGACTCCCCCTGGTTTTCAGACAATGGCAGCTTCTGCTGGATGGCCAGCAAACCTATTTCCTCTCGGCCATATTTCCCAGGGTCTGCTATAATTGGGTAAGGCTACGTGGCTAAATTCTGTCTGATGGATGCCAGTTCAGGCCTGGCCCATGGAAGCATCCACACAATCCTGTCTTTGGTTCTAAATGAGCAGAGGGTAACCTGAAGCCATGAGATGGCGGAGCCACAGAAAAGAAGCAGTCTGGGTCCCTAATGTGAGGCTCAGGGTGGCCACCAGAACCATTAGACTGAGGCATGAGCAAGAAATAAACTTCCATCAGGTTAAGCTCTGAGAGGTAAGGATATCGTTAGAGCAATTAGTAAGACTTATTCTTACGAAAACGGTGATGTGAGCTCTTGCCTAAGCACAGATGAGTGTCAGCCCCTCCATCCCCACCTGGCTATAGGCACGAAGGACCTTCGGTCTTCATGGAAGTGCAACCCACATGATTTCTTTTTATAACTAAGCAGGCAGCCTTTCTGTGGGTTCAGCCAGTTTCTATCCAAGTTCATTGTTCAGAAACTGAGAAGTCACTGACAGCCAGGATGACTTCCCGTCCCCTCTCCAACCAATCGCAAATGTCTCTTCCAGAGCTGCCCCTTAACATCCACATCACAAGAACCAGCTTGAGAATTCCAGCAAGTCTCTCCCTATTGATTTGGGCTTTAGAAGTAGAGGACCGTGGAGGTGGTGGCGGCACCGTAAGGTAAAATCTACCCTTGTTATTGCAAAGCTTCACGTGTATTTAATTTGGCTTCTTTGAGCAATCCAGAATCTAAAAATAATCCACTACCAGTTTCATGCTCTGTCACAGGTTTCTGATCCTACATTGCAGTGTTTTTCAGTATTACTCAAGAGCAGGAATTCTTAAACTCTAGTGTGTGTACAAATTTCACGGAAATCTTCTAATATGAAGATTTTGATCGAAAAGATCTAGGGTAGACCCAAGATTCTAATAAGCTCGTAGGTAACGCTGACGTGGCTGATTTGAAAGCTGCATTTTAAGTAGCAAGTCTCTCTAGGGAAAACAGGACTGATAGAGTGAGAGAGATTTTACCCCTAAACTCCATCACGTGCATCTTTGCCTATGTCCTCAAAGAAAGGGAATTTCATCCATGTCAATACGATCGTCTTCTTGTGAATCCACCCCACGTGTGAGCTTCTACTTCTGTTTTCTTGCACCAATAGATCAGAGTAGAGTACCTACAAGGGCCTCCCTCAAGCACCAGCCCCCAAGACATTTCCTCTGTCATCTGTATGCTGGTCACAACAGGTCAGAGATGAGAAGGAGGGTCGCCACCCAGAATCGTGGCAGAGAGGACCTCCAGGATCTTTGTCAGGAGCCTCAGAGCCGATTCTGAGACCGTGGATTTTCAGATCATGGTATTGCCAAGGTGCTTGGAGACCATCTCAGACATCATCTAATTCTGCAGTTTTTGAAATTTATCTTAGTTGTAGATTTTTTTCTTCCAATACAAGGACACACTCATAATGCTCAAAATAAAAAGAAATAAAAAGTAGGAGGTCTCAGGTAGATGAAAGATGAGACTTTCGGAGTCTCAGCCCTTCTGATAGGATGACGTGTCCTGTATCTCGTCAGCAGGATCGGCAAGATGAAAATAGTACAGATGCTTTTTTTCAATGCTTGGCTGTCTTCACCTTAGTTCAACTATTTCCATTCATTTAGGGAAGTTTCCAGAGACGTGGGGGTAATACAGAGAGAACACAAGCTTCGTGTTCAGGGAAATCTGGATTCGAATCATGACCATACCGCTTATTGTCCATGTGGCACTGGACAAGTGACTTTTCCTCTTTGCACTGCTATTTACTCATGAGTACACTAGAACTAATTCCCGTTTGGCTTGATCGTTGAGAAGATGAGATATGAACTTAAAATTCTTGTGTTACACAGCTAGGCAAATGGTAGGCACCCCAAAGTCACTGGTTCTGGTGTATGGTCCACATAGGAATATACTTGACTATAAAAATTATCTCCATTTTGGAGAAATTTCACTCGATTTGCTCAGACTCCATTCATGCTAAGGAAAACTCAACTTTAGCCACGCTTGACATCTGTCCAGGAGGCTTTCAACATAGCCTGAAGGAGGCTAAGAGCATGCATCAAAGAAAACCCCAGGTCACATGCTCACCCTAAACACCTCTGAGAT
>NW_006438073.1:2367451-2415114 GCF_000325575.1 Pteropus alecto
TGATGTCACTTATGATAGGCAGGGCCAGGGCCAGCTGTAGGGGCTGTCCGGGTAAGGCAGGAAAGATGGTTTTCCACAAGGCATCTGCCCACTACGCCTGACAGAACCTCACCGTAGAGAAAATTACATTATTGCTCTGCTCTTGATAAGAATCGCAAATTCTTGATAAGAATTTTATTGAGGCCTCCGGACAGCTTGGTGGAGCACACTTCTGAGGACAGCCTTCATTTAGAGGAGTTGGGAAATCGAGGATATGTGCCTGTTACACACTTACATCAGACACGCCTACGGCCTATGGCAACTGCAAACGTCATGGAGATACACAGCAGACATGGGCTCGAACAGCTAGATATTAAAAATGAAGGGTGAGCGTGGTATAAGGGAGGGACATCAGGTCATTTGGGTCATCGGTCATTTTGCTCTGAAAGCCAAAGACCCACAGGCGCCTCCCACCTTCTCTACTCGAGGTCTGAGGATCGAGGCCACCAGAACAGCTGGGAGGCCTGTTGGAAGATGTAAGTGCCAGCGGGTCACTGCGGGGTGAGTGAGATGCTCTGAGATGGGCTGCCAGGAACCTGCAAGTCGGAGAAGTCTGAAAGGAATCCTCGCATTGACACACAGACGTCTGGCAAGTCCTCTGTCGAGGGATGCTGCTTATTTACCCCTTAATGAAGGTGAGTTTGCTGTGATTGCCATTGCTTTGATTTAGGGGTCTGGGTATTTCTGGCGAGAGATGGCTCAAGTCAACTGTGACAAGAGTCACTAGAAGCTCTGGGTGGCCAGAGATCTTCCAGAAGAGGAAGAAGGGTGCTGCCAGGCAGAGAAGGGGGGAAAACGGAGGATGGAAGAGAGGCGAACAGTCACCATTAGAAACCCCCAGATGCAGAGCCCCTGGCTCCCCCTCTGCCCGATGCAGCTGCGCCAAGGCCATCCCACCAGCCCAACTCCCCCTCCTGGAGCCCCTGTCGTCCCCCTCCCTCGCTCTTGGAGGTCAGGTGCTCTCTTAGTCATAAAAATCCCAACGTTCTACATCGCAAACAAGGGAAGTCCATTCGATTTTTCATTTTTGGTTAGGTGCTAGGCATTTTTCTTTTCCTCTATGGCCAGTCATTCCCTCAGGGTGTATCTCTCCATGGCTAAGCACCTGTCCCACCTGGCCCATTGTCCAGCGTGGCCCCCACATCAGCGGTTCACAGCCTCAGCTGCACAGCTGAATCGTCTAAGGAGTGCTTTTAAAATAACAGTTCCTAGGTTTCAACCACAGAGACTCTGATTTACTCAGTCAGGGGTGTGCCCTGGACGATGGCAGTTTTAAAAGCTATGGAGGGGTTTCTATTATGCAGCCAAGATTGAGTCATTTCACTAGACCTGCTAAGGGCTACACTGCAGAGGAACTGACAGGACCAGAGTTGCTCAATGGTGACTCCGCTATGCAATCACCTGAGAGCTTTAAAATTCACCAAGTCCCGGGCCCCACCCGGGCCACACAAACCAGAATCTCAGGGGTGCCAACTAGGTGCCCCTGGTGATGGTAGTCTGCAGCCGGGATTGAAAACTGCCAGTGTAGACCACAGGCGTGGCCAGAACAATCACAGGAAGAAGAATGAGTGAACAACTGCTCCGTGGGAGGAAGCAAAGGAATAAGGAAAATATTCTCCATTTACATGGCCACGACAATGAGGGTCTTTTTCTCAGACACTGATTCCACTTCATCTATTTGCCTATCTTTTCCGACTGTGTGTTGGTTACCTGCCTGCCAATATTTGTGCATAGGCTCTAGGAGTTGACAGTCAATAACGTGTCCCACCTGCAGACTTAAACAGGCCTATTACCCGGCACAATGCTGGCGTGATTGCCTCTGTATTGCAAAATGATTTTATCTGCTGGTCTTTCACTCTGCCAGTCTGTGGGAGAGAAGATGGCCCAGCAAACTGGGAGCGAGTTAACAAGCCTGGCTGAGGAAATGAGATTCCTGAACATCCGCTGCCTACTACTAGACTCTCCTAAACATTTGGGATCATCGCTAACAAATTTCTTCAACACATGTATTTATTTTAGTGTGGATATTTAGGGCTCCCTATTTTTGAAATCCCTAGAACTATTTTATTACCTGCTTTTTATCACATGAACCATGGGGGAAGTTTAGTAATTTGTATATTCTGGTTTTAAAGGGTAAACTTGTGGCACTAAAAACCAAGGTATGTACATTAAGAAATAAAAGTCAAGAAAGAGACTAATTGGCCAAAGTAATTAAAACTGCCTGCAAGTACGTTAATTCCTAGATTCATCGGTTATCCCCATTGTCCTCATATTTATTTCTGTTCAGATTTCCTGACTAAAATAGAAGATCGCTCTTTCTTCATTTATGAAAGAGCTCTTCCCATGGCCTTGGATTCCGCTCTTTTTCTATGGGGTAGGTGACAGAGGGTAAAAGGGAACTTCTGGAACTGTCAGTCCCTTTTCTATGTAGCAACCACCCTGAGGAAGTCTCAGAGTGGTAGAGCAGAAAATGTTAAATAAGTTAGTTTGGAGAACTTGCCTTAGAGCTTGAGTATAAACAGTTGTCAGTCACGCGGGTGTTACAGACAAGCCTGAGTGCCTTTCTCAGACCAGCCCACCTCTGCCACCAACAGCATGTCGACTTTCCCTTGGGGCAACATGTCTCCCCAGCCTTACTCACTCAGCTGCGGCACAGCTGGGGCTAAGCGAAGAATTATACAAATGAGCCGTATCTACAGGAAGCAGTCTGCTCACGAGGTGAGGTGAAGGAGAAAGTGAGACTGTGAACAGACCTACACTTACCACATTCTGCTAACTGAAGAGAAGAAAGAAGGGGAAGAATGTTCTCTCACACAATACCCTACGGGATAAGGAGAGTTCCTGATAGTCATGAGTCTGGCCTCTCCACTCCGGGAACTTCTCGCGAATAGGATCTATAATTAAAAGGGAATCAGCAGAGATCTATACAATAATATTACGATAGCAAAGAAGAAAAAAAAAGATTCAAGAAAAAACCATGACAGAAAATAAAACTACCCCAAGAGCAAAAGGCTTTTGTCAGTTTTAAATTTCAAAACTCTGTTGAATGCTTTTAACTTAATTTTTAAGTATAAAATCTCATGTAAACATTTTTAATGTTTCAAAATTCAGTGACAGCGAATGTGAAGAGTTTAAGACGTCTCCTAAGAAACTTTTCCACCAAAGAGAGCCTTTCAATCTGCATTAAGAGTGCCCTAAACTCTACTTGGTGCAACCTCAGAGGTAGAAGAAAGTCATCAAATCTACATTCCGGAATACCACCGGTAGAAATATCTGTTTAAAAATCTTTCTCTCTTTTTGCATAAGGGTTGGAAACATATATTTTCCATATTGAGGGAAAAAAGTATTGGCAGGGTTTATACCCAATGCAGTTTCTTTTTCTTTCTCTGAAAGAAGGAAGGAAATCACAAGAGAATTAAAAACCAGTAGAGAATGATACCTGTTTGTAAGCAATATATGAAGTACTGCAACACAGAGTTCCTTAAACGGTTCTTGTCAGTTGGATCTGCAATGCTGGAGCTGTGACCAGGCCTCTGAAGAACACAAGAAGGGCCAGGCTAAGAGTTTCTGATAAATGCACTCCTAGATTAAGCCGTGACTAATAACGTTTACAAACCCAAGAGAAAGACGGTGAATTGATCCTTAAATCTTGTTTCCATTAAAATCTTGCTTTTGATGAATTATTATTAAACCCGACCCTTGGAAATACTGTCTCCATAGAATTTTATTTCTACAAATAAAGCCTGGAACATTTGCGGGCATGAGTGCGGTGAGCTTGAATAGATATGAGACAGGAATCTTAGCATCCCTAATTACGGGTTCTATTATTTAACCAGTGAATAAACCAATTCAAATCATTTCAACAAACATTTATTGAGATTATTTAATATAAAGAGATCTATGATTTTACAAAGCTAAATATTCATAAGGTGGTGAATATTATTTTATGTTAAGCTAGTTAAGAACTAGAAGAGACTCTAATGAGCCCAGAAAACACATTTTTTAAAGGAGAGAGATAATTTTTAGTTTTTGCTGAATGACTGTGACAAATACCTTCAGTTCTGCTATAATGTGACGTATGGGTTCCTAAATGTCGCACATAAAAACCATAGAGTTCATGGAGAAAATGGGATTGGGCACAACCCTCAAAACCTTAGCCGGTGACATGATAAAAAAATTTAAATCAGAACCTATTAAAAAGAGTAATGCACGTGTTAGATGGTTAGCCAATCATATATATTACAATTAAAATGTCACTTTACCATTGCAAAGTTGTGAGCGTCATAAGTTTGGGTGCTGCTTATGAGTTATCGTGCAGTGGTGGCAGGGACTTCTCTGGACAGCATGGGAAGTCCTGACACCATTCACCTTGTGCACAGGTGTTGCTCATCACACACGGTGGACCGGGGAGCTAGCAGACACTTGCGATGTGTGCCCTTTGTGTATCCCTGTGGTGTGCAGAGCATCTCCCCAGGGTACACCCAGGAAGGGAACCGTGCACGCCCAGGATGTGTGTGCAGGGAGAACTCGAATCAGCCAACTACTATTGCCAACACCGTTTCCGAAAATCTGTTTCATATACTGGGGTTCTCTGTGTATTTCATTTGGACAAAATGCTTCCCTTTCACATTTTTGAAAAATAATTATGTGATTCCTTAGCCTTGAGTAAACATTGCTCTCTGGAAACACGGAGGATAGTCATCATACTGTTGGCAATACCTCTCAGCATACCATCGAATAACCCCAGAAGCGGCCGGACCCCAGTCTGAGACTCGTAACTCTGAGTATTAAGTAGCCATAATCGGGTTTGAGTCAATGAGTCACAAACACAGAGAAAAGGTACCACTTGTGGAATTTTTTAGCTATGGGAACAATAATAAAAATCTATTAATTTTTTCTGTGTTTGATAGCCAATAAAGATTATTATTTGTCACTGGGTTAAGGAAATTTAAAAGTCCACTATAACCCTGGGAGAAGGTTAACAATGAAGTTACAATTGCTTTCCTAAGTGCATTTTTTTCCTTTCATTAGTCATTAATTGTGAAAGATGAATAAAGGAAAATAATAATAATAATAATAATAATAATAATAATAATAATAATAATAATAATAATAAAATAAAATAAAATAAAATAAAATAAAAAAGAGGGGAACAGCCCCTTGCTATTGACTCAGGTCCCAAATGGACAAAACCACTGTGCGGGCAGGGAACACAGGCTGCCCCAGGCCGTAGTATGAGGCTTGGTACAGCTGGCTACAGTTTTCTGCATCCGTGTAGTGCTTCTCTCTGATGAAATCACACGTAGGCCAATGTGAATGAAATTCACTTTGTGTCGAAATTGTGTCCTGATATATCTATGTCACTGGAACAAATTCTGGATTTGAAAATAAGCATCATAGCAGAACTGTCGCATGCATATTTATAATCCAGTTTTGTGCAAAATAACGTTCTTCCTCATCTGCCACAAAGCTTTTCTGATTATTATTTTTGTCTTAGCAATTTGAAAAATATAATATTCCGAAATATCATTTGTATGAACAATAATATCACTGACGGATAAAGCTGGATAACTGCCCCGCTCCTGTGGTAGGTTCTGCATTCCACTAGCATCTTCGGGCCCCAAAGCTCTCTGGTTTAAAGCTGGCCTATGGATCTAGAACCAGGGTCCTCGGCTCCTACCTGAGAGAGCTTTCCTTCTTCCCTGACAATGAGGGTTGCTTATACCTGACTGCCTTGTGAAGCACTTCTACTTAAAATAGCATCAGATGTGGCAGGGGGAGGGGCGGGGGATGCTTGTGGAACATGGCATCCTGCAATTTATCATTCTTTCGCCCTCCTGTTACTTCCTCGCACAGCCCTTAGGAAAAAAAAACCTCATCATTTGCCTTGATTTATCAGTTTAAGATTGGCCATTTCACATCTAATACGTGGTGGGTATTTTGGCACAACAAGCGGTTAAAACAGATGCTTGAATATTTATGTAAAAGCCTAGCTTTCCCCTTACTACTTGAATTATTTACCTTGAGTAAGTGCACATTAAGTCACAGGCTAATGGGTGGCACACTTCTTTACATGGACTCATAGTCCAACAAAGCACCATGACTGCCTGGTAGTGATGAACGCCAAGGGCACCGTGAACGAGTCTGCCCAGCCTCGACAGGAGCCACACTTTCCTGGGTTAGGGCAGAATAAAAAGTACGAAAGAGAACCCAAGGCACAAAGCTACAGAATATTCCACACACATTTCTCTCTCAAGGAACACAGGTGACCCAAAAGATGGCACACAGCATGAACACCATTTGCCACTGAAACCCATGGCATTTGCCTTGAGAAAACTCCACCGACTCCTCTGTATATGTTTCGACTTCATTTTGCTTGGCTTGGTTGTACATAAATTATTCTATGGGGTTTAATTCCTACAGAAGGGAATATAATCCAACCTTCTGCTATAAACGCAGCTACAATTTCATTCCTGCGCCAAGCGGCGGGGAGAGAAACCAAACAGTTGGCCCCCAGTGAATTAATCTATATGCCCCAGTTCCTAACACCGAGCAGCCTCAGACAATAGACCGGGTTTTAACTCTTTCTTGTCAAGTCTTCATCATAAGCAGTCAGATTGCATTCTCCTTCTCACTTCTCACCCCATTACTCACAGAAAATATCTTTTCCCATGAAACCTGAGCTAACATACTCGGCAACCAATGCTGGAGTTAGCAGTAAAAAGCCAGTCCTCGCCATCAGAAGCACATTAGCATACAAAATATTTCTATAGGAAGAAAAAAAAGCCCATCAGTTGCAGGAGCTGCACTCCACTGTCTTAAACATCGCTGTTCTCAGAACACTCACCCACCTCTCCTCCGAGATAATGCACGTGCAGATCATGGTAACCTTTTATAGCGATCGTGGGCCCTGTGGAGGAAGGAAACGCTAAAACTACATTCCAATTAGATTCTACGGAAATGGGAGGGAAAGGTCTTTTTAGACAGAAATCGAGATAAATAAGGGGAAACAGTTAATTACCGTACATGTCGCAAGAACTGTTAGTTTCAGTAAACGTCGCACAGGAAAAATAAATCCCAACACCAGCCCTCTCTGTGATGTGATGAAGTAAACTGGGGACAGGAATCCACATTAAAGGGAAACAGGAGCCATTTCACAATATCCTGAATTTATCGCATCCCGCCCAGCGGTCAGTTAGGCAGGCAAATGAACAGTTAAAAGGCTCCACTGAACCATAATCCCCAATCGTTATACTTAAATGGCTCCTCTCAATATAAAGGAGGCTCTTCAATAACCATAGATCTAATTTCTGTTAATTTTATGTAACTCTAACAGAGTCATTAACATTCGTGGAACCCGCTCCACAATCAGCCCCTCCCTCATTTCTCCTACAAGCGTATCTCTTGAAAATTTAATTATTACCAGTGGAATTCCTGCACTAACTAAAGGCTTTTGCAATCAAATCAATAGTTGATGAAAGAGTGGTCCGAAAAAGCCATGTTAAATGCATTATCGCCTTCCATTTCCACATCATCCATGTGGCTCCTTTCGCGATGTTACAGTCGGAGACCCTCAGCATAACATCACTTTCAGGGAGTTAAAATGTCTAAGTGTTATCCAGAGGTGGCTATTATATATTTATAAGGGCTCTCCTCTATGTTTCTTCTGGATTTATTAAGTGCTCGAGGAATCTGTTTGGCTTATACCAACTACCACAGACTGAGCTAAGAAATCAAAGTGGAAACACCCCAGTGCGGACCTGGCCGGGGATGGGGGAATGTTAGTGGGGATCGTGACTCTGCTACGAGGAGAGAGGCACATTTTATGTGTTGTTTAAAAATAGACATGAGTCGTTTCCTCCGATTCTTGCCCTACTCTGTAACCCCCACCGTTCTGCTCTAATGGAAGAGCCCGAATGCTGTGCTGTCTCCTTTGTGCTTTTCCACCTATGGAGAGTCTCCGGCACAAAATAGCGTGCCTGTGGGGAGAAGGAGATACGCGTCGGAGGCGTTGTGTCCTTTGCTGCGATTGGTGGAATGGGCTTTGGTGCCTTAGACGATTGTTGCACCACTGATGGTTCTATAAAGAAACCATTTTATCCAGGCCACGTGCAGCGTACCTGATGGCTTTTTGCAATACTCCCCATATACGAACATTTTCTTAGACGTGTGGCACATGTATATTTATAAGTGGTTACCGGGTTCTCCAGCGGCGTGGTCAAGGGGAATTGCAGACAGTGGGATACATGACTGTGCCATGTACATGACCAGACTCCTAGAGGTCAGGCTGGAGAGGTGATGTAGATGATTCTCCGGATAAACAACCAGAGTCCTCTGGGCCGACAGCTGCGTCCTAATATATAGAACCAGGTGTGCAAACACAATTCAGATTCCCTAATCCAAGTGACATGGGAAACAGTCATATATGATCTGGAAAATTTAGCCTGTCACTGTTTTCCTGCTAAATTGTCCAGATAATTACTTTAATTTTCTATTTCACTTTGATTTACAAACCTAGTCACAGGATAATAACAGGTCATCATACAGGGCAAAAGCTGATTTGCTTATTTATGTATAACGCTCACCTATCAACAAGCAACTCCCATGGGCCCCGCATTGCCCGCAGGAAGTTTTATTCTAATTGAAATCAACCCTTAGACCCTAGAAAGATCAGTGAACCTGAACAGTGATCCATTAAGAGCTGGATTCAGTGAGAAATAATTAATGCTATGAGATCTGAGGAGCCAGGCTCCTGGGGAGACAGGCTCACCATAGACCCTAACTGTCCCCCGACTTTCTTTCACATCACATATATGGAATGGTATATAGATATACGTACATCACAGGGCAAACAGATGCTGCTCACAGTAATGGCCGGAGCCACAAGCTACCCAAGGACAGACCTGGTAGCCCAAGGGCAGAGGAGGTCACCCATCGCCCCTGGTCACCCATTCAAAGCCCTCCAGTTCAGACACTTGGCTTTCAAGCAGTTCTATGTTAGGATTTAAAGAGAAGAAAGAAAACCATGTGATGTAAACTAATGCATAACTCTTTGAAGAGGAGGTATAGCTTTGGCAAAGAAAAATGCAACCAGGAAGCAAGGCTTCAGGAGATAGTGTGATTCAGTGTGTAGGTGTCCGGGCTTTAGAATCGGAATGTTCTGGATTTTAGCCTCTGCCTTACCGCAAGCTAGGTGCATGCACCTGGGGAAATTATTTAACTGCTCCATGCTTCATTTTTCTAATCAGGAAAATAGGGATATCATAGTCCCTATCTATTAACATAGTTGTTCTTATCAATGTATGTGGTGAAAAATAAATGAGATAATGTGATTAAAGCACTTTGCACAGAGCTTGGCCCATGGAACGTTCAATAAACGCCAGCTACGATATCAGTAACGTAAGTACTGCTATTAATGTTGCTAAGCAATGTTTTGGAGCTGAAAGTCGGCACTTAGGGGATAGAAATGAGTAATGAGAAGATGAATTTTCAGAAAATGAGGATAGGCAAACATTTTGTGTACTTGCCGGTGCTGGAAAAACATGAAAGAAAATAGAAACCATTATTTCAGATGCAGCACCTCTGGTCAAATCAGAGGAACAAGGAATGTTTACGTCAGCCGTCCAGGGCCAACTAGGACTTCAGTTTCCGATGATACATTCAAACATTTATCTGCAAAGTAGCGTTTTCTATCCTTCCTCCCTGTCTGTGCTTCAATTTTGCAGATGCACGGACAAGCAGATACAAAGTTTGATACAATTGTCACAGGGGCTACCCATCGCTGTCATTCCAACTGCAGTCTCTTCACCGAGGGATCTTCCAAGTGCCATCAGATTAACATGGAGAGAAGAATAACGGATCATAAGTATATGAGGACTACCCAGCAAAAGTACAAGAAATTATCTATTACCCCTTGTGCAGCCAACCCTAAGTAAAAGTTAGTTATGGAATCCGAGAGAAAATTGAATTTCCCTGAAATATAAGATAACATAATTTGTAGCCTAGTCCGTTGTGACATACAAACACACCATCTGCAAAAGGAGAAAATAAATGATACATTTACAGTACCTAGCAGGGCACCAAGTACAAAGTAAGTGATCGATGCAGGTCGGTGATAGATAGCACCTCCCTATTTGCAGTATATATTCATCAAAATTTTCTCAGGAAGAAAAAGGGTTGCCATTGAAAGATGCCATTAATTGTACATTTTGTCTTATTATTTAGAAATAGACATTTCAATTCCTAGAGTGAAATGTCTATATAAAATACCTTTAAAAAGCACTTCATTTACAAGTTACCTTATGACTATTTATCGTTCTGAACTCCATCTCAGAGAAAACATGGGCATTTTCACCTCCATTCTACAGATGAAGAAATTGAATCTAAAGCAGCTTAGGGATTGCCCACGGACCACGAGATTTAGACAGCATCAGGCCCAAACTTGAACCCGGGTCCTCCAAATAGTAACCACTCTTCATCATATATTCTTCTATTACGGAGTCATTATTCTAGGTGCCACGGAGGTCATAGCTGAGTATTAGTGATTAAAACTATCCCCATGGAGCAGCTGGGGACGCCTGTCTGAGCCAAGGAGACACATGAGGCAAAGTTCAGGAATGTGGGCATGCGGACGTCATGGCAGCCTGTCGAGTAGACTGGCTCCATCTGTTGGTGTTTAAGGGGCATGTGGAATATGAGTTCTGAGAAGCCCTTAATGCAATGCTGAGTGTGGGGTTTATCCCACAGGTAATTGACAGTCATCAAAGCGTTTTTTTTTTTTTTTTTAAACTGGGAAGGTGACATAATTAAATATGTGTTCCAAAGTCTGGCCGGGATTGGAGCCTCTATTCCAGGAGAAGAGCTGCGGAGAGGCTGGAGGCAGAAAAACAAATGGGAATGTTTTCTGTCTTGGCTCAGGATCAGCTTTGGCTTGCGTTGTTCTAACACGTGGACACTAACTGCTCCACTGGATTGCGAACTCTTTGCAGGAACTCACGGTCTTTTCTCTTCGAGCGCCCGTGCTGCATAGTATAGCAAATTACATGTTGCAGAAACTGCCACCGGGACTTCCCCACGTAGTCCACCGTCACCCCAGCCTCAGCGGAAATGGAACTAAATATGTCTGCAGCCAAGTACCACTTCTCTTCCCATTTCTCTCGCTGGTAAATATGGCCCTGTCAGCCCTCTGGTTATCCAAAATCTGGCATTCACCCTAAGTACCTTCCTCTCCCTCATCCTCATCCCCCATTCAACTCATCTTTGTATAGCAGCGGTCCCCAACATTTTTGGCACCAGGGACCAGTGCTTCTATGAGAATCTAACGCCTGGTGATCTGAGGTGGAGCTGAGGCAGTGATGCTAGCGCTGGGGAGCTGCTGCAAATACAGATGAAGCTTCTCTAGCTTGCCTACTGCTCACCTCCTGCTGTGCGGCCCGGTTCCTAACAGACCAGTCCCAGTCCACGGCCTGGGGGCTTGGGGACCCCTGCTATACAGTAATCCTTTCTCTAGCATCCCTCAGACACCCCTTTTCACTAACTGTGGGTTGAGCAGAATCTCCTAACTAGATCCTTATCTACAAACAGGCCTCTTTTGAATCTGTCCTCAACTCTGCTACCAAGGGCATCATTGTAAAATAAAAATCTGATTACAGAACTACTTAAAACCCTTTGCTGGCCCTCTGTCACCTACTGTATACTGCCTGGAGTCCAAACTCTTCGTCATCACACACATGCAAACCCTCCGTGATCTGGCCTCTCATCTCTGGCCAGTCATCTCCAGTCAAATGACCCGCCTCAGCCACACAGGGTGGAGCCGTTGGGCCTATGAGCCTTCACGCACACACTGAGCTACAGACCTCCTCCCAAGCCCTTCCACATCTGCCTGGAGAACTCTGATTTGTCTCACGTCTACCATCTCCTCTTCTGAGAAAGCTTAACTCACAGAGTCGCCACCACTTACCAGGCCCCCAAGGCAGAGGGCATCTCTCTCCTTTCAAGAACGCTCTCTATCCATTGCTTAGCTCTGCAAGAGTAGTTCTTATCACACTGTATTAAAGGCATTTATTTTCATGCACTTGAGGGCAGGGATGCCGCCTAATTCATTTCTCTTTCTAACACTAAGTAGTTAGTACGTAATAGGTACTCTTTAAACATTTATATAAATTAGTGCATACCTATTTTTTAAAGACTAAATGATGGAATGAACAAATGGATGAATGTTAACAAATTTTTTTCTTCTTTACCCTCCACTGCTTGAATTCAGTAACACCTGCCTATAGAATCTGACAAAAGACATTTAAGAGCTATAGAATCACATACATATATATTAAGATGTGTGTGTTCTCGTATTTTACAATCAATTTCATTATGATGTGATTACACTTTACACATAAAAAGCACCTTAGCACTTAACATGAAATGTAAATATGTATGTAGTGAGATTTAGAGTCCATTATTCAAGCATGAATCTCCACATTCTTTTAGGTGAATTAAAAGAAACTTTTCTTATATTGGTTTTATTTCTTTTCCCTGGATCAAAACTTTAGCCTCTAGATCTTGAAAGAAGAAAGTTAGAGAAGTCTTTGGTAAATGGTTGGTGAATGAGTTTATGGGTAGTGGTTGGCTTACTAACCAAGATGCCCAGTTTTCCAAGACAGACTGTGGTGGAGCCACTAGACAAATAAGGCTGTTAAGTCCACAACAGTGACTTTCAAAGTCTTTATTTTTCCCCTTTCAACTTCAAATCGGATATTTTGTGAGTTACTTGGAAATATTCTAAATAAAATACAATTGAACTGCCTTGACTAATTCAATGCCTGGCACAAAGGAGACATGATAAATATGTGTTATTGCTGAATAACTCCTCTTTGATTGATTATGTAACCCCTGAGAGCAGGAAGTGTGTCTTATTAACAGTGCAGCCCCACGGAGCCAACCACTTTGCTCAATGTTCGTTGAATAAGTGTGTGCTCATGGGCATTTGAAATTGGGCAAGACAGACACATTCTTCAAAGGGTATTTGTGTTGGTTCCATTGCTTTAAGAATTGAGTTCATTGGTCTCTGTGGATACCAGTCATTATTACATCGAGCACTCTACTTGACTATTACAGGTACAAATCAAGTTCACGTGCAAAACGCTAGTTTCCATCTAGCACCAGAGACCTAAATGTGAAATCCAAGGTATTGTCTGAGGAGAAGTCAGTCTCAAAACCAGGGACTAGAAACAGTGCTCCATAAATGTTGTTTCTTCATCTATAACAGTGATAAGTCACAAATAAGTAAAGTGAAGACAACTATTATCATTGTTAACTGTTTCAGATCACCATCTGCAAAGAGAACACAACAGAATGGAAATTGCTTTTATAAAGTATTCAATATGATTTAAACATCTCATGATATGCAGTGAGGCTCTCTGAGATGTGCCAGATGCTATTAAATACAGCATGCTCTATGGGAAAATCATGCAAAATACATTCACCAATTGAATTCTATTGCAGGGCATAATGGGCTGAATATATAAATGAACCCCCTATTACCTTGGTCTTTGGGCATTTTTTCCTTACAGCTTTCAGATATAGAACATGAAAAATAAAAACAAATATAATGCCTTTATTTTTCAGTCAACAATACGCTTTCAAAGCATCCTACAGTTATAGCACAAAATACACCATTATGTCTACCCATTTCTCGTTTAACGAGGATGGGATTTGTATTCACATTTATATTGTTTTTGCTTAATATAGCAGCCTTGGGAATTGTTTGCTGAAGGAGTCATAATGGGAAATATGTACAGTAGCTAAAAATAATTATAGGCACCCGTTCATTTGTTGAAACTGCTTTAAAAATCAACAAATATTGATTAAAATCAGGTAGGTGTTTTTAATCTGAACATAGCAATTAACATTTGCAAAACTTTTCTATTTTGCAGAGATTTTTTTCACTTTTTATATATCGTCCTGTAGAAAAAGAAGCTTACCTATAAGACCCTTTATAGTATGAATATGAAAGGCAAGTATCATTTAACAGACAAATTGTAACAGGAGAAAAGTAAGGTTTTCAGGAATTAAGTGTTTTAGCCACAGGCACCAAGAAACGGGACCCCACACCTAAGGGCCCATGTAAATCTTCCTTCTGCACCCTGTGCTTTCACATCCCCGAAGGCCTGGGAGAGAAGGGAGGGGCTGGACAGAATCCCCTAGGAAACCAGCCTCCGAGTATATCTCTTTTATGTATCACTCACTTCAAAACAAAATCTCTCATTTAAAAAATAAGAGTTACTCTTTTTAAGCTTAAAAATATACGTCCTAGATGAGGTTGCTACGAAAAGCAACTTTAGAGTTAAGAACACAGAGCAGGAAATTCGTGTGCTGGGGAGGTAAGATCCAAGATGTAGAATCCTGAGCAGAGACCAGGTATGAGAGCAGGAGCCTGAACCAACACACCGAAATCAGGGGTCATGGCCATTGTCTGTCTAGAGGCTTATTCTCAGGACGCACTTCCATGGTTTCCACTCAACAGGGGTCCAGCCTGACGTATAGCCAATCCGTCAACTCTATCTCACGTGAAAATACTTTGTTCAATCCCCTGTTGATCAAATAGAATTAGTTTGCTTCAAGTGGGTCTGGAAACTGGCTCACAAAGCTGTTGGCATCTATTTGTAGAGATAAATGGGAGATTATTTTTCAGAGTTGTAAACATTCGTGCTTAAGACCTGGTCTGGCTAAGTCTCTTGCTCATAGACACAAAGAGTTGAGTAAAAACGGTCTTAAAAATGGAGCAACCTTTTGGTGACATGTCAAACACAGAGGATTTGCCAGAGAGCCCACTCGAGACAATTATATATTTTATTCAAACCCATAAATCATCTTTCTTGTGAATGGGAAACTGGCATAGAATCATTAGAAGGAGAAGAAATAGTAGCAGAAGAAGCAATGTTGATGAGTTAGAATTTACACAGTGATTAGATGTGGAAATAACAAAAATAATGCCTAGTTTAGAACAAAGTGGGGCCTTTAACAAAGACAGAAATGTCAGATTGGTGAAATTGTTGAGGGAGGAAATACACAGTCTTGAGGGGACCCATTGTGGGATATCAATGGGCATCAAAGTCGCACGGTCGAGGCAGTAGTGTGAGAAAGCAGAGGAAAAAGAGAACAGGTGCCAGTCACACACTAAGAGTGAGTTTCAAAGCCTGGAAGTAGAGGAGATAACCTGGAAAATCTAGCGATCAGTAGAAAAGGTCACCCCAAAGTCAGATGCATTCCCCTGTATTTAATACCTTCCTTCTTGAATACCTGGAGTTGCTAAGCTTGGTCAATCATTTAACCTCTCCGGTCCTCAACAGCCTCATTTGTAAAGTGGGAATTATAATAGCCACTACTTCACAGAATTGTGGTAATCATTAACTATATTACTATACAGAAGGGCCTGGAAGAGTGTCTGGTAGATACTCAGTTATCTAGAGATATTGGTGATAATAATAATGGCAACAATCATAAAATGATTGGATGTTTAGATCTGGGGAAGAAAGGCGATGAAAACGAGGAGGAGGAGGAGGAGGAGGAGGAGGAGGAAACCAAAAAGGGGAGGACCAAGAAAACGAGCTGCTATGGAAACAAAGAGCCAAAGGCTTTTAAGCTGCAGAGGTTAGTTAACCACATTAAATGCTAGAGCAAGATCAAGTGAGACTGTTTGAGAAAAGATCCTAGATTCAGGAAGTTGGAGGTCACTGATGACCTTCAAGAAGACGTTTCAATAAAATGTTGGAAGCAAAAGCCATTGTGAAAGGGATACAGTGAGGAGTATAGAATAAGAAACAGGAAGTGTAGGCTATTGCTCCAAGAATTTTAAGAAGAAGGGCATGTAAGAGAGTTACTAAGGGGAACAGCAGAGTATAGGGAAGATCTGTTTAAAGGTTGGGAAATACTATATCAAAGACAGAGGAGAGACCCATGGAAAAAGAGAGGATCAGGAAGCGAGTTGAGACGGCATAGGGAGTGCGGTCAGCGGTAACGTAACGGCTATTAGGTGGAGAGCAGAGGAGAGAAGGGCCAGTCAGGGGGGTTGCTTCATAAAGCATACGAATGTCAAACCGATGTACTGTATACTCGGAACTAATAATAAAATAATTTTTTTTAAAGTGCAGAAAAGAGATGCTGCCAGATGTCTGAGGAGGTAGAATAGAATTCAACCCACTGCACAGGTGGAGCATGGAAGAGTGAAGGGCCGTTTCCCCCCTGGGGTAGGAAAGAGAAGGAAAGAACAGGACAATATACAGATGAATGTTGAATAGGGAGGAGGATGCTGCAGGCGCTGAATCTACATGGGAACCCTCCTCACGTTGAAGATGAGTCAAGCCATATTTTTACCTTCCAACTCTAACATACTCTCTGGCATGCAACAGAGGCCTGCGAAACACTTGCAGAATAAAGGAAAAGATGACGAAGCGTTGGTGAGGCCGTGCGAGAGTGACCACTGAGCCTTCTCGACACGCATGACAGCAAAACGGACTTGAGGATGTGCTCCGGAAAGCCACTTCTCTCGGTTGTTAGCGAGCTTTACTTCTAAGTTTTCTTATTCTCTGCTCTTCTTTATTTATTCCTCTGTTTTAGCTCCGCCAAAGTGTTAAAGAAAATAGGAGGGTTGTCCTTTTGAGCTCTTTGAAAATATTTTGAGCAACACCTCCCCATCTCTGTGGGTTCTGATGTCGCAGTGCACGCCAGAAGAGTTTGAGATCCAATTAACTGGCAAGTTATACATTCATATCCCATTTTGATAAATTTGTAGCTATATGTACATATATAGACACAGATATGGATATATATAGATAGACATGATGAAAAATCATAGAAGGCAGGTACAAGAGAATCTACTTGCAACCAAATAAGTTATTTCACCATATTTTCTATCCAGCTTTGCTTCATAATAGAAAACAAAGAGAAACATTACTAAGTGATCTTTAAAATTAAATTATTCTTCCAAACTGCTACGGGCATGCCAAGGGGGATTTTGACCAAACTCTGCAAAAAAAAAAAAAAAGGAATCTTGTAAAATAGGGCAGGGATCTCTACAGGAGTAGGAATGGACTTGAAAGGAAAGAAGGACCTGCATGAGTCAGACAGTGTGTTGCTTGCTCAGCATCGTTTGCTCCTGTTCCCCCTGAATCGCAGAGCTGTAAGTCTGACATCTACCACTCCTGAATCTCTGCCCGCAGGGCACCCACGAGGAGCACGCATGCGTGATTTGAAAGGCAAAAAGAAACCGCCATCCTAATAGTGCTCCACTGGCAGTGGGGGCCACGTGAGGGCTTCAGAAGACGTGGGATTTTTTTAGTGAACTACCATCTTCACTGGGCAGATGCATCTGATAGTTTCATGGAAATACTACAACCTCCGGTCTCTCTGAAAACTAGGCGTCCTCCTGTATTTAATACTTTCTTTCTTGACTACCTGGAGTTGTTTTATATCTTTGACCATCGTGATGATGTGAAAACTTAACAATATATATTATTATATTGTGGAACAGAGAACACACTTTTAGGAAACTCTGCTGTAGGATCGCCTTTTACAAACCCATCCCCTCCCCTCCCACATCTTAACCCCTCAGCACGTCCTTCTGCCTCACTTTATAACTTTGCTTGCATATCCACCTCCCGATTCCCATGGTGATCACTCCAGGGTGGGTCTTCTCAGCTCCTTGCTTTCCAGGGGCAGGAACCTCCACCCCCAACCCAGTCCCCACCATCAAGCACGATGCCAAGGTTCTCCTTCATCTCCTACACCATTCTCAGGCTCACAAGCCTTCGTGGCTGTTTCCTCCTACCTCAGGGCTGAAATCTTCTTGCGGCCCAATCTCACCAAATCCTGCCCATACCCTTCCCCTTTGACAGCACCACCCCAGAGTCATCACATCTCTAGTTGGACTGTCCCGCCCTATCACCAACGCACCCTCTGCATCCACCCCTCTGTTCCTTCGTTCATGTTTGCCCCTCCCCCAAAACACCCTCTCCTACCTGTCCAAACCCATCGCGTCTTTCAGAGACAGCTCAAGTGTCAGCTCCTCTACGGAACCTTCTCTCACCACACATTTCATTAAGACTTTTCTCCTCCGAACCGACATATTTAAGTACAGAAGAGACTGCCTGCCAAGTCCAGCCCAAGCTGCTAACCCACAGACTCGAGAGCTAAATATATGGCTGTTGTTTCAAGCTACTACATCTTGGGGTGGTTTCTCTGTAAGCACTAATGGATAAATGCTGCTCCCACACTTGCCTGCCTCCACAGGACGACTGCAGGTGTTGTTAAACTGAAAATCAAAGCACACCTCTGCCCCGCCTGGCTTCCGCTACATCATGCTCTCACTCACTCCATTCTAGACACACCAGCCCTTGGCTATTTTTCCAACAAGCCCTGCTTATTCCCACCTCAAGTCATTTGCACTCATAGTTCCCTTCATCTTGGAAAGCTCTTTTCTTAGAACCATACATGATTCTCTCTCTCACTGTATGTGGCTCTCTACTCAAATGCCACCACCTCCAAGAAGCCTTCTCAGATGACTCTATAAGGCACCATCGCCTTCAGTCTCTGCCCCCTTCCCCTGCTTAATTTTTCTTTATTCGTCTGATGCTTATATTTCATATGCATTTGATCACTGGTTTATTTCCTATTGTTCTAAAAGAGAACCCTCTGAAAGAAAGGATCCCAGTGCCACGCTTACCACTGTATCTACAGTGCTGAAAACTGTCCCAAATGCATAGCAGTGGCTCAGGAAGGAGCTGAAGATTGAAAACATGAATAACACCATTTCCACCCCTCAGGGGTGTTTGGGATATACCAAGTCTTGTGTTTTCAAACTCCAGTAAGTCCTGTAGGACTAGAAGAGTTTCTTGTATCTAAAAGCTTGTTGTCAATAACAAATGAATAAAATCAAATTTAAAAGTTGTTTCTCTTTTATACGGCATTACAGTCATTTTGATGTAACACTCACATAGTTCTTATGTTGTTTTCTTTATATAACACAATTTGCATAATTTAAGGACAACTCCGTAAGATTTGCACAATTGAAGGTAATGCCAGAAAATGTATTTCAAGAGTCTTATAATTTGCATTCCTCGCCTGCTCTACGTAATTTTGATACGCCTTGTGAAGTACGGGCGTGAGACGAAGCACATATACCACATGCAGTCCACTCTGGGAAGAGGAGCAGGAGCAAACATCCAAACGTCCAGACACAGAACAACGTGCTGGCTGTTCCCTTTATTACTGTCATCCATGGTTGGCTGCCCCATCATTCAGCGATAGTCAGGAAGCTCACAGAATTAAAAGGTAGCCCAGCCTTTTTCTAGCTATTCCCCATTTAAACTAACCAGCTAACGATCTAAAATCCTTTGTTATGGCTCTTTTTTGAACCAAAATATGCAAATTCTCATCTTCTTGAAGCAAAGACTGCCCACCCAAAATGAGATTGAAATGTGTTTAGCTCTAGTAAAATAACTGAATCTACTCTCAAATTACAAATAAATGATCACAAAACTGATGTTTGGGGAACAGACCTGCTTAGAAATTCACATCAATTCTCTACCAACTGTGAAATAGGTCTAGTCCTAATAGCCTGTTCCATAGACAAATAATGTCATTATTTATGCCCTCTTTCAGCATTCAATAAATGAGTTAAAAAACAAAATTAGAGAAATCGTATTTAAAAAAATTAAAATATAGTTAATAATAGTCCAATATCCCCTAGTCATAATAAGAGTAGCACTCACGTTGTAAGAGAAGATCAATAATGTATCTTAACATTAACAAAACACGGGCGTTTTATACAATTATAAATCATTGTTTAATTCTTCCACGAGTGTAACAGCAACGGTTTTAATTACATGATGAAAGGGTATTTTTAAGAGCCAAATGTACCGATTCTTTCATTCATACCAGGATGTTCAGCACGTACGGGAAACACATTAGCCCACAGATGCACTCAGGGGATGAGGCCACAAGGGACGAACTATTTACAGCACTTCTTCCTTTATACGCTGTGCTACTAATTTCTCTGCAAATCAAGAGCCTATTAAAATAATATTTACTCTATTGGTGGGTATTAAAATGACCTGCACGTGACAAGAATTGGTCAGATCCCACAAAACGTAGTCAGATCTTGAAATAAAGGAGCCGAGGGGCATGGAAGGATCTAGTCTTAAAGGGCCGGAAGAGTCTATAACCTTAGAGTGTCTCTTTAAGAAAAAAATGTAAAATTATAAATATAGAATTGTCGTGGAAGTACATTTAGTAGGTAAGTGAGAAAAGACAAATTATACAATTTCAACTGACAAATACTACACAGAGCACAGAAATCCAACAAAACCAAAATATCTTTATTAACTAAATAACTAACATAGATCTATAATACTTTTTTCCTTTGTTTTTTTGGCCGAATGTTCTTTAATCACCTTTTAAGACAAAAATGTTGTATATATTCTACAGAGAGAAGAGATAGTCCATTCTTTTCTCTAGCATAGTTGATAGAAAGATGCTGCGTTAATGAATCTATTCCTGACAACAGAAAACTTCCACTTGACTGGGTATAAGAACTAAATCTTCAACTTACAATGTCAAACATCTGACGAAATTTTCACAAACTAGCCTCTGGCTCCTTACATTTCAAACCCTGTTTCTCCTCCGCTACCCACACACTTGGGGAACAGATGAAGGAGAACACACTCATATTGCAGGATGGTGTCGCACCCAGCACCTCTGTGCCATGATGCCAAGCGACCTGGCACAGCGAGTGGCACAAATAGTCCTAAAAATGTTCCTGCAACAAGATAGCTAGCAATGCTTGATGAAACGTGGAAGGGATTATGAATCACAGACATGTATCCCACTAAACCCAACGTGAATGCACTCCCATCTCAGCTTTACTTTGAGTTATCTCAAGATTGCCCAGGGCTACATAGCAGTTTTATTCATAAATAACAAAACTTGGAAACGACTGTGATACATCCAGACAATGGAATATTACTCAGTATAAAAAAAGAAATGAGGTATCAAGCCACAAAAGACATGGAAGAAACTTAAATGCATGTTACTAAGTAAAAGAAGCCCATCTGAAAAAGCTATATACAGTATGATTCCAACTATATGACATTCTGGAAAAGGCAAAACTGTGGGATCAGTAAAAAGATCACCGGTTGCCAGGTGTTGGAAACAGGAAGAACAGGTGGCCCACAGAGGATCGAATTCTTCTGCATGATCCTACAACGGTGGATACATATCATTACACATTTGTCCACACCCACAGAATGCACAGCACCGAGAGTGAACCATAATGCACACTCTAGACTTGGGGAGATTATGATGTATAAATGTAGAAACGGAGCACCCTGGTGAGGGATAATGACGGAGGGGGAGGCTGTGCCCATGTAGGGACAGTGGGTATATAGGAAATCTTGGTACTTGCCACTTAATTTTGTTGTGAACCTAAAACTTCTCTAAAAAATAAAGTCTATTAAAAAATAATTGCCCGGGGCCACTCCAGTGCCACCCAAGCTGAGAGAAAGTATCACAGAGAACAAAGAGAGAGTGGTCTTCAATGACTGAGGTTAAATATTTTATTTCTGCAAATCTTACAAAAATATATGTCCATGTGAATACCTGTTGGAGGCCTCTCCCGGGGCCTTGGAAGGGTCCCTTACAAGTGGGGGCCTGACAGGTAAGCATCCTGGTATCTCTCTACTGCATTCAGGAGGTGAAGATTAGAGAAGTTACACACCTGAAACTAACAGAAAATAGTATTGAATGGCAATGCTAATTGAAAAATAAAAATAAAAAATAAGTAAAAATAGAGAAGTCCCAGAACTGAGAGATGAAAGCCTTAGACTGGAGGAGGCAAAATGAGTCAGCACAGCCAGCCTCAGGTGGTGGGGATCTATGTCAGGGACAAAGAACATCTAGCTGGAGACCGTTGGGAAAAAAAGCAATATAGTCTTGTTGAATCTTACTATATTTCCATTTTTGTACATGAAAATTAACAAATATCATCAATTTCATAAGGATCAACCTCGTTATAATTACTCATATTTAATGCATGCTTACCATGGGCTCTGTAATTAGCGCCTCCTAGGCATCATTATGTGTTGACTTCTATTTCCCCAAAAAGATAGATTGGGCTCCTTCCTAACTCTCAGAATCTCACAACGTGATTTATTTTGAGATAGAGTCTTTGCAGCGGTAATCAAGTTAAGACGAGGTCATTAGGGTGGGCCCTAATCCGATATGAATAGTGTCCTTATTAAAAGAGGACATTTGGACACAGAAATGCATAGAAGGAAGAAGACGTGAAGAAACAGTAGGCACACCATTATAAGCCGAGGCTACCAGAAGCCGGGAGAGAGGCCTGGAATGGATTTTCCCCCAAAGCCCTCAGAAGGAACGAACACCTGGGTTTCAAACTTCCAGACTCCAAAACTGAGAGACAAGAAATTTTTGCTGTTTAAGCCACTCAGTTTGTGCTGCTCTGTTACGGCTGCCCTAGGAAACTAATAGGGGCATAGACCCCCACATCCTCACCGCGCTCCCATAAGGCGAGTGCTTTCACTATTCCCTCTATCTCAGATAGTGAACTGATGCTCAGAGAAGCTAAGGACACAGAAGTAGCAGGGGATGAAATTGGGCTTTGAATGTCTGACTCACAATCACCATGCAATGCCAGCTCAGTGGAGGTGCCTTTGCATTCAATAATATCCATTTTTAATCAGCAGCATCCACAGGTGACATAAAGAACATTGTACAGTCCCTCGAAACCACTTGTTCTGTGAAGTGCTATTGTTTTAAACACTTACTGTAATCCTGTTTGCAGGACAGGAAGTTCTCCTAACTCAAGGATAACTGGCACCGGCGGGGTCGGTGGGGAGGCACTTAAAGCAAATGCCGTGATAAATAATAATGAGCTTCTTAGACTTCGTTTTGGGGAAAACTAATGCATCAATTCATAGGATGAACAAAAATGAATATTTTAGGAACAAGCCAATTTCTAAATTTCTGAGAATATTACTCTTTACTGAGAATGATACTCTTTATTTCATGTTTGATTTTCATAGCATGATTATAAAGAAGGTCATTTTGCAAAGAAAAATTTAAAGGAGTCATTGGTTTTCCTAGTGCATCTCCTATTCTTTGGAGATTCAGAACTTTCTTGTTGGGAGAATCCTTCTAGTTCTCATTCTTACTGAGTTTTTTTTTTTTTCTGCTCTTAAGCAGATTAACTCTCCCGGAATCCCATTTGTAAATGGTGTTGAGTAGATGTTATTAGTTGAGATATATATACATGTAATAGCATATATATGCGACGGAGCTGGTTGAGCACACTTGGGAAACAGATTTAAACATAAATTTGAACTTGCAAGAATTCACTGAGGCTATAACGTACCAATAATGTGCATTTCAAATCTCCTAAGAGCGAGGCACAATGTGTAGTGTTTTCCAAACATTGTTTATTTGATGATAAAACTGCCTTTTCTAGCACTTAATAGGATCAGTGTTCAGAAGAGCACACTCTAGGAAAAGCTGACTTAGAAAATGCTTTCTGTTTATCTGGCACGTGATTATATTTTAGTTAACTGAAGGTGAATAACCACAAATTCTACCTCTGGAACATCCGAATTTGTAGGACTTCACTTTGTTAAAGTGAAGACCAGTCCCATGGAATATTACAGGAAAAGCAGTAGAGTAAAAGGAGAATTTATTCTAGACCTTGTGCTCTAGGGCCCTGGTTTCATTATCCAATGGAGTAATATGGGTTAATGCCTCAGCTTCCTTGTGGCAGGTAGAACCGGAACGAACAGAAAGAGAAGGCTCAGCTCAGGAGAACACGCTATGGACAGGAAGGAGAGGACCCAGCCAAGACTGGCGCCTTTGAAGCCAAACAGCTTGGAAGTCCAGGGACTGAACACAAGATTCCTATCCTCCCGTAGCACCCAGTCTAGTTCGTAACAGCCTAGGTACAACCAACAGGAAGACTGTTTTACAAAGGAATTAACCTATTTTAGGCTTTTTTTTTTTTTTTTTAAGATTGTCAAGCCTTAGGCAACGGTGAAAGCAGATTTGGAGAAGGGAAAAGAGGCATTAAGAAAATGGACGGTGAAGGGTGTCAAGCCCATGATGGATGAGCAAAGCAGGCAAGAAATAAAACAATGCTGGAGAAGCCCTTCACATCGATGGGAAGTGCCAGCACCCTAAACAAAACACCCAAACGAGTTTGTTCTTTAGTCACTCAGACTGCAGTTAGCAAGGGTTCTGTGTTAGTATCATGTTATTTAAAAAAGGCATTAACTTTAAAACTTCATTTCTTTTTCTGTTATCTTTTCTACCCCACTCACGTTCCCCAGGAGGTGGGTTGTCTTACATTATAAATCATATAGAAAGACTCAAGGTAAAAGACTGATCAAAACCAATTAAGAAGCAGGCATCTGGGTTTAATTAGTCACCGCAACTCTACACACCAACAGGCTCTCCATTAGCTGACAATGACTTCCTGGTAAAAGGAAGTATCCACATTCAACGAAAAGAGATTAATTTAGTTTCCAGGTACTATATTCCAAGACTACATTGCTGGCGTGTTTATGTAAAAAGCAGTACGTCAGGACAGTCTTCACTTCTGATGTTGGTGACACCTCCCCACCCTCCCTCTCCCCCTCAGCCCAAACTGAAGTCTTCTCAGAGGGGCTGCCTGGCCTGATGCTCACCTATTCCACCCTGAAAAATCTCCAGAAGGGAGCTGCAGGTTACAGAAAACTCCAGATTCCTTGCCTTCTCTGGAAGGTGAAACTAGAGACTTGGGGTAACCTCCCCCTTCCTCCACTTAAAAGGGGTTTTGGATCTGGATTCTGAGCCGAGCTGGCACCTGGTGGGGAGCCAGGGGGCACAAAGAACTGAAGCTTCGAGCTGTTTCCGGTCTAGGTTACAGAGACAACTATGGTTTCTGTGTCACCTGGGGAGAGTCAACAGAGAGGAAGCAGGCTTGGATTTAGGCTCGGTCTCTTCCTCGAGCTGGATCTTTCAGGAACTTATCACTGTCAGGTTATCAGATGTATACAGTTATACACGGAACATGTATGAAATAAGACAAACTCGTCCTATGAATGTTCTCTAAATAACACCACAAAAAAGCTACAAGAAAAACCTTAAAACATCATCACCCCAACAGCTATATAGCACTCTACAGTTTTCTTTCATGAACTCAACCCACCTCAGGAGCTTATCACCTCATCATCTCAATTTGGAAATATTTGGAAAACTAAGATAATAAAGTGCATATATGTTGAATTTGTTTGTTTGTTCATTTTTTCTCAACATCTACTCAATGCAGGGAAAGATTTTAGAGACCCTAGACAAATAAATGGGCAAAATTTCCCTTGGACGTCCCTCTCAAATCAAAACTTGGTTGACCTTTTAGCAAATTCTGGATTGTTTTTGGAACTGAATCCCTGACAAGGGCCTCAGTGTCAAGAAGTTATGAAGTCAATTAAAGAGGAATTCTGAGTCTTGGATGCCAGATGCAGAACGAATTCCCTCCTGAGAAGACAGAAAGGCCTGGTTCTCACCGCTGTGGGATGCCTGCCCAGAAGCACACCCATGTGGTCCCAGGTTGGCCGAGAACAGGGATTCTCGGCCTCAGCAGCACTGATACACAGGGGAAATAAATTCTCTGATAAGTGGGGTAGGGAGGAGGCTGTCCCTTATATTGTAGGATGTTTAGCGTCCCACTAGATGACCACTGGATGTCAGTAGTACCTTCACCCAGGTGTCACAACCAAAATGTCAAATGTTTCCTGAGAGCAGAGAGGAGAATACCCAACGATGAGAACCACTGGCCTAGATGTAGGGCCCACCACGCCTTTCGCAAAACTGGACTTTAAATTTGTCAAGTGCTCAGACAGATTTTGGGCTGCAATTCCCAGATCTCTGGGTCAAAAAAGGAAAGAAAGAAAATTTTAAGGTTAAGTCTTACTGGTTGGCTGCCTCGATAATTTTTAAATCCCAAAACATCCCCAGGAGAATTTCTGATTTTCAATAGCTCTAAATTCTGATGAACCTACCAGGATGTTAACTGCTACAGGAGACCCCAAGAACATGAAAATAGTCTTTAATGTGACTAGAGCTTCATCTTTTACCCAGAACATTCATTATCTTATATACCTCTGAACGTGTCATTCATTTAGAATTGTCCAGTTAGGACAAAGTCCAACCTAACATTGATAAATTTTGGCCAACCACAGTAATTTTAATTTTCATGTGGTTGATATTTATCCTTTCGATCAGACAATCAGCTCAGAGGTGTTGCACAGCTATTTTTATAGATGATATTAAGATTATACCATAAATGTAAGAGTGCATATATGTCTTCCTAGTTCCCATGACAGGCAGAAAAGCATCCAAATTATCTAATTGCTACCTGGGTACTTAAATGCGCATTTAATAGAAGAATGGCATTGTTTTATACCACTAAAAAGGATTTTGACTTGACAAAAAGAAAAAATTATTTCCCACTGAATATTTTGACCATAGTATCATGAATTGGACTTTGACAAACACTAATGGCCTGAGATATCTGAAGAGGTTTTAGAGACTGGCCTTTAAAAAAATTCCTGCCTATATATTAAAGACCAATGAAACAGCAATGAACCTCGAGAAAACTTTTGTGTTTTTCTTACATCATGTTGATAGTGGCCTGAAAGAGTACAGTAGCGATCAGAACTAAACTAATTTTGCGTAAAATCTAAACCATTTTAGGATTAAGTTAAACGCAGGGCTACAAATCACATAAATGTCCCACAGAGCGCTGACTCGATCATTTGTGAGTAATTGCGATTCCCCCTTGTTGAGTCTATCCTGATGGCATAATACCCGAAGAGTTAATTTAGTAAAGACTGAGGTCTGTTCCTCAGGGCAGGCTCTAAAGTCTGTGGGACAGAAAGAAATAACCTCCTTTTAAAGGGGACAAAAAGCTTTTAACAGTCAGTCAGTTTATTACGTTCCAAATAAGAGGCCAGAAATATGTGTGACACACAGCAGGACCCTGGTAGGGAAGTCCAGTGTAATTAGTCATCTGATCACCAATGAAGATTATGCTCTTGCAGTTATAGAACCTGTGGCTTGGGCAGCAATGTCCCCAAATTTACATTTGGTATTGTTTCAGACAAGCAAACCCAAAGGCTCCCTCCAAAATTTATTATAACCTGATTTTTGGAAAGGATAAGTTGCTTATGAAAACATTTAAACTTAATAAGTTTACATATGACTCATCTGGGTTCCATTTGCTGTATTTTCTCAATAACATGGCCAAGCTGTGTGGCTTACTGGCAAGCTTCATGCAGCAAGGAGATAGCCAGGCCCATCCACTGCCCAGAAACAGGTCCTTCTAGGCCTGTGGCTTCCAAACCAGGTCTGAGGACTCAATATATTGAAATCAACTAAGCACCTTCTTAAAATGCAGATTCTAGGTCCCAACCCCAGATGTGCTGGACCCGAGCCATAGGGAGAAGAGTCCCTGGGATCTGTATTTAACAAGCACCCAAAGGTGATTCTCAAGCACACTGGAGTTTGACCCTCAAAAGACTGATATGCAAAATGATTCTCATCATAATTTCCACATGTTCATAGCTTCTGCCAGCTTTTTGGTTATATGGTCAATCATGGTGACCACATGTTGGGTGCCAGATTCAGCTGAAGAAGGGGTACTGACTTCAAAAGCCAGGTGTCCACAGCCCCTTCCCAGTCCCCACTCTCTACCACAACCATCCTTACTTGAGGCACTATTTTCCATTAAATCTACATGCTATAACAGATAATAAAAATGCTCACCTGACTCTTTTCTCAGCATGAACCTGTGCTGTGACTTTTCTAGAGATGTTTGTTTGACCCTGTGAGTAAGTGTTGCATTTACCAGAGAAAAACCAAGACTTGCGTCTTTTCTCCCCTTCCAGTAGCAATAATTATTTCATTTTTTAAAAGAGACCCTCCATTCATCCGTGAAAGTCTTACAAGAACTAATTACCATATGCACTTGACATTAACACTGTCCTTGAGCACCAGCTTATGTGTTCTGATAAATAAATGGCACCTTCTCTTTTCTCATTCTTATTGGCCGCCCTAGAATCTACGGTTATTGTTACCAAAGAGAGAGATCTATAACTAAAAAGAGGGAGAAACTTCTGTGAAAAGGAAAGATACAAGAGGAATAGAAAAAGCTTACCACCTTTTTATACCAATCATGTCACATGACACAGGTTGTTTGATAAAGAAGAGATGGTATCCTTCAGAAGAACCACACATTCATCAAGGAAAAGAAAGAGACTTTAGAAACTGCTACTCAAAGTGGTCATTTCAAACCATGTCTTTTTTGACAGAGAACCGCAATGCATGCATATCTAACTCTTCCTCCCAGTGACAGCCAGTTAGCAAATTATTGTACTCATTTTATATCATACAAATCAAACACTGTCTCTTATTTCCAGGGACTCCCAACTAAGGTTATATTCTCGTAGAAATCAAGTCTTCCATAGTTTGCGAGGTTCAAAACCAGGACCCCATCATATGCTACGGCCCATTAGTACATGAATGTGGCCGTGAGGCAGAGCAGAGCAGAGTTCTGAGGTGTATGAATGTGTGTAAAAGGCAGAGCACACAGCACAGGCTGGTCTGTCTCTGGGAGGCGTCTGCCACACCCAGCACCCCTGACAACCACTGTGGCCCAGGAAATTACACGAGATGCTCACCTTATAAAATTCTGTTGGTAAAAGGGAGGTTGTGTGGTCAAATTCATGTGGAAAACACAATCGACTATACCCCAGCCCCGTCTTCCTTTGCTAGGGCCACCCATAGCAAAGTACCACAGACCGGCGACTTTGGTGCCAGAAATCGATTTTCTCAGTTCCGCATACTAAGCGTCTGACGTCGAGGTGTGGGCAGGGTTGGTTTCTTCCGAGGCCTCTCTCCTCGGCTTGTAGAGGGTCACCTTCACACTATGTCTTCGCATGGTCTTTCCTATTGTCTTTACCTCTTCCTCTTAGAAAGATACCAGTCACTTTGGAGTAGGGCCCACCACCTGACTTCGCTTTAACTTGACGACCTCGTTAAGACCCTATCTCCAGATACAGTCACATTCTGGAGAGGGTTAGGTCTTTAACACATGAATTTTGGGAGGACACAGTTCAGCTCATAACATCCCCCCTTGTGCAGAGCCATGGAGCGTATTACCGTATTGAAGCTCTGAAAACTTATACAGTAAAGAAATGGTAACATTGCTTAATGCGGCCGCCCTCCCACTGACTTGACCCCAGAGCTTTGTCCACATCACGTCTCTTTACATGCTGTGGGCCCACAGTCCCACCGCGCACACCACCGGGCTGCTCCATCCAGACCTGGGCCCGTCCAGAGTTCCGTGCCGCCTACAGAGAACCCAACCCCAGCATGCCTCCACGGGGTCTGTGCCCCCCTCAGCCAATGGCAGCTTTGGCTGAGTCTCCATTATAGAGATCTCGTGCCAGGGAAATACCAGATACGCTTCTGGGGCATTCTGAATCCAGGTGGGCCGTAAAAGTAGGAGAAGTAAGGCAGAGATAAGTAACGATACCAAACAGAAAATTAAAAAAAAAAAAAAAAAAGGTTGTGTGAATGCTGGGGACATCCGTGTCATAGAAGTTGAGCAGGTGAATTCAGTGTGGACCCCAGTGTCCACAAAACATTATACAGAGCAGGAGGGCCAGCACTGGGCCGGACCAGTGCGTGAGACATAGACTTGGAGGTGGGAATGGGTTCCAGGACCCACGGACTGAAACACAAGTGGACTGATAGGGAAAGCAAACAGTAAATTTGACTGCTGAGCTTTTGAACCCAGAACATGAGAGAATCGTAACTGCCTCAATGGAATTCATAAAGCCAGAACAGAAGAATCAAGCATACCCTTGGTCGTGCATTGGCGAGTTTGAGGAAAAGCAGTCCATTCGTAGCGATTATCTACCACTTTCGGCCATCGGCATCCGTTCACATTCCTGTTCATAAAGCAGTGCCCAGATTCTAAGTTATATATAGTGTTAGAACTGCTTCTCCTCTGATGCTAGGAACGTGGGCTCTCTTCTCCCCATCAGTGGCATGGTGGAAAGAGAAGAAACATGAGTACTTCACAGATTCTAGCTAAACTCCTAGCTGTCAGACGATGAGGCCAATCCCCAGGAAGGCAGAATGAACAGATGAGAAAATCCAGGGCCTTGGTTATATCGTGAGAGCCTGCAGCCAAACCATACCTGAAGCCATTTATTCTGGATTGTTTTAGCTAATAAACTTCTTTATTATTTAAGCCAATTTAAGTTGTGTGTTCTATCATTACAGCAAAAACTCACGCAAATGTTAACTGATAAAATCTACAAATGCTAAGTATTGGTAGGCAAGGCTGGTGATTTCAATTTGGGAAACCAGCTCAGAGAATTGATAAATGAATCAAGAGAAACAAAGGTGGTCCAGGGAGAGAGGCGCGAAAGGAAAAAAATGACAGCTAAGGATGGGGTTGTGTAAATCATCACGTGTAAGGGAAATCTGAGACATGGATGAGTCAAAAAAAAAAAAAGGAAACAGAGAATTAGGGACGTGAGAGGAAGACCAAGATGGTAATGTATCAAAATCCCCAGAGCACGGGTAAAGAAAGGATTCCAACTTTCTATTTAATTCTTAAGGAAAGATCTCCGGTCAAAATAACAATTACTGTTACCTATAGAGCACTTGCTCTGTGCCAGGCAGTGTTCTGGGCACTATGCATTTAATAAACCACTCGATCCTCTCACCACTGCTGTGAGATGGGTCCTGTCACTCATTACCATTTTACAGATGAGGAAGCTGAAGCACAGAGGGGTTAATCAACTTGCCCGTGGCCACACAGCTAGTAAGGGGCAGAACTAGGACTGGCCCCTGGTATTCTGCCTCTAGAGCTCAACCTTTTGCCCAGTATACTGCGTGCTCTCAACCCTCAGCAGCTGCCTGGAACTGCTGCTTTCGTGAGTAGGTCCAGGAAATCCAGCAGGTAGGGATTCATTTAACCAAAACTTTATCTCTTGCATTCAGTCGGAATCAGATGGCTGAAATTCTGCCATTTGTGTATAAGTATCATTCTCTTTTTATAGTGCTCTGTTAAAATGTAAATAGACTACGAACAGACAGCTTGTTCGGTCAGTCATTTACATCTTAGCATAAATTAGTCGATAGAACATTTCTGATAGCAACAGAACAACCTGGAGCCATATAGATTCGTGAAAAGCATGAGGTGCGACAAATCAACCAGCTCAGAAGAGAGAGATTAAAAACAAACTTTTCTACTTTACAATTGTCCTGTGAATCAAGACATGTTTTTTCCTATCACCACTAAACACAGGTTTTAAAAGACATTGTAAAGGTTCATCTTATTGTCCACAAGCCAGCTCCACAAGATACTTCCAGAAGCATGATCTTTGGTGTTTATTTTAAACACACATCTATCTCACTTAGGATGAAGTGTTCTAGTGGTACCAAAAATTAAAATGAAAAACCTCATAGGGTAGAATTTCCAAGTAAAACACCAAAAGTGGAAAATAGACATGAATATAAATATCTACAGAGTT
Organism: Pteropus alecto; assembly: GCF_000325575.1. Taxonomy (NCBI): domain Eukaryota; kingdom Metazoa; phylum Chordata; class Mammalia; order Chiroptera; family Pteropodidae; genus Pteropus; species Pteropus alecto. The sequence goes on from NW_006438073.1 coordinate 2,399,131, forward strand.
TACTAATTTTAAAATCTTGAGGTGTAAACATAGACCTTAAGCCAAGTTACAAAAAAAAAAAAAAAATAGCAAAGAACCAACAAACAAATGTTTATACACACCTGGCACCTGGCTAAGTCATGTCCGTCCAGTGTCCTTGGGCTGGCCCCTCTATCTTGGAAGCTTCCCAGCCAAAGGTGGCTATGGGAGCCTGAGTATGCACAAATAAAGAGGAGCCAGCCCTGGGCATCACCAAAGCGCCTGATGCCTCAGGTGACAGGAGGCAGAATGTTCCATGCAGAAGTTGCCCCCTCACCCAGGAGCCTGGGCCCAGCACGCTCCAGAGGGGCTGAGCCCCAGCAGGCTTTCGAAAGCATCAGGACTTGGCATTTGCACCTGACAAGCTTTAAAAGCAAATGTAGCAGCTGTTTGCCATTTCTTGCACTCAGACCTGTGCAACAGATGCTCTTAGAAACCAAAATAAATAAAGATAAAAATAAAATAAAATGTATGTGCCCTTTAGCTCAGCAATTCTGCTTTTAGAAGTCTGTCCTAGGAATACGTACAAATATGTACAAATACTTATCTATGAAACAGTCATTACAGCATTGTGTATAATAGCAAAGAAAAATCTGAAGAAGCAGTAATAGTAAATTATGTATATTAGTAAAGGGAAATGAAATGCAGCATTTTAGCTACCATTTACTGGGCCCTTACTATGGGCACTTAGTGGACACTGCACTAAGCACTCAGCATCCACTGTCTGATTTAACCCTCAGACACTTTATGAAGTGGGCATTATTATTATGTTTATTTTCCATGGGAGGAAATCAAGATTTAGAGAGGTGAAGTGATTTGCTCAAGGTTACACGGCTAGTAAGGAGTGGAGCCCGTGTCAGCCTCCAAGGCCAGAGTCTTGATCACTAAGCTATCCGCCCCCAAGTTATAGTGTCACATGTGCAATTAATAGGGTTTTCCTGTGTTCTTGTTAAAAGACAGGACACAATATGAGCACCTTGCTTGAAAATATATATTACATTAAAATACATGCATTTTTATGTTTATGCCACACATGCGTAAATCTGTTTATCCTGGCACAAGGGCTACAAGAATTTATATTTAAAGGTCGTCTCAGGGTGGTGGGGTCATGAAATAAGACATTTTTCTTCCCTTTTTTGTTTTGCTTATTCCTACATCTTCTGGTTTTCTACAATAAAAATAGGTCACTTGTATAATACTAAGTCGCTTTTTCTTTTTAAGTTGAACTCAAAGTAGCCTAGAATGTCAGATGACCTTCCAGTTCTCCCAATCTAATCTTAGCAGCAAGGAGACCGAAGCCCCAGGAAATCGAGTGAGCTAACTTTAAAAGCAGAGTCAGGAGTAAAACCAGTCAGCTCATCACCAGCCCGCAGCTCCTAGCGCTGCCCTACCCGGTGAAGGTGCCTAACTACAGGCTTTTGCACATTGGAGAACAACAAAACTTGCTGAACACTCATTTTCCTGACACCCAACAGTCCATCCTCCCCACGGCATGCCTTCTGAGTGACACCTTGGTGCCCTATGAGACTCCATAAGAAGCAGAAGCCTTGAAGGAAACAGCATCGCAGTCTGGATGTCAAATGACCTCCAAACAGCTCTGGGTAGTTGTTTCCTAAACCAGCGTCTCTAAACAGAGATGCGTATTAGCATCCCCTGCAACTTTTTCCAAAGATGAGGTCCCCGTGGAGATTCTGACTCAACGGATGTAAAGAGGGGCCTGGGCCAGAATACTTCAAAACCTCTTCCGCTGTGAGACTAATGTGGCGCATTAGTCCCCCAGGGAAGGAACCCGGGTCTGTACAGATCCTCAAGTGTCAGTGTCTTAGCCGGGAACTAGGCACCGTTGGTCGCATCTTTATTTAAAACACTTCCCGCCTGCTCTTGGGAAGAACAGCTGCAACCCACTCCTCCAGATGCCTTGTAATGGATCCGAGTTCCCTTTTGTTGTCCCTTATGACTGTAAAGAGGAAAAGACTATGAAGAGCAAAGAAAACGCCGCCACCGTCGGCCACACCGCTGAGTTAGACCTGGCCAAACCCCCGATCAGGGAACTCACAGTGCAAGGCCAGTCTGAGAGAGAACGGGCACAAGGCAGAAAGCTACGAGAAGACCCACGCTGGCGACCAAAGCCCTGTTCCCAAGGGAGGGTCACGTCCGTGGTCCAGTCCGTTCCACCAGCCACAGCTGCTCAGTCGAAGGTTGCGGTGTCGCACACAAACCAAGGACCCTTCCACTGAAGGGGCCGGCCACAAGGTAGACAGGGAGCAAGGACGGAGACATGGAGGACTTGTCTCATTCAGAAAAGAAGAGAAAACTTCTACAATGCAACAGGATGCAAAGGCGAGAAACAGAAAGAAAGAAACACAGGAGAAAGTAAGATGCACTTGGAAAATTGGGAAATTCCTTCTGCTGTATTAGCAGTAGTTTTAGGGACCCCTCACTCAGGAGAAAGTGTTCCTTAAAAGGAAAAACAGAACAGTTTCTTCTTAGTGGAAGAATAATCGAGAGAATTCTAAATACTCTATTGTGTTTCTCGCTTTTTGACATTATTTATATTTATTTGTATACATGAATACATAAGTAGATTTTAAATAAATTCTACCCGGGAACCATTTTTAGAAATTTTGATTTTTTTGACATTCCTTTTTTTAACGAGACGACTGAACTCCCTAAAAGTTGCTTAGGGATACGTCATGGTTGTAAAGACTATCACGGCTAACAATGAAAATTAAAATAATGAGCGTTTTCTTTTAAATTATATCAAATTCCTCTAACATGAGAAGCACTAAGAGCCCCTTCAGCTAAAACAACGTGCCGCCCTCACTCGTCACCATACACAAGTCAGCCTATTCTTAAATCCTTCTTTACTTCATGATGCCAGGGGCTGCCGTGGATTCGGGATGCCTGAATCCACAGAGTATAGTGCAAAGGATGTCGCCTCAAGCCCAGGTGCGGGTCTCAGCTCCCTACTTGTTCTGGACTTGAGGCTGCATCACCAAATGTCCCCTGGGCTACACAACTTCCACAGAACGGCTTCAGCAAATCCCTTGGGCAGAGGCCTATGCCCTCCTCCTCTGCTCGAAATCACTGTTGACATCAGAAAAATGTCAAACCCAACCATCTCAGCCTTTCTCTGACTCAAGGCTTTTCTTTCACAGCTAGAAAGCATCAGCCCCAAGGATCATATTAAGCCAGCAAAATGCTGCAGAAAGAGCACTGGACGTAGTGTCCAGAAGGCAAAGGTCGAAGATGTAGTGAATCCTCCAACTTGCATTTGCGACGTGACACCTCTCTGGGCCATCGTCTCTCACCTGGAGACAGGAGTCACATCAGCTGGGCATCCTTCATAAGGCTGCTGAAAAGCAAATACATGGCAAAGCATTCGGCACAGGTGATACAGAGATAAAGGGAGAAGACGTCAGCCCTACCAATACCCCCACTAGTCCAGAGCCCTGCCTTCCACACAGGGTGCTGCGCAGACTCTGAGACTCTCTAGGGAACTCCGGAAGGCTGGTTTCCTGGCTGCCCACCTGCAGGAGTGGTGAGCTAGCCGTGTTCTGCCGAAGACCCTGTCTGCTGACACCGGGCAGCCAACACTGACGTTTGTCCATCTAAGATCTGCTAGTTAGAAGTGCTCCTGTTTTGTGGGTTTCCATTCATTGTAACCTTTGCTTTCTGCGGCTGAAACTGGTTTAGTCAAAAAGTGGGCTGTGGAGAAACGGTGTTAAACAAATAGCGCCAGGCCTGGTGTTTTCAGATACGTTAACATCCTCTTTCAAGCATGATGTGAGGGCCTGAAAAACTCAGGCCATTTCCTACGGCTGAGCAAATACTGATAAGAGCTTTATCCAATTTATAAGGCAGGAGGAGGAAATAATCAAGTGTGATGGAATTGGACAAATAACCCAGCTCCAAACAATTATGAAACATAATGCAATTACAGAGTACTGTGCCAGGGTTCTGGCAGAACCAGATTCTTCTCTTTCGTGAATCAACAATAATCTAGAATTTTAATGCTCATAGGCCTCGTGAGTAACCAAAAATTGTATACAACTAAAAATCAAGACAAAAGCAGTATAAACGTGTCTGTGTGTGTGTACATGTAGTGTACACAGCCGTTCTTTCTTGTGAACCAATTTCCCAGTGCCTCATGGACATGCCCCTGCCCTCCCATCAAGCTGGAGAAAGCACTTTAATTAACACCAGCCCAAAAAAGTCTAATTCTGTATATCAGGGAGAAATTAATATTCTACTGACGTTTTCTTAGAGAGATAAGGGAAAGTTTCATTGTAGGAGCCACGCAACAGAAAAGGATAATATCCCAATATATTTTCTGTTCTCTGCTCCTCTAAACTTCTTCTCCCCACTCCTCATCCCCTCCTACTGGGTGGATACAGGAGACGGGCTGGCAGGGAGCTCTCGAAAGCCCAGATGATGAGCCTCGGTCCAACTCCACACTTTTAGAGGAGCAATGATGAACTAGAGTGTACGCGGGGGCTGACACTGAGCCTTGACCATGCCACATGGAACAGCGAAAGGGCTCTGAGCCTGAGTTGGTGAAAAATACCTCAGACAGAGCAATGTCTTCAAATATCACACACAAAAGAAAGCAAGTGTTTTGGTGGTTGTACTCATGGGCAAAATCCATTGGTCCACTAGCTGAGGTCCATTGGTCCACTAGCTGCAAGGAGTTGATGTCGCCTCCATGCAAAACAACCATGGTAATACCTCAGACTGTCTGATAATGAACTGATTACTTCATGAAGTGGTGAAGTCCCAGGTGCTGGAAGTCATAAGCAAGGGACAGAAGATTATTGGGAACATAATTGCTATGCCCAGTGGGAGCCTGGATTTCTATGATCCGTTTCCATTCTAAGACTCAAAGGGCAATGGGGAGCCTTCAAAAGTTTTGAGCAAGGGTGATGTGATTTTTAAATCAGTGTTACATTAGAAACATCTGTGAAAGATTTTGAAAGTGTAACTGTTTTTAGTACTAAATGAATCAGAGGCTTCCTGAGATATCATAAGACCAGGATGAAGAATTATTACTCCAAGTGAAATTTGATTTGACAACAAACAGCATAAGAAAATAGTACTTACAAGATTTAGAACAGCTATCAAAGTCTCCAAGATAAGAACTTTCTTCATGACTAACATCTTCAATGACAAGCAAAGAAAGGCCTCCGCATCAGAGATTTTCAAATGTGTTTCAATAAGAATGACTCCTCACCTTAACATTCTATGTGGGATCCTCGATTACAGCAGCGTCCGAGATCAAAACGTGTGGGATGTCGAACCTGTTGTAAATGGTAAAGTCAAGTCTCTGGTGCTGCCTGGGATCGTCATTAATTAGAAAACAAAAAGCAAAAAAAGATAACCTCACTGGTGATTACCGAATACTGACATATGTATTGACACCTTTGCAAGGGTTAAAAGAAAGAATGAAAAATAAAGGAAAGCCCATACTTTTTTCATTTTCTTTTGGTATTTCAGTCAGGAAAAGGATATTTTTTAAACTTAATAGAGGGTGACACCAGATTTATTTAGTCTGGAGGAATAGCCAGCCCTTAAGTACATGAAGTCACGCTGTCCACAGCACAGGTGCTTCGGCTGTCTGAGGCATCAGATTTTTTGGAAAGAGCAAGAGGGCTTGAGGTTAAACATCAGAAAATATTGCAGCCTCTGAAACAGGGTTGAGCTAAAACTCTGTGGCAAAGCCAATCTGCAAATTCAAGCTGGTGATTTCTGTTAAGAGCTTCAGTTTGGGGACATTTCTCAGCTTCGTCTCCAAAGTCCTGATTCAAAACCACAGTGTTCAGCGAGGCAGTGAGATTTCATGCTTTCATCAGAAACCCACACCGATAAATGCATCTCTCGTTGCAATTCGGGATCCTAAAATCTTCGCTGAAGAACCCAACTAAACCATGGAACTCAATCGCAAAGCCCTGCCCCTACCCAGAGGAGCACAAGGTCCAATTAAAGGCTCAATAAAAAGCTGTGAGGTGGGGAGATGCTGGAACAGCACATTAGCTGCTGCATTTAAAGCCTCGCCACAGAATCTGAATGTAATTGCGGTTTCAGAGGGAAACCTACACGGTATGAAACGTAGCAATTACTGGTCTATTAATATAGGATGTTAGTTGCTGTCGAGTATTTTCTCTGAAAGAGAGGTGGGGAGCATTCTGACTGGCGAAGGTAAGTTGCCAATTTTTTTTTCAACTAGGCAAAAACGAAATTAAGAAATTTGGTGGGGTAGGATCTCGAAATGTCTCAGATGCAAAAACTTTCTTTGGGACCCGAACAAAAGCTGGCAGAACACGAGTGATGTCGGTGTCTCTTGCCTGCCTTTTCAAGCTTGGAAATCAAAGAATTTCTCAAATCCCGGGATGAGTGAGGGACAGAGAAAGAAAATGTAAGGAAAAAAAAGAGAAAGAAAATTTTCCAGCTTGAGGAACTTCAGACAGCAGGGCTGGAGGAAGGGGAAGGTGGCTGTGGCCCCCTCAGCCCTGAGCTCTAGGCTGCCCAGAAGGCCACCAGGAGGTGGTCCCCAAAGGCCACACGAGCAGCTCCACAGATCATGTGCCACCATCCCCAGCTCCCCTCCACTGTCCCAGTTTTCCTGGTTTCCTCTGGGCGCCTGTCCTTGGTGGTAGTGCGTCCCCCCAGGGCAGCCGCTAGTTCGGCTTTAGACCCTTTTTTAACGGCCTCAGATGGGAGCAGCCAGCAGAGCCCTGTGGAGCTGCCCTGGCAAGGCCAAGGTCACTGCGAGCCGGGTGAGGGATGATCGCCCAGCACGTAAGTGCATCCCAGTCCCCATGCCCCAAGGCCCGAAGGGGGGACCCGAAAGAGGGCCCCTCCCGAGGAGCTTTCCCCATTAAGAGAAGGGGGTTCACGGGTGTCCAGCAAGAGAAGTCAGCTTCAAAGGGGATCCAGACATTTGCCTGCGGTTAAGCAAAGACCCTCTAGAGAAAGGGTTAATTCCTCAGATGCCCCAAATCACCACAGGGCTAGAAGAGCCAGAACAGCTTGAGGGAGAAAGGAAAGGGAACGGGGTGCTGGCCAGACGGGCTCCTGCAGGCCCTGGGGCTGGGGTTGGGGCTCCTCCCAGGGAAGGTAAATCTGCAAAACTGGAACACACAGGCGCTGTACCTGCAGGCCGCTCGACAAAGGCCACAGTCTAGGAAACTGAATAGAGAGCTGTCCCCCGTTTCTCAGCCTACTGACCCACTTTCCTCGGGCTGCTTCTCCCTGGATCCTCGCCCCTCGCTGAGACTTCCCATCAGCCAACAGGGAGGAGGTAAGGCCTTGAGATCATCATGTCGGTGGAATAAGCCACAGGGCCTGTTTGACTCTTTTTAGAGAGACGAAAGTCTCCCTCTTTTTCCCAGAAAATCCTTTCTGAGCCATCCTCCGCTCCTACTTACAGATACACATACACTTCAAGATAGCTCCACCAGCTGCTCGTCATGCCCCTGAAAATCTATGGTTAGTCAATTCTTTTGTTTAAAGTTCTGAAAACATCTGCACCTAACCATACATACATAAAGTGCTATTTTCCCTCTGATCCACTCATAGGTGTTAAAGTTGCAGCACAAAATATTTCCTCGACGAGTATCCAGCCCATTTTCCAAATGAGGCAAAGGATAGTAAATTAACGAATACTGAGAGAATGTCCTGGGGCATGAGACGCTGCCAGGTTGGAGCACCCCAGGAAGAAGAAACACACACACATACACAATTTCAGACGCACAGTTCTCTGTGGTTTTGTCTAAGACTCGCCTTAGTCAATTGCCAGAAGCCTAATGTGGCTATGAATAACTTTGTTACACCCACGGGAGTGGCTGCGACGGGTCACACGTGACGTGATCAGTGACCCACGAGTGTGCCTCCACCCTCCACGTGCCCACGGACGTGGAGAGTTGCGGTGGTGCAGGTGAGGGTACACTCAGAGTTGAATCCTTATTGTCCCATCTTCTGGCACAACTGCTTGAATTCAAGTTCTGGTTCCCCCTACATGACCTCAGGCAAATTATCTGCTCTCCCTGCGTCTGTGTTTCTTCATCTGAGGTCTGAGTCCAGTCATCTCAGACGATCCACGCAAGCATTCAGCACACTGCCTGGCACAGAGCACAGTACATGCTCAATAAAAACGAACAATTTTTTACTTTGATTATTAACCGTGAGATTTTGGCCGAGTGATTTTCCTTCTTTGAACCTCAGATTCCTCGTCTTTAAAATGAAAATAACCATATCTACTTTTCCAGGAGTGTTGTGAGTTTCAAAAGAAATTTATGTGACACGCTAAGCACAGTGCCTGACATGGCGAGGAAGCATTCAACCAATGACAGCAGATATTGGCGGGAGGAGAAGGAGGATTTTGATGTTAGTGGCCTTCGTGCCGAGCCAGGAAATTCACAGGCATCCGTCCTAATCCCCCGTTCCCAGAAAAAGTAGACCTCTAAGCACCCATTCACCCTTGCCTATGCCTGGGGGGAGAGATTCATCTCACCAAATTGCTTCTCTTTTGCTAAATCATTTTTCAGCCACAATAACAAAGATCAAGTGGTCTGGTCTGAAACTGCACAGAACATAACCCCAGTTCAAGGAGTCTCAGCTATTTGATCGTTGCTGCCTTTTCCCCTTTTCTCTAAGCTCTGTTGTGAGGTAGCGTCTTAGAAAATGGACTCATGTGCCCGTATTTGTTCATCACAGCTGTTGCTAGGAAGTTATTAATGTAAATGGCTCTTCTCACTGTCCATTATGCTTTTTTCTTGTGAAATGGAATTAAGTGCTAGCCCTGTGCTGAGTTTTCATTAAAGTCTTTCTATACTCTTCTTTATTTTCCTTTCCCCTTTGATCCGTTGCTTTAGAAGTTAACCCCTTTTTTATATTTTAAGGACTTTAAAGAAGATGTAAAAATTCTTGAGAATTTTCGTGGGGGGTAGGGGCTGGATTTCCAAGTGGATTCAGCCTCTCTCTCTTCATTGTGTCAATATTTAGTGCCTGGCTTTTTAAATTTTCAAAATTCAAATGAAAACATCATCATGCTCCTATAAGCTTCACTACCTCTAATATTCAAAGAACAAGTTCCAACTTGACACATGGATGAGGCAGTGCTGAGTCACGTTCATTACCCTCCCTTCCAGTGAATTAGGCAATCACATTTAATAAAGATGAAAATCTTGCGAGATAAGAGGAAAAGATAAGCACTAGTACTAAAAGTGAAAAAAAAAAAAAAAAAAGCAAGTAAATGCCACAAAACCAATTTGGAAAACATAGGACTGGCGATTATTATGTTTTCTGTCACATTCCAAAAGATATCTGTTACATGTTCCAAAGTGCAGAGTCAATAAATTTTTTATCCACTGAAGGTAAACAAAACATGTATGAAGATTTCAAAACCTGCCCAGCAGGCTTTCCAACGGATGGAAAGGAAAGTTGCACATTTCGTTGCAGATACCTCTTTCTAAATCATTGATTTTTGTAGAAATGTCACAGCACACTTGAAGAGAGGTCTCTCTTTCCAACAAACATACAGCAAACATCCCAGCAAATGGCAACGTTTCCAGTTAAGAGAGAAAGCTTCAGAAAAGCCCATAAAGTTCAACTCCCTTTCCCGTCTTATGCACACGCTATCCGGCGACTTTAACTGCACACCCACCTTTCATCCCTGCCCCTCAGGAGTTTTAAGCCTAAAACAAGCAGGGAATTGGCCCTGGCCTGCTGAAAATTTGTGGGAAGAACGATGGGAATCAACTCTTTAGTTTCAATACACAGACAAAAGGGTCCGACGTATTGCTGGAGATAATAAGGCCAAAGCTGTAATGAGTAAAAAGACTACAGATTTTCACCTGTAGTTTTATTTTCCATGATGCTTTAAACGTCAGGCCAAAACTGAACTCTCAGTTCAGAACTCACATTCAAATTCAGCATCCCCACTGAAACTATCTACATTTAACCTAATTCAGCATCCCCACCGAAACTATCTACATTTGCCATTAAAAAATGGCAAAGCAAAGGGGGACGAAGAGAGGAAGGAGGAGTCGGGGGAAAATTGTCAAAGAAGAAGCATTGTCACAAGTCTAGCTGTCCCCAACAGATGTGAGATCAAATTTCAGAGAACTCTGGGAGTTTCCAGAGGCAAAATTTCAGAGACACAACAATCAAATGACGTACGTGGATCTTGTTTAATTCCCGATTCGAACAAACAATCAGTAAAATTAAGTATGGACTAGGTATTAGATGATGCTAAAGCATTATGATTAAAAACAGAATTATGATTAATTTTGCGAGGTGTGACTAAGCATTGTGGTTACATAAGAAAACGGCCATATTTTCAAGAGATGCGCACTCACATATGTACAAGTGAAATGAGACAATGGCTGGAATTCATTTTTAAATGCTTAAGCAAAAAAAAAAAAAAAAAACAGAAGAAACAAAACAGGGAAGCTCTAGATAAATACTGAATTTGAGTGAAGGGTTTACGAGGGTTCATTATTACTGTTTTCTCTATTAATACTTGGTGTATGTTTCAGATTCTTCACGATGAAATATTTAATAGAGTTCTTCTTATTTAAAAAGTTTAAAAGTCCTTAGAGCAGGGGTAGAAGAGTGACTCGGGCATTTATCTGATGGGGAAAGGGAGACACAACTCCACTAACTGATGCTTAAATAGCCCCAAAGCCTCAGGCCTCAGAGTAGAGATGGTCAGTGGTCTTTGGTCAAAAAAGACCACTCCTCTCAGGAAGCACGTCGACTGATTATGACTTCTCCTCCCTAAAGGCTGAGTTCAATGTTGTTCTTATTAACCTACTGTTACTTGTAGGGGGAAAAAAAAAACTGGGAGAAGCTCATTAATTATGGCTAACTTTAGCACCAAGCTCAAGGCAGAGCTGAATAAGGCAGGTGGTAGGGGTGGAGACAGGTAGTACTTAATAAATGCGCTGAAGTGCTAGCAATTAGACGGAATAGTGGGTGCAGAGGGGCACTGACTACTGGAAATATCAGGAAGGGGCTTTTCAGCACCTCAGTGTCCACACTGATACACTGTCCATAATATCTGGCATATTATAGGCTATCAATAAGTACGTATTGAATGTTTTTGAACACTCTTGCCTCTCCCTCCTCAAAGATTGTCAGTGGCTCAACTCTGGATACAAAACAAACCTAAATGTCTCAGGCAGTCAGTCATTCAGGGCCCACTCTCCTCTCCAGCTGGTCCAGCCTTATCTCCTCCAAACCCACCCCTGTGAGGCCCCCCTCTCCACACCTCCTCCGCTCCTGGTCACTCAACATGTCCAGGTTGCACCTGTGCCCAGACCAGCACCTCCAAACTGGGGAGGAAAGAGATGGATGCAGGTGCTTGAGAAAGGAGCAGGCAGACACTGTGAGCAACCGCAGCGGGGCGATCAGTGGCAAGTGCTACAGTCCCTGATCAAAAAAATAGGCAAATCTGTCAATAGTTAGGAAAATGGTTTTCATTACTGAGTCTCTGCACCCAAATAAAGTCTTCTGTAATTAATTCTGCAAGGGCACTGCTGCCCTACTTAAAGAAAGGTCCCCTGTAGCATCCTTAACAAAGAATTTCCACGTAATCACATGTAAAGTCTAATTTATGTCCTCCAGGCCCAAAGACTGTCTTGGTTTGCATTCCTCCAGAAGCAAATGTTAAAACACAGGTTTGAGTACAACTAGGGATTTGGGAGGTGGCCATGGACTTGTAGGTAAAGAGGATGCATGAGACAGGGAAGATGAGAAGCCAATAAGAAGTGTGTTAAGAAGCAAGTTACAACTGTGGGCCATTGGACTTACTCCCACAGGGGAACTGGGAAATAGTCCCTAGACCCCATGCTGAAAGCGACCCTTCCCACGGGGCGAAGCGGCTGGGACACTTGTTCACCAACTCCTGTCAATCCTTGGTTGAGAACCTTGAGGAGGGGAGGGTCATAATAACTCCCCGGCATACCTGCCTTGCTCCCCACGCATGGCCTAGCAGCTCTGACAGCCGGAGGAAACCCTCAGCCAACAAGTTGTCAGTGTAGGAGTTGGAAGCTGGGCCAGTATGTCTGCAAATTTTAAGTGCAGTAGGGTAATGAGCAGTTTTCTGATATACACCCCCAGGTTTATACATATACACACATATATAAATCTGTGAAGTCATGTTTATTGAAACTCCAGAGATGGAAAAAAGCACTACAATGAGACAGTCTTAGTTTCTGAATGAAATCCATCTTTGCATATTGCCTTTCTACAGCAGGAGTCAACAAATTAAAGACTGCAAGGCAGATCTGGCCTGTTTTTGTAAATAAAGTTTTATTGGAACACAGCCATGCCTCATTGCTCCTTGTGTGCGGCAACATCAGAGGAGTTGCCATGGAAACCACGTGGCCTGCAAAGCCAAAATCATTTACTATCTGATCCTTTACATCGAATACCCTTGTTTCCCTGTTGACCCTTTTTTCCCGAATCCATCACTCAAGACTAAGTTCCAAGGCAAATCTTTAACGTCCTCTCATTTGTCCTTCCGCCCCTAAGAGAAATGGCTTCCTAATTTGCATGTCGATCATGCTATATCCATTCCTCAATATGTCTCTTACGACACTGCTTTGTAAACACTCACTTTCTTCTCCAGCTCAGCGCCACCACAAGAACTGACCTTTATTCATATTTGCATGCCTAATGTCTAGACACTCGAAAAATGCATGTTTAAATAAAATTAATTCATTTGGGGAATTTGATCTCAATGGTCACATGGATCCAGCCCTGGCTGGGTTCCAGAAAGTACAGACGACTTGTTCAAGATCACGCACGTGGCCAGCGTCAGACCTAGCTAGGTCCCCTTGTTCCTGATCCAGGTTTTCTGCTATATGTGGGCACAATCAGGCCACACGACAGTCCCTGCAGCACATGGCATTTTTAGCACAGGAGCTCAAGGTAATGGTTTTAATCTGCACATCCTCTGAGTGACTAGGACTTCTGTACCTGGTCACTCCTTCTCTGGATGTGTCTCCCAGTATCTATGGCCATGACCTACATGTCCAAACTCCCTCCTTCACCTACCAACCCACTGCTCCAAAGATCAAACTCAAAAGTCTCTCACAGGTAGGGATCTGTGATCCATTATCTTTCAAAACCACCTTAGGTGTCAGTAATAAATTTTTCACCTTCTGAAGAGGTAAATCAATGCTTTTTATTATTTCTGCCTATTATAACCACAAGTGTTCACCTTTCAGAGCTGCTCAAACGGTAAACAATAACAACATCTTTATTGCCTGATAACGAGAAGCAACTTACCTTCGTCAAATAAATCTCAGCAGATTTCAACACCCTTGGAAAGAGCTAGAGAAGATAAAAAAGAAAAACAAACCTTAGTGGAATGATATTTTATTTATATCTTTTATTTATGTTCTGCTTTTTTAAAATAGGTATCTCACACCCTAAATACAGGCAAAATCCACATTCAAACAGTTACGGTAATTTGTTACCTGCTTAGTTTTTTAAGGAAATCATAAAAAGTTAAGCCAAACTACAGAATAAAGCCTTTGCCACAAATTCCCTATCAACCCCAGGCCATCTGAGGCCCATTGGAGAAAACGGATGACAAGGAATTTGTTTTAAATATCCACATCCTGATATATTTTAAGAGAGATTTTCCCCCTTCAAGAAAGACAAGGTTTAATAGCTGCTTTTCCACCCTTCATGTCAGAATACTACCTTAAAAAAAGGTAGCAACCATCTATGTCAAATATATATTCACGGTAATGCTTGGCATTCTATAGATTTTTTTTCTATAGATATTTTAAAGATACTTTACACTTGTTTCACACTTTTAAAATAATCCTGTATGGTCACACACAATGAGAAAAAAAGGGGGTGTGGGGGGTAGTGATCCAGCTCAATTTACCAGTAAAGAGACGAAGTCCATAGTGGGTAAAGTAAGAATTATCATACCCACCTTTCAAATAAGGATGAAAATGTTAAGTGGCCTCCTAAATTCACAATGAGCACAAAATTCACATTGCCTCTGAAAGTCCATTCTTTAGCATTAGGCTGACATCTGTGTCCAACAAGCTAACTTCTCTTAATTAGACTCTTTATGCATTTCATAAACTTTAATTAAAATAAAAACAGTGACAATAGACTCAAGTTATTATATGTCAAGCAGCTTAAGGTTATCACAAAAGCTACAAAATGAAATGACTAACTGGCATTTATATGGGAAATACTCTACTTTTTAGCAGCTTTACCCCAAAGTTGTTCAATATCTTGGTCTGGACTTTTTCAAGGAGTGTGTATCAGATAACAATTTGAATAGGGCTGCATAAATTTGCATAAAGTGTAAGAGGTTAACATTATAAAGTTCAGATTCCTCTCCAAAATGATTGCTCAGATGATATTTTCCCTACTTCTCACTGAGAACAAGGGCTGCAATCATTTAAAGACCCACCAATGACACTGATAAACCAGAAACTAAAGATTTACAGGAAAATTATAACCTCAAAATGCACTTAAAATCATTCAATCTGGAACCATCATATAGACAACACTTCAGCAAATATTTCGAAACAAATGTATGGAGAAATTTATCTATCCTAGGAGAAAATTACGATTTCCCAGTGGGAATTTTTTTCTCTCTTTAGCTCTATCTTTGGAAAAAGATTATCTGTCGGATGAAAACAAGAAAACTATCCATGCATTAATAAGGATAGGAGGAGCCCACTGTTACTCATTTAGCTATAAACAATAGCCCCTGAGAAAATGATTCATTCAAATAATAATCTCTTAAAATGATATTGACTATGATAGACCCAATGCGGTTTATGTTGAATTTAATTTCCATCTAAATTTAAAATACAAGAGACATCTAAAGCCATCATTTCATTTGGTGTTGAATGAAGTAAGTCATTTAGAAGTTCAATTTTTTAAAGTCATAGCATAACTAAGGGAGGTTTCGTCAATCCATTTCTACTTTCAAAATACACAAGAGCAGGCCGAGATGCTTAAATGTAAAGTGCTATATTATACAAAGGAACAAAATTAAGTAGTCAAATGCATTTGCTACATTAAGGCAAAATGAAAACTACTGTGATTAGAGCAGTTTGAGAAAAATGAATGTAAAATACTTTCTATTTAAATTATAGCAATAACTATGATTAAAAGAGCACATTGCTACTTGCTGGATAGCAGGAAGATTGTTTTCACATGCAGTTTGGCATTCTGGGCTTGGGGGTGGGTGGGTGGGTTTGTTGGTTGGTTGGTTGGTTTTTAGTGTAAACTGGCTAGCCTCAGAGTGGGCCCATCATGCAGCCCTGCTCTGGACCATCTCCAGCCTTCTCAAATGGCTCTCCTGAGAAGCAGGGCCTCTGCAGAGCAACTTGAAAAGACCACAGGAAAGAAGAGGCTGAGGAAATCTAATCATGCCTGCATGGCCAAAGAGAACCAGATGCAGGAATGAAGACATCAATCGAATTGAGTTCAGGAAGGGGCAGCCTCAGCTTCTCTCTACTAGCAGTTGCAAATGGCTATGCTGGTTTCTTCCAAGTGGGAAAGCTTAACCCACTGATACTGAGAAAGACAAATATAAGTCTTGTTTTTCTTTTAATTCATATTAGTTTTAAAAATAAAGATAATAGCCTTTCTTTTTTTTTTGCTTTTTTTTTTTCTGCAAGATAGCAATACAAATCTATCAGGACTAAAACACACAGACCAAAAACCAAATCCATGCTGTACCTGCATCAAGAGTTGGTTATCACAGAGGTGTTATGAAATTTCACACATATAAGAGATCAGACCAGCCATCCTCGTCTGGATTGCACACACCATCACAGGGCTCTCCCCTTGCCCTTTTGTTGACCAATAATCTCGATCGCATTTTAAGCCTCCAGAATTTGTGAGAAAGGTTGCAGGGAAATATATGAGTAGACATACTGTCTAGCATTTCCTCGAAGCTAAAAATAAACCTCATGT
>NW_006438073.1:2415188-2430377 GCF_000325575.1 Pteropus alecto
AAAAGATAGGTCTATAAAGTATTGCCCAAGTTTCTCTCATAAGATGAATTACATGAGCAATTACCTAAAACACAGAAAATCAGAGTCTTTCCTCTTGTTACGTCATGGGTGGAGCCATTTGATCCATATTTTTGCCCAAAGCTTCAGGTGATTTCTACAATCGCGTGGTCTGGTAAACTCTGTTCTATGTAATAGGGCAAATTCTAGATTCACTAGTCCTGACAAAAAAGAGAAAGGGATATGAATAGAAATAACTCAGAGGCGAGGAAAGACATTATAAAGAAATAGGCAAGAGCTAAGAAATATCCTGTGTCACTCATTTCATTTTTGTGTAGACCAGGGGATGGGACTCAACCATTATTTCGTTTTATTTAGATTTCTTACAAGTTCCTGTTGGTTATTTTACATTATACCTATCTCTCCCCCTGGAGTTATTAGCAAAACAATAGCTTTTCTATAGTCAAAATTGGGTAGTCTAAATAATCAAGAGTAGCAGACAGTGGACCTAGAAGGAGAAGTCACCTGAGTTCTGAGGCCAGCAGAGAGAGGAACTGTAGGTGACAAGCCCAGAACTGATTTTTGGAATTCATACACTGACAGAAATTTTGAAAGTTTTTGCAGCTGGAATGTAGAATTTAAAAAAAAATGATGGAAGCTATTTCTTTTTGCTTTTTATTTTGATATGAAAGTGATTTGAAGTTCCAAGAATCTCCCAATCATCCCCACTGTCCTGGGACCTCTCAGGGGACAAACAGACACAACATTGCCTGACCATACTTTGTGAGCCAACTGTGACAAAATGGTGTTTCTGAAGGACCTGACCATCTCCATCCCAGAAGGTACCAAGGAATCTGTATTTCCTTGCTGAATGTTTCACCTAAATTTCTTATAAATGAAGATTTCTCTTTCTATTTATATGACTGACTCTGCACACCCCCTTTGAAAACTGAGGGTCTAAGATATAATTCATTTTATAATAAAAATGAATATCTGTTCATTTTAGCAGTTGCCACTGCACAGATATATTTCAAACACGTTTGTAGTGAATGATCATACTATATGGTACAGTCAAATTGATATGTGAAGTTCCCAGAATAGTGAGCAATTAATACTGAATGCACCACAAATCACTGGAGCTCAAGCTGAAGATGGGATGCTGCTTCCACACACTGAGAAATGAATTTGTATGCCCAACATGTAAGAGAAATGCACTAATGGTCTGGATTGTGACTGTATCGCTTAGCAATGAACAATTGAACACTTTAGTAGTACTGCCCAGAACAGCACAGTCACACATAGAAGAGATGAGACCTAGGGTATAACCACCTTTTCCTCTATGTAGGATGGTTTGAGGAATATGAACTGGCCTATAGCATCCCAAAAGATGTCTCAGAACCTAAGTTTTAATAGTTATCAACTTTAGAGAAAAGATTTTGTGCTTTTATTGAAATCTGGTTGAATGGTTCATTTAACATTCACCTGTCTTGTGGTTTTTAAGTCTTTAAATAGGTCACCTTTTAAATAGAGTTTACTGTTTATCTAGAAACTCAGCTTTCTTTAGTATCTATTCTACCTACACCACTGCCCAGGGCTAACAGAAGTACAAACAGCTAAAGGAAAGTGAAATTATTTTATTTTAAATAATAATTGCTTAAAATGATAATTGGGAAGTTAATCATTACTGCATTATAGCCTTAGTTCACATAATAATGATTTAATAAATGTCCTGAAGGAAAAAATACTCACTTCTCAAGAGTTTAACCTGCTCCTATGACATAACTCATACCTTTAAATAATACGATTAGATACTTATGGTTAACTATAATGAATAATCAAAGAACTACCTCCTCTCAATGACAAGACATAATCACTGTGAAATCATTCCAATACTGAAAAATAAAATATATTAAACTAATAAGGCACAAATATATCATAATTTATAGTCATACTATTCATATAAATTATCACTTTTAAAAACTAATGTTTTTTCATATATGAAACAGATTATAGAATACCAAATATGTTAAAATTGAGAAAACCATTATAATAAATATTGATATGATACTTAATCATATTGCTTTTTTCTGTTTTCTACCATTTAAAAAAATTACCATCATTTTAATATGTCTGTTTAATCATTTTACCTTAAATAGAATATAATGAATACAACATTATGCAACACATTTTTTAAAAACTTTGCATAATAGTATTGAAAATATTACATTTTATTTAAATGCCACTTAAATGTTAATATATCTTAAGCTATATTTAGTCTTTACAATTACAAACAATACATGCTCATTAGAAAGAACAGAAAAGAACAAAGAAGAAACTAAGAATCTTCCATAATCATCACCCAGAGGTAATCGGTATTAATATTTGGGGATCCAGCTGACACATGAATTTGGGCAGGTAAAAATACATCTTTATATCCTCACTGAAATTTTGCATTTCCTTTAACTATCAATATAGACAACAAACCACAGTAGTATTAGCAAGTAGGGAATCTAAACTGAGAAATGGAAACTATTTGAAACAATCAAATGGAATTCCTAGAATTGAAAAATAGGAATCCCTAGAATTGAAAAATAAAATTTCAGAAGTACAATATTCATTGCATAGACTTAAAATCAGATTGGAAACTACAGAAAATATTAGTGAACTCGAAGACAAGTAAATAGAGATTTAAAAAACTGAGGCACAGAGAGAATACAGACTAATATAATGAACAGAGCCTGTGGCACAATGTTAAGTAGTTTAACATATGTGTAATTGGAATCTTAAGAAAACAATGAGAGAAAAATTGTAAAATAAGAAATTTTTAAGAAAAAATGGCAAAATTTTTCCAAGCTTTTTCCAAATTCCAAATTCACAAAACAAACAAAAAAAAGGATTCAATGAAACACAATAATACACACAAAAAATCCACACTTAAGTACATCATATTCTCATTGAAAACTAATAAGAGAAAATCCCAAATGCAGAGAAAGACACATTACATTAAAAAAAAAATGAGTATAGCTTTCTTATAAGATACACAAGCCAGAGACAATAAAATAATATTCTAATGTGGTAAAGAAAAATATTCTTAAACTGGGATTCTACACTCAGCATAAATGTTTTTCAAAAGTAAAAGTGAAATAATTATATTTTCAGATAAACAAAACCTGAAAGAATTAGCTACTAGTAGATCTTCGCAGCAAAATAAAAGGAATTTCTTCAAGCTACAGGAAACTGCATTAAACAGAAACTCAGACTTACCTGAAAGAATAAAGGATGCCAGAAATTGTAAATATATGGATAAATATAAAAGACTCCCTTTTCTTGTTTCTTCATTTCTTTAAAGTAAAATAATGCCTTCCCCAAAGCTGTCCAGGTCCTAATTCCTAGAATCTGTGAATGTGTTATCTTATATGGAAAAGGAGACTATGCAGATGTGATTAAATTAAAGATCTTAAGACCTGGATATTATCGTGGTTTATCTAGGTGAACTCAATATAATTATGATGGTCCTTAAAGGTAAAAGAGAGTCAGAAAAGAAGATGCAATAATGGAAGCAGAGGTCAGAGTGATGCTTTAAAGATGGAAGGAGCAATAAGCCAAAGAATATGAATAGCCTCAAAAAGCTAAAAAAGTCAAAGTAATAAATTCTCCCTTTGAGTCTACAGAAGAAATGCTGCCATTCTGCTGACACCTTGATTTGAGCCTTGTGAGACTCATTTTAGACTCTGACTTCTAGAACTATAAAATAATAAATATGTATTGTTTTAAGCTACTAGATTTTTAATAATTTGTTATAGTAGCAATGGAAAACTATAATAGAAATATAGCTAAAAAGTTAATGGAAGAGATAAAATGGGACATAAAAATACAGATTAACTTTTAAAAAGCAAGGAAGAGCAAAAAAGGAACAACAAATAAATGAAAAAAATCTATAACTTTCAAAAGATTGAAATCATACAAAGTATGTTCTTTGACTACAAGGAGATTAATTTGAAATCAATAATAATTAAAAAAAAATAGAAATTTCCCAAGCATTTGAAAATAGTTCATCATACTCCTAAACAGCTTATAAGTCAAAGAAGAAATCACAAGGGAAATTAGAAAATATTTCAAATTAAACAGAAATGTATATCTAACATATGAAAATGTGTGGGATGTAGCTAAAGCAGTGCTTAGAGGAAAATTAATAGCTTTAACTGCTTATATGATAAAAGAAGGAAGATTTAAAATTAACAATCTAGATTTTCACCTTAAGAATCTAGAAAGCCATGGGCAAAGTTAGTAGAGGAAAAAATCATAAAGATCAGAAATAAATAAAATGAAAAGCAGGCAATAGAGAAAATTAACATAGCCAAAGGCTTTTTTCCTTTAAAATATTAGTAAAATTGATTGAACAATGAGAGAGAGAAGGAGGGAGGGAGGGAGGGAAAAAGGGGGAGAGAAACAGAGAGAGAGCAAGAAAGAGAGAGACAGAGAGACAGAGACAGAGAGGAATTGCCAAACAGGCAGTTTCTATTAAAGTTAAACATAAACTTACCCTGTGACCACAAAATTCCACTCCTCAATGTTTACTCAAGTGAAAATAAAATATATTTCCACAAAAAGACTATACATGAATGATAACACCAGCTTTATTCATAATAGCCAAGAACTGGAAATAACCTAAAAGTCCATCAATAGGAGAATGAATAAATTGTTTATAAAAATAAAAAATAATACTTGGCAATTAAAGAGAATGAACTGAAATACGCAATAACATAGAGATTAAAAACAATAAGCTAAGCAAAAAAAAAAAAAAAGCCAGATACAAAATAAGCACGTACTATACTACATGACTCCATTTGTTTAAAAAAATAGTGATAGAAATCAGGAAACTATTGAAGGGAGAGGCATCAGGATTATGCATTAGTCAAAACTCACTGAACTGTACCTTAAGATCTGAACTTTTCACTGTGTGTAAATTATACTGCAGTTTTTAAAAATCTAAATAACATATAAAAAATCAAAGATCTAGAAAGAAAAAGAATTTGAAGAATTCTGGTGTTCCTTGAGAGAGCCTATTGTCATCTGGTAAAGCAAGCTACTATGGAAGCAATGTGTTCTACTTGCAACGTTAGATCTTTGCAAATTTAGATTTTCAACACTTGTAACGATCACAAAGAAATCAAAACTGATTGTATGTTCAACATGAATGAGTGCTGCTTTGGTAAAGACAACCCCATAGATTAATGTTCTTATTCGAGCTAAACCACCACAGCCTTCACATTGATTTGTCACTAAAATGTAAAATTTAACTTTACCATGACTATATTTAAGTGTCTCATTATTTAGTGTGATAATCAAAAAAACACATTTACGATTATATCAAAATTTTGTCTTTTAATATCTTGATGAATGTATTTAAATATAATGTTTCTTTTGTCAGCCAATTTTTTATACATTTGAAACATTAATTTTAGAAGTTCATAAACTTCATGAAACAAAGTAGATTAAAAACTCAAGGAAATAATTTTAAACTTTACTTGAAAAATATACAAACATGGAATAATTTTATAGTATTTTTTAACTTGCTGTTTTTATTTTTGCTTAACAATATAAAATAATATAACTCTATGTCTTTAAATAGCTTTCTACAAAGCTATTATTTTTATTTAACTGCATTATTTCCATTCACCAGATATTTCATAATTTTATCAGTTTCTTGTATTTAGAGAGCCAGGTTTTAGCCACCCTTTAATTATTTTAAAGAATATATTTTAAAATTAATTCCAGAATAATGTTTTTCTATCTTACATGGTTGAGTCCAACCCTTTTATGATTGATGAGAAATTCAATCCTCAAAAAATAGAGGAATTACAAATCCCATGTGGTTAAGGAGAGAGGATTCCTAGGCTCCTATGACACTTCAGTTAAACATCTTCATAGGACTCATTCATTCCACAAAATCATATAATATATTCAATATTTGAGTGGCTATTAAGTGCCAAGCATATAAAGAGTAGGAGCAGTCACAGTTTTTAATAGCGTGGACAGGGAAAACCTCATGAAAAAGATTTGAAAAAAAATAATGAAAGAATAGCTGGGAAAAAGTGTTCCAGACCTGAAAAACAGCAAATGCAAAGTCCCTGAGGTAGGAGCATGCCTGGAATGTCCAAGGTAGAGCAGGGCAGCCAATATGGTTGGAATAGAAAAAAGAAAAAGGAGACTGATAAGAGACTATGTCAGAGCAATAATGGCAGCCAGATGGTGTCACCAGATGGTTTAGGGCTTTATAGGCCACCACAAGGATTCTGACTTTTATACGAAGTACAATCAGAGGTCATAGGAGGGCTTACAGCAGAGAAGGGACTTGATCTTATATATCAACAGAATCACTCTGGTGCTGTGCAGAAAAAAAATACTATAGGGCATGTGGGATAAAGCGAGGAGACTCGTTAAGAAGTTATGGCAATCCAAAACAATCTACAGATTCGATGCAATCCCTATCAAAATTCCAATGGCATTTTTTACAGAAATAGAAAATTTGAATGGACTCACAAAAGACCCCAAATAACTAAAGCAATCTTGAGCAAGAAGAGCAAAGTTGGAGGCATCACACTTCCTGAATTCAAACTATATTACAAAGTAATAGTTTTACTTTGTAGTGGAGAGTTTTTTTATTTTTTAATAGTAATATGTTAGATAGTTATCAAAACAGCAGGATATTGGCATAAAAACAGACACATAGATGAATGAGACTGAATAGAGAGCTCAGGAATAAATCCACTTACATGTGGGTTAATTTCAACAAAGGCATAAAGAATTTACAATGGAGAAAGGATAGTCACTTCAATAAATGGGAAAACTTGCTATCTACACACGAAAGAACAAAACTGGACTCCTATCTTACACCACTCAAAAATAATTTAAAACTCAAAATAGCTTAAAGATGTAAACGTAAGACCTAAAACTGTAAAACTTGTAGAAGAAAATATAGAGAAAAAGTTCTTTGACACTGGTCTTGGCAATCATTTTATGGATCTGACACCATAAGTATAGGCAACAAAAGCAAAAATTAAAAAGTAGGATTATATGAAACTAAAAAGATTCTGCACATCAAAGGAAATAACCAACGAAATGTAAAGCAACCTACAGAATGGGAGAAAATATGTGCAAACCATATGTCTGATAAGGAGTTAATATCTAAAATAAATAAGAAACTCTTACAACTCAATAGCGAAAATAAATAAATAAATAAATAAATAAATAATAGCCCTGTAATTGAGACTTCAAGTCCTAGAATTTCTCTTATGGTCTCTTTTTCGAAAGGCAATGTGACTTGGTGGAAAGTGCACTGGCTCTCAAGTACAGAGATCTCAGTAAGATAAATAAACCCAACTTAAAAATGGACAAAGGAACAGAACAGACATTTTTTGAAAGAAGACACACAGATGGCCAATAGGTACATGAAAAGATGCTCAACATCAATAATCATCAGGGAAATGCAAAATCACAACGAAATATCACCTCGCATCTGTTAGAATGACTATTATTAAAAAGATAAGAGATAAATATTGACAAGGATGTGGAGAAAAGGGAACCCTTGTGCACTGTTGGAATGTAAATTAGTACAGCCTTTATGAAAAACAGTATGCAGGTTCCTCAAAAAATTAAAAATAGAACTACCACATCATCCAAAGATCCACTTCTGCATATATATCCAAAGAAAATAAAATCATTATTTTGAAGCGATATCTGCACCCAATGTTTACTACACCATTGTTCAAAATACCCAAGATATGGAAACAACCTAAGTATCCATCAATTGATTAAAAGATAAATAAAATGTGATATATAATACACATACATACACACAAAATTAAATATTATTTGACCATATAAATGAAGGAAATCCTGCCATTGGCAACGTAGAGGGCATTATGCTAAGTGAAATAAGCCAGACACAGAAAGACAATTACTCTGGTACAAATATTAGAGTATGGTATTATTTATTTGTGAAAACTTAAAAAAAAAAAATTTTAACTCATAGAAACAGAGAAAATAGTGATTGCCAGAGTCTGGGAGGTGGAGATAATGGAAGATGCAGGTCAAAGGGTACAAACTTTCAATGATACGATGTATAAGTTTTGAGGATCTAATGTATAACATGCTATATTACATAATATTAATGTTAAAAATGCTATATTGTATGCTTGAAATTTCCTTAAAGACTAGACCTTAAGCATTCTAACAACAACAAAAAAAGGTAAGTATACAAGGTTATAAATGTTAATAAACTTGATTGTGGTAATCATTTCACTATATATATCAAATCATCACATTGTACTCTTTAAATGTATTACAATTTTGTCAACTATACTTCAATAAAGCTGTGGGCAAATAAGAGCTATTGCAACAATCCAAGTTGCAAATATTATCTGCTTCTCCTCTAGATTGTAAACTTTGGGGGGTAGCCAAAGATCTTGCTTAGCTTATCTTAATAACTTCCAGTGAATACGAATCGAAATGACATAATTTTTCTAGGAGGATCTAGGGGCATCCATTAGTCATTAGAGGTAGACATTAGTTTATACTAGGATGGAAAAAATACACACTCTAGAGTAAAACAGACCCTGCATTAAATCTGCATTGCTTCTTACCAAGTTACTTAGCCTTTCTCAGATTCAACTGCCTCATTCATGAAATTATGGGTGATGCATCTCATTCATAGAGCTGTTGTAGGATTAAGTAGTGTCAGCACAGTGTTTCTAGTACTATCTGACATATGAGAGTATCTAATAAACTTCTCTAGATATCAGTTTCTGGCTCTAAGGAGTCTTGAGATCTAATCCGACTCAGTGGCTCATGCATCCCCTTGACATTCACTGCAATATGCCACATTTGGTTGCACCTGTAGAGGTAACCCAAGTTTGTAGAAGCTAGCATTGATCAAAAAGATTTGCACTGTTTTATATGATGTGCCACAAACAGCAATTTGTCAAAATGCATTTATGTCAAAGAAGAAGGTCATTATGGGAAAATCAACATTAGTCGATTTTCTGGCTATACTTGGGTTTAAAATCAAAAGCTTAACTCTCCATTAACACGGGTGATTAAGGTGATTATACCATTAGAACTAGTAGTCGGTCAGATGGCTTGATTCGATGACTTTATTGCCATTACTCAAACATGCATTTCTTGGAGATTTCCTGTACCTTCCTCCATATGGCACAAAAGAAAAAGGAGAGTTTATGTTTGTAAGTCCACAATCCCTCGTTAGAAATTTTTGGTGTCAGATGGTTTTGGAATTCAGACAGTTTTAGATTTTAGAAAGGTAATTTGGTAAATACACGTTTCAGTGTAGAGCCCTCCTAGCTCAGTCTGAGAAGGCATTCTACAATCAAACAACAAGTATGGATTGTCACATTAAGCTGGATAAGTAAGGATTATAAAAAGCCTTATTCACTCAGGCCAGGTTTTGCTGCCAAATAAGTTTAGGTCAGTTCAGGTTTTGCCACCTGAAACAAAACACTTTGGATTTGCTAAGCTTTGGGGATTTTAGAATTGCAGATAAAGGATTATGGACTTTATTTACTTATGTTGAGAGCAACCAGCTAATTCTTGTAACCTTGATACATCTAGGTTGTGCACACTAATCAATAGTCAGAATTATGATCAGAACTCTTTTTCACTGAATGCTGTACACACTTACAGAGAAGGGAGGATGAGTGTGGTGGTACTATTTGCTTCATGTCCACAGCAGGCAGAGCTAATCAGCCATTACATTTCTTGAGTCTGGAACAAGGGCTGGCAAACCATGGCTCATGGGCCAAATCCAGCAGCTGTTTTTGTAAATAAAGTTTATTGGAACAGAGCCACACCTTTTGGTTTACTTATTAACTTTATGTTACATAACAAAGTTGAACAGTTGCAACTGAGATCATATTGCCCAAAAAGCCTAAAATATTTACAATATGAACATTTACAAAAATTTGCTGATTCCTGGTCTAGAGGTAATAATAATAATAATCCTGACCTCAGTGCCCTAGTCAGCTACTACCAATAGATCAGCATTGACAGTCAAAACGAAACCTATTTCCATCCCTGGTTCAGTGGGTCAAAATTATTCATAGTCACCTCCTTTAGTGTATTATGTGCAATTTCCCTGCTTAAAGGAGACATGATGATTCTAACCATTTGAAGATTCATTGATAATAACAATGACACTGTGTACTTCTACAGTATAATATACATAACATCTCAAGTCTCCATTGCCATAATTAGCATTTTTTCCACTTTAAGAAAGATGAGATAATCATGACAAGAAAGGGTGGAAGTTTTTAGCAGAACCAACTGGTACAAGAAATGTTTCACTGGTATTTAAAAATAAGAAAAATGATGACTTGGATTTTTCTACAATGCTTTATCTTACGGTGGTAACTTATTACCCGGAGGTGAGTGTACAAGCTGAGCAGTAGAGGAAATATTCCAAGTATTAGATTCACCTCAAAGTGAGGCATGAATTATCTTGACAAAATATAGCTCAGCATCAGTGGTTAATAGCCAGCCTATTCAAGTTTGTGTCAACATGAAAGAACTTTTTAGCTCGTCTCTGTTTTTAGTCAATGTAACACCACGGTGGGAACATGTAGGGTTAATTTCAACCTAATGAATGAATGGATGTTCTTCATATAACCTAGAGCTATTTCCACACATAATTCACTCTCTAAGGCCACTCTACTGACTGGCCATTCACCAACCAACACAAATGCCAATACTTGGAGAAATATGATGCCTTCCACAAATGACCACACAGCCTTCCCACTGTGTGTGTGCAGAGCTCTGTGATAGGGACTGTGGGGATTTCTGGAAGCATATCTCTTGTTTCTTGGCCCCAATAATCTTATTTAATTGGGAAAGCAAGGCACACATTCATAAAAATTAAACAATTTTTATAAAGAGCTGAATAATTCCAGGTAATTTGTGATCATTTGCCAAACTTCAGGCCAACTTTTGAAATGCTTCAGCATAAATCATATTGCAGCAAGAGTTCAAAACTGTCTGGAAAACCTTTCTTACCTAATATCATTAATGCATGTTTCAAGCAGTGAAGTTTCTATTTATTTTGACAACTATTCCCAAGGTCAGGATGTGGCAAGCAAGTATGAGAAGATGAGTAGACAGGAACTTGACAGCCTAATTTTATAATATGGATTTTGGAAATATTTATGGGAAAATTTTTATCCTATGTACTATCCAATCTCACAGAGGATCTTGGTGTCACCAAATATTATAGGTTGAGGCCGTTTAAAGGTAGGAAATATGACATCTTTGTTTATAAGATGGAAATGAAGATCCAGAGAGTTTAGGTGACATCTCTATCATATTGACAGCAGCAAACTAGCCTGGATTACTGGTCTTCTAACTCCAAGCAGGGTAGGGGATGATGGGAAGAGTGACTTACAATAGCCTGAACCGTATAGTATTACAATAATCTTTCTGACCGGGAGGTCTGTAGCAAATTCAGGATAAAAGCTAAAAGAATAGCTGGATTTTTCAGCTGGTAGGAAATCTAACACAGTTTTGAAGGTAGAGCATCTGCAACCAATTCCAGCTTCCAAAGGAGGGCAAATTCATACTGGGCAGGCTAGAGAGCAGAGTCTAGATTCATGGCTCCTTTTCCTATAGACAAAGCTTTTAAAAAGGATTTTCTTATACAGAGAGAAAGAGCCATTCCCCAACAACGACTAGTGTTTAGGGTGACCGACCACTTCAGCTTTCCCAGAATTCTCCCAGTTTGGCACTGAAAGTTCTATACCCTGAAGAACCCATCAGTTCTGGGGAAACCAGGATGGTTGGTGACCACAGAAGGGGCGCCATGGTGTGATCACCATGAGGACATTAGCTCAGCTTGGAATTGGATGGACACACTTGCTGCTTCATAACAGTCCTCCCTGGTGTTTAGTGTACACGAGAAAGTTCCCCCCTACTCATCCTAGTAAAAATGGATCATTCCTCCAATTAAGCCGTTCGAGCTTCCAACTAAAAAACTATCACCGCACAGACAGTCCATATCTAGGGACTGTCAGACAAGTCAGCCAAATCATACAAGAAAAACCCTTTCTTTTGAAATAATCTTTGCATGAGTCAATCTGGGATTTTTTTAAAACCAATTTAACATGGAAAGAGAAGATATCTTTGTTTCTCTTTCTACTATTTCTTGCTTAAATGGTACCTTTGTCAAAATGTCTGTGATTATACAGTGACAGGCACAATGTAAGTCCTTATAGGTACTTTTTCCTTAAAGTTACTCAGTATCTTAGAAACTTTATTTTTAGCAAAGTGCTTTTAATAAGAGATTTTTGAAACGAAAGTATCAAATGCACAGATGAAAACAATTCGGTTCTGTGCTCTGCAAGGCTGGCCTCTTTCCACAGCAACTCTTTCCTGGGGCCATCTCCATCTCTATCAGTCCATGCTCAGGAAACTCAAACCAATTCAGATATTGGCCTATACCCAGTATCACCATGGGAGAAATGCTTCTGCCCTAAAAATAAGACCCTGCCTGCCAAAGCCAAATATAAATGGGCAAACGGCGTTTAGCTCATACACTCATTGTGCTTGACCACATGGTCTGGTCTGGGTAAGAGTTCCGGTCCTAGCTCTGCACCTAGAAGGAAACCATTTGACCTGATTCAGTTCGAGCCTTTATAAAGCAAAAATACTGGACTAGAGTGATCTCTCACTTCTTTCCAGTCCCCAAAACAGTTGAAAGTATGATCTACATCCTTGCATTAACTCTTATGATCAAGATTTGGCTTATTTACTCATGCAGCAATACTGCAGTGCCTTCTCTCCGCTAGATAGGATCTAGGCCCGTGCTGGGTGCTGTTTACATTTGGTAAATACACAACAGGACTCCCAGACATTGTTCGCAATCTCATGGGAGAGAGACACTAAACAAGAAAACAAAGGAGGCATAAGTACAAATGAAAGTGATGACACCCGGGACATACGAGGAGAATGACAGGAGACCCAGGAGCGCCCATCTGGTGGTTTCCATTTTTCCAGTAGGAGGTGAAGTCACCAGCCAAGTGTGCAATGAGAAAAGGAGGAAGGGAAGACGATTTGTGAAGAGAGAAAAATATAAAGGTCATCTCAGAGTGGGACAGGGCTCTTACTGAGAAGTGTGGCCACAGAACCAGGCAGGGTTGGGAACTCTCCTGAGGTCTGAGATCGAGAATTTAAAAGGAACCCAGTCTGTGCAGTTGTGGTTTCCTCCCCCTAGGCTCGGCAGCTCAGATGCAGGAAGAACCAGGTGGACATTTGGGTTCATTGGGGAAGTGGTTCTCAGCCCCACTGCATGTGAGAACCAACCAAGAGATTTTTTTTTTGAAACATACTGACACCCAGGCTCCTCCTCCAGAGACCGATTCAGTTGATCTGCAGTGGGGCCCAGGCATGGGGAATTTTGAAATCTCTCTGGTGTTGTTAAAATTCTTAAGGTTATGGGTTTTGAAAAGAGAATCAGATGGCCAAAAGGAAGCAGATGACAGCACAACAATAATACTGACTGAGCAAGGAACCTAAGCTGGAGGGAAAAAAATGAAGAGAAGGTGGGAGGGAATTAATAAATGATGAGAAATTAAGGTGTTCAATGGGCCACAATGAGGCCAAGGAATGATTATAGTGGGGGGGTCCTTGAACAGTCAACTCGAAGAATAAAAAGCCTTTGGTAGGAACATGGGCGTTAGCCTTTCAGATATTGAGGGAGTATTTGGGAAGATGTCAGGATGCAGAAGTCTAAGATGTGGTCATGGGAGAGGGTGGCTAAGCAATTCAGTAAAAAGAAAAACACTGCAGATGAGAAGGTCAAAGACCCGAGAGGCCAGGATGTGCTGGAGAACATCCACCTGGCCATCGAGGTTGCCAAGAGTCATCACAGGAACTGGGTTGGAGCAGAAGACTTTGAACTAGAAATTAATTCAACAATGAAGGAGAGACTGATGAGGACACAACCAGCAACCCAGAACTAACAGAGCCAGGCAGTTCTAGGAAACCAGGCTGGGAAGGAGGTCGAGGAGCCCCAACCAAGTAGATAACAGGCTGAGCTCAGACAAATGGGCTGAGATTCATGCTCTAATCTGAGAAATAGGGTAGGATTTATGTCTCCAGCGGGGTGTCTTCCTTGAACTCCAGACTCACCAAGCCAGACGTGGACTGAACATCTGCACTGGATGTATAATGGCCACCTCAGCTCAATATGTCAAAAAGTGAGCACTGCCCTAGCCTCCTCCTCCAAAGCCTTCCCAGCGCAGTTGGTGGCCCTTTTATCGCTTCCATCACTCAGGACAACGACCATGGAGTCAGCCTGAGTCCTCTTTCTCTCGCCTCCCGCATCTGCTTTGTTTCACCTCCACTGCGAAGGAGTCTCCAGCTCTGTCTGTCTCTTAGAGTCCTGCAACCGACTCCAAATTAGTCTCCCTACTTTCAACCTTAGCTCCACCCAGCAGCCACTCTGGTTGGGGCTGCTGGGTGGAGCTAAGCTACATCAGATTGCTCTTCTAAACAAAACCTTCCAATGACTTTCCGTCTCACTCGGAGTAAAATCCAGAGCCTATGGTGTCCTTCAAGGCCCTACACAACATGGCGCCCTGTCATTTTGGACCTCACCTTCTGCCAGACTCTTGCCCTCGCTCACTCAGCTCCAGTCACACTAGTCTCCTCATTTTCAAGCTAACGCACCAGGCACCGCTTCCAACTTAGGACATTTGCACTTGCTGTTTTTCTTCCCTAAAACAGAGCAACGTGGCTCGCTCAGTGTCACCTTCTCAGTGAGGCCTTCTCAGACCCACCTATTTAAAATTGCAGGACATGAGATCAGCAAGACGGGGGGCCAAAATGTTGCAATGCTCATCTTCATGGAAGGAAGGAAGGAAGGAAGGAAGGAAGGAAGGAAGGGAGGGAGGAAGGGAGGAAGGGAGGAAGGGAGGAAGGGAGGAAAGGAGGAAAGGAGGAAAGGAGGAATGAAGGGAGGGAAGGAAAGAAAAGGAAGGAAGGAAGGGAGGGAAGGAAAGAAAAGGAAGGAAGGGAAGAAAGAAAAAGAGAGAGAGAGAAGAAAGGAGGGAGGGAGGGAGAGGGAAGAAGGGAGAGAGAGAGACAGAGAGAGAGAGAGAAAGAGAGAGAGAGAGAGAAGAATAAACACAC
>NW_006438073.1:2430866-2463818 GCF_000325575.1 Pteropus alecto
AGGGAAGGAAGGAAGGAAGGAAGGAAGGAAGGAAGGAAGGAAGAAAGAAAGAAAGAAAGAAAGAAAGAAAGAAAGAAAGAAAGAAAGAAAGAAAGAAAGAAAGAGAAAGAAAGAGAAAGAGAGTAAATAAACATCTACAAACTGACTAAAACAGCTCAGGGAAAGTTCTGGACTACAACAAAGAAGCAGCAGAAGCCCTGCAAAAACTGAGGGTGGCCACATAGAAGAGCATAGGAAGTATTTCACCTGCATCTGCCCAAGTGTCAGTTCAGAACAGCTTGTGCCAAAAGGGACCCCGTCAGAGAAACCTCACCCCACAGGGAAAAGGAGACTAGGAGCACCCCAGCAATCTCACCACCATGGACGTTTGCAGTCCTTGCACCAAGGACCTTCATGGTCTTCACCAACACTGAATCCAGCTGATGGAGCTGTCCGGAGTTCCCACTGCTGTGTCCCTTCCCCAGGGCTAGAGCTGTCACCGGAGGCCTGCCCCCAGAGGTCCCAGTCATTGCTGTGCCCCACTCTCTGATATTGGGAAGCCTCGCCATCTCCGGGACTGGATCTGCCACTGCCCTGTGCCCTGACCTCTGGATCCCAGCGTGAGGCTTTAATGAGCCATCATTAGGGACTTGCTGTTGCTATTGCTCTGTGACCCTGGGGCCAGCTTTGGAACACTGACCTACCATCTTCGGGGTGTGCTGCCACTGCACCCCGCCCCCTGAGCCCAAGCCGCCACTGCACTCTCATCCCAAAGGCCATGCTGCTAATGCATCCCCCTCCATTTGGGCCTGAGTCACTGCAGCAAGCCCCTGAGATTCAGTTCTACAGAAGATCTACAAGCACCTGCACCTCAGACACCAGTGCCACTGCCACAGCAAGGACACCCGTGCCCATGACCCAGGCACCATGGTAGATGCATGTGTACCTGACTCTAGTACCCTGGCTCTGCTGCTGCTCTGAATATGAGCATGGAACTAAGAGGGATCCCCTCAGCTAGAACTTTTTCCCACAGGCAAAAAAGGAGAACTGGAAGACCCCATAAGCCTTCACCTCCAAGGACCACAATAGCCCTAGCCACCACTGCCACCCTCGGGAACCCCACAGTCTTGGCTACAGAAGACCTCCTACAGTCTTTACCAATGTTTACCTCAGCCGATGGAGCTGAATGAAGACTATGCCACTATGCCTTCCCAAAAACCAGAGATGCTACACCCCATCCAGTTGGTGCCCTACAGCCATCTTCAGGTAAAAGTCTTTCCTACCAAGCCAGTTTAAAAAGGCTGGAAGCGGTGACTGCTCCCTCACATGCACTAACGTTAGCACAAATGCATTATAAACACATAAAAAGCAAAGAAACAGACACTACCAAAAGAACACAATGATTTTCCAGTAACTGGCCCCAAAGAAAGGGAGATCTCTGACGTATTAGAAAAAGAATTCAAAACAATTATTTTAAGGAAGTTCAGAGAGATCCAAGGAAACACAGATAGACAACTCAGTGAACTAAGGAAACAATGTGGAACCAAAATGAGATGTTCAACAAAAAGATAGAAACAGAAACTCTAGAGCTGAAGAATACAATGAATGAAAAGGAAAATTCAATAGAGAGATTTAACAACAGACTTAATCAAGCAGAAGAAAGAATCTGCTTGAAAACAGAACTCTTGATATGATCCAGGGAAGAAAAAAGAGAAGAGAATAAAAAAGAATGAAGGAAGCCTACATGAATTATAGAACGCCACCAAGGGAGGCACTATTCACATTACGAGAGTCCCAGAAGGAGAAGAGAGAAAGAGACAGAAAACTTACTTTAAAAAATAATGGCTGAAACTTCCCAAATCTGAGGAGAGATATGACCATCGAAGTACATGAAGCTCAAAATTCCCCAGATTCAACACAAAGGATCATCACCTAGATACATTATAATCAAACCCTCTAAAATCAAAGAAAGAATTTTGAAAGCAGCCAGAGGGGGAAAAAAAGGAAAAAAAAGAAAAAAAAAGTCTCATACAGTATAAGAAGACATCCCAAATAACCTGTAGTAACACATAGAATGCAGGCCAGGAAAGAGTAAGATGCTAAGTTCGAAGTGCTCAAAGAAAAAAACCACTAAGTAAGAATACTTTACCCAGCAAAGTTATCTTTCAGAAATGAAGGCGAGATACTGTACCAGACAAACAAAAGCTGAAGGAATTAATCGCCACTAGACCTGAATTACAAGAAATGCTAAACTGAAATGAAAAGATGTAATTAGTAACATGAAAACATATGAAAGTATAAAATTCACTGGTAAAAGTAGATATACAGTCAAATTCAAAATATTCCAATACTACAATGGTAGTGTATAAATCACTTTGAACTCTAGCATATAGGTTAAAAGACAAGTGTTAAAAATAAGTATAGCAACAATATTTTGCTATTAAACATATAATATAAAAGATGTATATTATGATATAAACATAAAATTGGGGGCAAGTAATTGTGTAAAACTTTATTGTGCAATTAAAGCTAAATTGTTTTCAGTTTAAAATAGGCTGCTATAAAAGTAAGATGCATTGTAAAAGCTTCATGGTAATCACAAAGCAAAATCTATAATAGATATGCAAATGATAAAGAGAAAAGATTTGAAACATACCACTACAAAAATAATCATCAATTCACCAAAAAAGATAATAAGAGAGAAAGAAAGCAACAAAGGAACCACAAATTAATCAAAAGGTAATTAATAAAATGGTGATAGTAAGTCCCTCCTTATCAGTAATTACTCTCTAAATGTAAATGGTTTAAATTATCCAAATAAAAGACATAGAGTGACTGAATGGATAAAAAAAAATAAGACTCGACAATATGCTTCCTTGCAAGAGACGTAAGCTTTAAGGACACTTATAGGCTGGAAGTGAAAGCATGGAGAGAGATCTTCCATGCACATAGAAACCAGAAGAGATGGGTAGCTCTACTTATACCAGACAAAATACATTTTAAGACAAAAGCTGTAACAAGAGACAAAGAAGATCATTACATAATAATAAAGGGGTCAATTCATCAAGAGGACATAAAAATTATAAATATATATTCACCAAATATCAGAGTACCTAAATATATTAAACAATTATTAACAGATCTGAAGGCAGAAATAGGCAGCAATGCAATAACAATAATGATTTTAATGTCCCACTCACAACAATGAATAAATCATCCAGACAGAAAATCAATAAGGAAATAATGGATTTGAACTACACTTTAGACCAATATATCTAACAGACATATATAAAACATTTCATCCAACAGCGGCAAAATATATATTCTCTTCAAGGGCACACAGAACATTTTCCAGAATAGATCATATGTCAGGTCACAAAACAAGTCTTTAAAATATTAAGAAGAATAAAATTATATCAACTATCTTTTTTGATTACAAAGGTATAAAACTAGAAATCAATAAGGGGAGGAAAGCAGGAAACACATGAATATGAAGAAATTAAACAACACACTTCTGAATAACATATGGGTCAAAGAAGAAATCAAAAGGAACATCAAAAATTATCTTGGGTCAAACAAAAATGGATATACAACTCACCAAAACTTATAAATGCAGCAAAAGCTGTCTTAAGAGGGAAATTTATAGCAATTAACACCTACATTAACAAAAAAGAAAGATCTCAAATAAACAACCTAACATTATACCTCAAAGAACTAGATAAAAAAGAACTAGATCTAAAGTTACCAGAGGAAGAAAACAATAAAGATTAGAGCAAATATAAATAAAATAGAGACTAGAAAGACAACAGAAAAGTTGGTTCTTTGAAAAGATAAACAAAATTAACAAGGCTCTATCTAGACTAAGAAAAGAATAAAAATGACTCAAATTAATAAAATTATAGGCAAAAGAGAGATAATACAACTAATACCACAGAAATACAGAGAATCATAAGACTACTATGAACAATTATATACTAACAAATTAGATATCTTAGAAGAAATAGATAATTTCCAGAAACATACCATTTACCAATACTGAATCATATCTATATATTCTATGTAATATAATATATATAAGTAACTAGCAAACTACCTGAAAAAAATTAAGAAAGCAATCTCATTTACAATATCATCCAACAATAAAATATTTAGGAATAAATTTAACCAAGAAGATAAAAGACCTGTACACTGAAAACTATCACACTGATGAAAAATTGAAGGCACAAATAAATGGAAATATATATTCTTAGATTGGAATAATTAATATTATGGAAAGTTTATGGTATACAAGTGACCTAAAGATTGAATGTAATCCCTGTTAAAATTCCAATGAAATTTTCACAAAAATAGAAAAACATTACTTAAAATTTGTATGGAACTACAAAGACCCTACACAGCAAAGTAAATGAGAAAGAAGAGCAAAACTGAAGGCATCACAATTCCTGATTTCGAACTAAATTACAAAGCTATAATAATCAAAAGAGAATAGCACTGGCCTAAAAACAAACGGGTAGACCAATGGCACAAAATCAAGCCCAGAAGTAAATCTACTCATATACAATCAACTAATTTTTCAAAAAGGCACCAAGAACAAACAATGGGGAAAGGATAGTCCTTTCGATAAATGGCATTGGGAAAACTGGCTATCTACATGCAAAATAATGAAACTGGACCCTTATCTCATACCATTCACAAAAATTAACTCGAGTGGATTAAACACTTAAATTAAGGTCTGAAACCATTCAACCCCTAGAAGAGGACACAGGCAGAAACTCCTTGACACTAGTCTTGGCAAAGATTTCTTTGATAAGATACTGAAGGCACAGAGGACAAAAAGATAAAGTAAAAAAGGGAGACTACATCGAACTTAAGAGCTCCTGCACAGCAAAGGAAACAATCAATCAATTGAATAGGCAACCTACGGAATGAGAGAAAATCTATGCAAACCATATATCTGATAAGGAGTTAATATCCAAAATATGTAAAGAACTCATACAACTCAGTAGCACAAAAAAAAAAAATCCAATTTAAAAATGGGCAAAGTGTCTTAACAGACATTTTTCCAAAGAAGACATACAAATTGCTAATAGGTACATGAAAAGGTGTTTGACATCGCTAGTTACTAGGGAAATGAAAACCAAAATCATAATCACCTCACACCTGTTAAGATGGCTATTATCAAAAAAGATAACAAATATTGGTAAGGAGATGGAGAAAAGGGAACCTTTATACACTGTTGGCTGACATATAAATTGATATAGCCATTATGGCAAACGGTATGGAGGTTTTTCAAAAAATTCAAAATAGAACTACAATATGCTCCAGCAATCCCATTTCTGGGTATATATTCAAAGGAAATGAAATCAGTATCTCAACGAGATATCTGCAGTTCTCACATATATGCAGCATTATTCACAATAGCCAAGATATGGAAACAACCTATATGTCTTCGATGGATGAATGGATTAAGAAAATGTGATACATACATACATACATACAATGTACATTAAAAAAAGAAATCCTACCATTTGCAACCACGTGGATAAACCTTGGTGACATTATTCTACGTGAAATAAGCCAGACTGGGGCGGTGGGGGCGTGGAATGGTGGTTGCCAGGGCCTGGGAGGAGGGAGAAATTGGGAGACTGTAGTCAGAGAGTACAAACTTTCAGTCTGAAGAGGAATAAATTATGAGGGTGTAAGGTACAGTGTGGTGACTACAGCTAATAATACAGCATTGTGTACTTGCAAGTTGCTGAGTGTGCATCTCAAGCATTCACAACGCACAAAAAGGAAAAAAAACAGTTAACTGGGTGAGGTGATGAATGTGTTAATTATCTTGATCTCGGTAATGATTCCACAGTGTATGTGCATCATGCTTTACACTTTAAATGTATACAGTTACATTTGTCAATTATCCCTCAATAAAGTTGAAAAAGTTAAAAATAAAATTGCAAATCTTGCTCCCAACCCTCACTTCATTCCCCGTTGTGTTTTTCTCATAGTCCTTTATCACCAGCTAATTATGGATGCTAACATTATATTACATAAGGCATATAACATATTATATATTATATTTACTTATCATGTTTACAGCCTTAAATCTCACCCCAGGAAGAAACTGCATGAAGACAGGGATTTTGTCTGTCTTGTTCACTGTCGTATTTCCTGTGCTTAGAACAGTGTCTGACACGTAGGAGATACTCGAGGCATGTTTATTAAATGGATGAACAAATAAATGAATGAGTACACTTAGAGAGATGAGTCAGTGTCCAGGGTTCACCCAAACCCTGTCAGATCTGAGTTTTTGTTGGAGATAAGGAGACTTGAGTCAAAGAACATGGGGTAGAACCAAAGTTATGATAAAAACTTTTAATCCTTGACTAGAGAGTGTGACTTTATTCTGCCACCCACCAGTTG
Organism: Pteropus alecto; assembly: GCF_000325575.1. Taxonomy (NCBI): domain Eukaryota; kingdom Metazoa; phylum Chordata; class Mammalia; order Chiroptera; family Pteropodidae; genus Pteropus; species Pteropus alecto. Next base: position 2,437,266 of record NW_006438073.1, read on the forward strand.
AGGGAGTGAAGAATATTAATGTGTACTTTCTGCCTCCATCTGTGAGGTAGACGATGTGGGTGGGAAGTAAAAGAAAGAAGGCAGGGACTAACGCAGAATCTACTCTAAGAAAAACGCTTAAACATTTGCAAGCATAATGTTTGCCGGATGCTTTAGTTGAGAGAGAGTGAGAGATGGTCATGTGAATGTTATGGTTTGCTGGATAAAATGTGGTCTCAAAACATGAGTCAGAGTCCCCTAGAAAGTCTGGAATTTCTAATTAAGTTTCCTCGGTGCGATAGAAAAACATGATCTCATCTCTCCCCATAAGCAGCGATGTTTTCCAGGGTAACAAGCCTCAAAATTTCTCTTAAAAGGATTTTACTGGATGAAAAAAAAAAAAAAAGCAAGTGTTCCTCTACATGTCCCTGCCTAATGTTATCATTATTGCTTGGTTATAATCCTTGAACAACCTCCTCCATTCATGACTTGTTGACATCATTTTTGCTTGCAAAAATATTTCTTAAAGTCAGAGAGTCCAGAAGCCAAGCCCTCTGCATAATTACAATTTTTATTACAACTGAAATGATGTGGGTGATACCAGTTCATCCCTTGGGATTTCATATCCCAGTGAGCAAATCCATACCTAGAACTGGCTTTTGATCTATAGTCTATAGGAGACCAGCCAAAGTTTAAATATGGCATAGAAGCTTCGATACAGCTGAGGCTCAAAGACAGAAATGAAGTATTGGGCTGGTAGTTATAGGAAAGAAAAGAATTTTGGATTTAGGGGTGTTTGTGTGTAATGTAAAGTTTAACTGGGCTACTTTCTACCAAAAATATAAAGGGCTGTCAGTTAAATTGTATCGATTCAACAAAAAAATCAAAAATAAAAATAAGCTATGAAGTATGTGTGTGTTACTTAAGAAGCATATGTGTAAGATTGTAGAAGCTGACGCCCGTGATGGAGGTGGGTAGAAAAAAGCTGGTCGTAATTAAACTATTGAAGTCCTGACAGTTCAGGAAAATTGAAACTAAAGGAATCTAAAAAGAACTAAAAAGAAAGCCTCAGGAGTAGAGAAAGAACATAAGCGATTCCTGCAGGGCAAGAGTAAATCTGTAGAGACTTGCACTCAGGGGAAGGGCCTCCAGAGCCTCATGCAGGTCCAGGGGTGATGAGCCTGGTCACGTGGCCTCAGGGCTGTGAGACAGGTGGTGCAGGTGAGACTGAAGATGAAGCCAGGCCCCCTTCAGGGAAAGATCCTGTTTTTCCAGAATTGGGTTTGGAAGTGAATGAATTAGTGATAGGGCATTCATTCATTTATTCATTCACTCTGTAATCACCGAGCATCCACGGCAGACTATTAATTTGGTAGTCCCCAATGAGCCACTCCCCTCGTCTTTGCGTCATCCTCCCATATTGATTCTAGGCTTAGCCTTGTACCTGGCTTGGGCCAAGCTGACATGAGAATTATGACATAAGCAGAAGCTCCACGGGGCTTGTCCTTGGTGCTGTCTCTTGGGAGTCCTGATCTGCCATGTGAGAAGTCTACCTATCCTGGTGGAGAGGTCACATAGAGGAGGAGAGTTTCTGAGGCTACACAGACAGAACTGAGGAGCCCATTGAGAGGGAGAGGACCCAGATGCAAGACCACACTCGACTATACTCACTGCGACGTGAGCATGTGAGTGGAGAAGACATCTCGGACATTCTAGCCTCTGTGGACGTAAGAAGAGCACAGACAAGACTTTGGGGTTCTTGGGAGAGTAAGAGTGACATAAATGGTTATAATCAGAGGACAGTCTCCAAAGATGGCCCCAAAATTCCTGCCCTTGCTGTACACACGTGCCCTTCCTCGCGTCAGGAGATAAGAGTTTATTTTCCCTCCCCTGCACGTGCCACAGCTCTGTGACTGCTAAGGCCGATAGATTGCTATTGCTTTCTATCAAGCCAACTGGTAGACAGCAGCATAAGTGACATTCTGGGGCCTCTAAGCCCAGGTTTTAAAGCAGCTTCTCCTTCCTTCTTAAAATTCTTACTCCTGGGCACTTCTTCACAGAACCCCATTTCCACAGTCGAAAATCTCAAGCCACACAAATTGGACCCCTAGAAGAGAACTGTGGAAATAGGGCCAAAAGCCACATCTCGGCTCCCAGCTGACAGCCATCATCAACTGCCAGCCCTGTAAGTGAGTCATCCCAGAAGCTCCAGCCTGAACAGCCCTCAGATGAGTACAGCTCCTGCCAACAACATGAGATGTAGAAGCACCGCCCAGCTGAGCTCAGTCAACCCAGAGAACTGTGATAGATAATATTTGGTGTTATTTTAAGCAACTAGATTGTGGGGTGGTTTGTTACACGGCTTTGTGTTTCCAAAACCATGACAGATATTAATGTTTGGGATTCGGGAATGAGAATTTTGAATTCCTGGGAATTCTGGCAAATTCCTGAAATATGAAATTATTTTTTAATATTTCCAACATTCTTCATAATCTTTACTCATTATTATGGGTAGTTTTAAAGTTTTAATAAATCAGAAATATTAAATTTAGTAGTATTTTCAAAGAGTTATAGCCTGTAGAGAATATTCAAACACTGGAAAATGTCAGCAAACATTATTGGGTAGTATTCAAATAAATGTAACATTTAAATCTCCTAGCAAGCACTAACAGAATCATGTGTCTAAATAACCAATTTAAGGGCTTATTTTGCTTCCGAAGCATGTTATTTCTCGAAGCACCACTCATAAGATTTGTATAAAATATACTATGCATATAAACTTATTCATATTTATTTTATTTTCAGGAAGGATTCACCAATAGAAGCAGACAGAGCCACAAACCCACACTTATAATATGACAACGGCTAAAGCAAGGATGACTGATTAGATTGTGATCGATTCTCTTATCTGTCCCTGTCCCAGGTCCCATAGGTGTTGACCTTTATATTTGACTTCGAGTATCAATGTTTTCTGTTCTTGCTTTCTACCTGACATCAGGGGATTCCTTAGAACCAGTAACAGTCTCTGTGTTGTGTTGTGCTAATTCTAACAAAAATATATTATTTTCTCCAATTTTCCCAAATCGTGATTGATTTTTCTCAGGATTCATGATTCAGAAAAACATGGGAATTTCCTAAGAAATGCCAGGATAAAATTCCCACGTGGAAACACTAGCAGAAACAGGTAACAAGTCCACAGTCAGCCTGAGTTTAGAAAACAAACATTGCTACAGTCACAGAGCTGACATCCAAATAAGGAAAACAAATACGAAACAATGGAGCAGAGACATAGCTACGTGACCACAAACCACCACGCCTCCTGCAGCCCCGTCACCGCCATCGCCCAGGTGGGGATGGGAAGCTGCCAAATGAGAGAAGGGGGTGGATTCTACGTAGGTGATCCTGGAGCGAAGCCCACAGATCTTTGTACCACTGGGGTAGTGACTACAAAGTCACCCAGAAGACGCAACGACATGAACTCAGTGAAGAAGACATTTTGGTTTGGGAACTGTTCTCAGAGGGCCACTCACCATGAAGAGGGCCGACTGGCGGCCGCCCCACACCAACTGGAGCCAGTGTTCGCAGGCTGCCGAGTCTTCCTACGAGGTGGTGGATCTACTCGGCAAAGAACTACAGTGAATCTCTTTTTTTTCCAATGTCGGTATATTCCCTCACAATTTACACCTTTTTCTTCAGGCCCATTACTTTTTTCTTTAGGGCTATCATGCACTATCACCATCAATCACATTTCCTGCAATTTGTGATCATTTCTCATAAATCCTCAATAAATATCTCTGTTGATGCTAGTAACTAGCCTAGAAGAAATGACAGCGTTCCTCACGCAGACTCCTACCAGGCATGTTACAGCTTCCTTAGAGATGCTACTTCACCAAGTTAGTCTCAAAGAGGCGATTCGTTCCTCCGCTTGGATGCCTCCTGAGTTAATGACCCACCTGACGGTAAAGATGGCACTTCCGTAACCCGACCCCTGAGGGCTTGAGAAGGTTCTGTCATGTGAACTCTTCTAGGCATTTGCTGTGAGTTTAATTATGTCTGACTATAAAATGTGATAAGAAAACGACCTAGTTAATTTAAGAGTTCCATCAGTTTACACTTGCTCGCCACTCATAAAAACCCCCTTACGCCCCAGGCAATTTCCCACGGGTGGAACACAGATTTAACGGTAACCAGAGCAGGACATAAGGCCATGGGACAACCCATCCCAGCCAGCTTCCATCAACTGTTACTAAGCCTTCCCTTCCCCTCATAAAACGCTGCATGATAACTCATGACCAACCACCACTTAGGACTAATTTTGGGGTCTCCGAAATGTAAGTTGAATCGACGTGAGGAGAATGAGCTAGAGGAAGAGAAGGAAAGGGACAAAGAGAATTAAGGTGATCAATTTATTTTTCAGCAGTGGAGTCTGACTCAATTAACATTTGCATGTTTTCAGAAGCTAGAACGACTGTGAAATCCTCTCAGAGATCTGACATAGCTAATGACAATACTTTGGGTTTATATGACGAATTGCTTTCCAACGACACCACGTAACTCACAGCTGATCCTCGTAACATCTCAGCATGGGAGAGGAAGGGGAAAGAGAAGCACGTTGGTAACTAAGGAGCTTGCCCGAGGACACAGGCGGCAGCATCAGAGATCTGGCCTCCAGCTCACATTGTGTGATCTTCAGTGCCAGGCTCAATCCTCCCAGCACATAGCTCCCAAAAATGAAAGTGGTTCAGAATAATGAATGGATTCACTCCTTCAGTTAATTCCAAATAATCACATGGCCTTAGCGCTTGGGAAGTCTCCTTCCCTGCCTCCCCTGGCCCTGCCTCAGAACATGAACTCTGATCAGAGGCTAACCTAAGAATGAACTTGGAGACTACAGGGGAGTCAGTTTATTTGGAATTTGACCAGATGAATTTCGATCTCAATTAGACATCTTGAAACACCCATAACCCATAAAATGTTATACGGGTTATTTGATTCTCACACCTCATAACTTGAATGGAATGAATTTTGATCACCTAACTCCTCCTGGTGAAAGGCTATGGAGGGTGGGCAAAGGGGTTGTCAGTGCATTTGGCATGAATGCTTCTCAGGGAAAGCCCTGCAGAGCCCGGGCCCAAACCTTGAGGTGTAAGCACATCTGGGAGACTTGTCCACACAACATCTTGACAGGGTCAGAAGGGAAACAGCGTGCCTAAGCCTAGTCTAGCCCGTCCATCTCCTGGGACATCATAGACTAATCGAAGTCATGTGCAAAAGTCATGTGCGTGAAGAGGGAGTATGGCCACGCTTTGTAACTCCTTGAAAACTCCTTCTTCAGTTCAACCAAGCCAATCTATTAACTGTTTCTCCACCAAATACCACAAGATGCCTCAGGGCAAGCCATGTCACATACAGTCCCCTTCCCAGGACCAACTACATAATTGATAGGACCCATGAGAAAACTAAAATGTGGGGCCCCTTGCTCAAAAATTAAGAATTCAACATGGCAACAGCAGGGCAGCAAACCAAGCCTGGGGCCCATCTAAATGAGAGCCCTGTGTGACTGCTAGGTCACCTGCCATGAAGCCAGCCCTGCTGCCTCCTCCCCCGTTAGAATAAGAATGTGCCCCATAGCAGGTTCCGTGGGATAAGTCCAATCTCCACTCAAGCAGAGTAAACGGAGAGATACGTTGCTCTGTGTATATATGTATTTTCTTGCCAAAGAGATGATAAAATCCTCTTTTAAAATAACCTTTTTGATCCCTCAGTAGTACCTAGCACATTGCTTTCTATATAGTAGGTACCTATGAAATTATTGTTTTCTAAATAAAACTTCAAAACACTCATGAACTAGACTCTGCCTCAATAGGGTTTCTGCGCTTGGCTCTATCTACTGCAGATGACAATACCATTCCTGTCCCACGACCTGGGTCATGCAGGAACGCTCCAGGAAAGGATCGGGTGTCGGGGGGCGGGAGGGGATGTCACAAAGTATGTCTGCACCTAGACTCTGTTGATTAGGACTGCAGAAAGGACAGTCCCTGCCAGGAAGCCAGACATGCAACCTTGTTTGAACCTGGACTCCAGGGCGGTAGCAGCGAGAGACAGGAATGGGTCAGCGAACTGCCAGTATGGCCCCTCAGAGGCCGGCCGCAATGCCCTGGGGTTTGGGGAGGTATGCCTACAAAGCGATTCACTTTTACAGCCCATGTTCATTCTTACTGTCATGGGCTCTGACTTTCCCATTGAACTTCGTGGCCAGGTCTCATCAGGGTGTACGTTTGTATGCTGGTGTCAATCATTTCTTTTTTGCGTCCCTCGCCGCCTGCGGCCCACAGTGTGGAGGTGATTCTTGCTCCCTGCTCTATTGATGTTGGTTATTTTTATATTATTTTTCTCTCGTTCTTTGATACCTATCAAGTTCTCAAATCCACAATGAGCAGGGGTTATCCAAAAATCAAAGCACAGAGTTGGTGTAGTTGGAAGGATACTGATGGAAGCTGATGCGATTTACTTCAAAGAGATTTGCCACCATCCATCATTCTGGGAATAACAACCACGTTCTTGCATCCTTTGTAGAAAGACAGCCAAATGCTTTGCAAACACTGATTCATTCATCCTCCACCATGAGTGAGTTCCACTTTATTTATGCCTCTGTTGGCCTCTAAGGAAAACAATTAGGCACCTCATTTTTCTGAAGGCCACCTCTCTGCCATTTTCCATCATCCGATATGTAAATGAGAGCCAGGAAGTCTCTGAATGGCCAAAATAGATGCCCCAAAACCCTTACGATCTGTTCACAGACAAAGCCCTCCCTAGGTTGCTAATTATTCTTATTTTAACTACCATTCTGACAAGTTTGGGTACCTAGCTTCACGGCCAACAAAAGATGAAGGGCAATAATGGCAGGAAGAAGAGAAGACAGGCAGGCAGAGTGACAGCTGAAATGCATAACGAATCCGAGTCCTGAGAGCAGGGGACAGTTTCCAACCTTAGATCCCAGAATCTCGTGTACAACCACCCTCCAGACACCCTGTGCTCCCCGCATCTGGACAGCGGACTTCCCCATCCACCCACCTTTGCACGTGCTGGGCTCAGTACTCAGGATGCCTTTCCTAGAGTGTCTGGTCATTAACCACCTACTCATCCTTCAAGACCTGACCCATATGGCACCTCCTATGTGAGACCTTCCCTTTACATATTTACCCACCTGCACCACTGAATTAAATGTAGACCTTGATGTGTGTGTCTACTTCCCAGCCCAAAGTCAGCACTTCCTGATGGCAGAGATCATTTTGAATATATCTTCAAATCTACAGTGCCTCAAACATAGTAATCACTCAATAAATTTTGCTCAGAGAAAGAAGAGATTACCTATGGAAAGTAGAAAGAGTGATAAAGGATAGCAAACAAGAGTCCCTGGAATTATCACCTTGAAGTTCAACCATTAGATTGAATGACAACCACGGTGACAGTAAATTATTTAGAAAAGGTTAAGATGTGTTTCATATCCTGTGTGTTGAAAGGCAAGTGTATAGGATATTTTTAGCAAGATTTTGGTAACTATAGAAAAGTCTTTGATTTGAAATCCCTCACCTGAGTTAATATTTAATAGGCGGGGAACTACTATCAAAATTATTTACTCAGTGTTTGAATTAAAAGGCATTGAGATTTCTAAGACAAATTTCTAAGATTTCTGACCCATTATTTCAAGCTTTCCTTATCTCTTGGCAGTGATGAAGACTGGGTAAGAAGCATTTGTCACCTCCCCAGAGGTGGACTAAGGTGCGTCCCTCGTTTAAGTGCTAGAAATTAGATGAGCTGCAGTCGAAATGGGCCCATCACAACAGGTGGCAACTGCAAATAAAAGGAAGTTTTCTGTTCCCAGGGTGAGAAGACTTTGTTCTTTTTCTATGGCATGATTTCATTTACTGTTAGCTCTATGATAGTACATGGTGCTGTCGAAATATTTATTAATAACCATAATGCCTGTCCAAACAAAGAAGCCACATATGTTCTACTTTTCGGGAGGTGAGCTGGGTGTGCAGTGCGGAGAGCACACAAACACATCTGTTCCTTCAGTCCTGCGCATTGAGCTGCACAGGACAACACATTAAAAATTCAACCCTAACCACACTGGGAAGTGACAGCATATTATAAAATAATAAGCTCAGTATCTTTAAGGGAGGTGACAAAACCTATTGTTTATTGTTTTCTGGACACCTTTTGTGTGTTCAGTAGCACCATCCCCTAAGTTAGAGATCATTTGAGTTCAGCAGTAACCAGTCTTTCAAAAAGAAATGTAAATATTGCTTCTGATGCCCACTGGAATTAAAGATTCTTTAGTTATAATGACAGACAGGAATTACCTTTTGACGACCATGTGACTTCAGCTCAGTCCCTCCGGTTCTACACTGTCATCTCTTGACCCTGATTTCCATGAACCAGAAGCTGGGGGTGGGGGGAGGGTGGGAAGTGGAGAACGCGGCCATGCGGATGCTAGGGAAGCAGCACATCTGGCGACATCCCCAGCACACCGTTCCCATCCTCAATGACTTTCAAGGTTAAAACACCCTTCTTTTCAAAGTCACAGCCATGGGCAGATTCATGGCAGCTCTGCAAAGCACACTCCAGTTCTGAAAATCTGCCCACTGCCACCACTTTAAAAGGAAGGATGGCTTTAATCTCCTGTAGATTGTCAGACCCAAAGAAAGTCATGCCAGGCTATAGCAAAGCCAACCCCGGCTGACCACATTTGTAAAGAGAAGAGTTGGACACTGGTTTAAAGCAAACAGCTGAGATGGTGAAAAGGAGAGGGGCCAGAGCATCTGAACAGGGTCAGGATGCGACCTGCATGCTCCACAGGCATTACGCGTACACCCCAAGCATCGCCCCAACGTGACCCCCAGGAGGGCCTGCACTTAGGCACCTGGGTAGCCGGTACTGACAGTGCTGGTTGAAGATATTTAAAGTGTGCTATTGTGGTGGCCATTCCCAGAGCCCTCTAAATGTAAGAAAAATAATACCTTAGTAAAGAATGACAGATACAATGTTTGAAACCTTTTCATTTTAACTATGTGACCAGGAAATCTAGAAGAAAAATAGAGAAAAGTGATCCACAAGCCTCATCTTTACACCATAGCCTGAAACAATATAGAATGAGACTATTCTAGCAAGTGTAGCTCTTATGGTCCCAAGGTGGGGAGCGATGTATAATTGTCCTTGCAACAAGGGGGTGGGATTCAAAGACATGCTCTCTAGATGCTCACTAGTGTCTTTTTTTTAGGAACTAGCTGATACTTGCTAGCAGTGGTGTCTTAAAACAATAGAATTGTAGAGGTTTTGTTTTTGTTTGTTCCACAGACTTGAAAGAAAGTTTAGAGTTCACCTAATCCAAACACCCAGCACGCAGATCGGCTCGGGGGCTGCTCTCAGAACCTCCCTCAGCCTTGGCCGATGTCAACAGGCTCCCAGCTGGGATTAGCCAATGGGAAACACTGGTTGGACGCTGGAAGGCAGGAGGAGAGGAAAGGCCAGGGCACTGCTCCTCATCTCCTACGTCAGCGGGAGGGCTCTGTGTCAGCGGGAGGGCTCTGTGTCTCCTCCGAGGCTCCCAGAGCAATGCCTCTCCCCGTGGCCCTCGCTCCATTAGAGCAGCCCACGTGGTCTGCACACAAGCCACAGCAGCCCCAGCCTCTGGGCCCTGAAATACGAGCTTCTCTCTTTGTCCCTCCAGTCCTGGGGGTGGCAGATGCTTCTTTTTCACTCTAATTTTCAGATTGCCTTGCTCGCCAATGTCAGCAATTCTTTGTATAACCCCCCTCCCCACGCCCTCACTCCCAGACTGTCTAGAAAGGTCTTTGACTCCTTGGTTCAACTTTGACCAATGTACTTAATATTTGGTCTTCTCTACAACATTTCTCTCAGGTTGCTTTCTAAGCTTTGTTTAAATGCTTTCAAAGACTTGGAATTTATCGCCTCCCAAAGCTTCCTAGTCTAACACATTGGTTTTAAAAGTCTTTGTTCTATTTCCAAAGTATGCCTCCCACTTATCTTGAGCCCCAAAGCTTCAGTGGGGCACCCTTCTTCAAGCGCCACAGCCCGCAGATGACCCCTCAGGCAAAGCCAAGGTTGGGATTGAGTTTGTGGCCAGAGGGGCAATTAGTAGGTCCTTCCTGAAAGTCCACCATTTCTGAGTTGTTTCTTAAGATTAAAACACTGACTCTTCAAGGTGTCCACTTTACAAAAACAACACATCAGCAGAGAAATGCGTGAAGCTGCTATCATTTACAAAACCATCACAGGAATGTATCTTATTTCTTTCTGTATGACTATTAATTGAGACCCAGCCCCTTTGGAAATGGAGTCTTGATAAAATAATAAGGGGTGTGAAAGCAATACTTTTGGAGCGGCCAAGGGGTGTGAGAGCAATACTTTTGGACCGGCCAAGAGTCCTGGGATGGGGGCGGCCTGGGAAACAGACCGAGGCCGGGGCTCTGAGCTGCCAAGGGGAAGCGAGGATAGTGGACAGAAAGGAACATCGGAGAAGGCAGATGGGACAGTCCCCTCCAACAAACGTTGCCCAGGGCTGGCCCTGCTCAGCCTTGCCCCTGCCTCTCTCCCAGGCTACCTCCTGGCCCTCTTGCCTCCACGTGTGGGCAGATAGAAGCTTCAGAGCCCCGCTCACCTTGACTCCAACAAAAAGAGGGAAAATGCCAATACAATCATTATTTGCATGTATATGTGCAATTCCTGCAAGTTTTTACATATTTCACTGGGAAGCACCGCAGGACATTCAAAGCACGGTTCAAGATGATACTTTATCCAGCTGCCCTCTTCCCAGAAAGCAAACAGATAATAAAATAAATCTAATCAGCATTCCTTTTCACTTAGCTGAAATTAAATTTTACTCATCATGGGTAAGTGGCTAATTACATGTTTAGTGTAAAGAAAATTCCGAGGACGTTACCTTATTTACTTTCTTCTTATGTCAATAGATGAGAGGACAGTGGCATTCAAATGTAGGTGTGAACAGCTGGCTGCTGATGCCAACTTGCCTTTTACGGCCTGAATTCAGAGCAACACAAAGCAAACAGTAGAGACACTGGAATTAAATTGCCTTCCACCCAAATCCAGGCAATCTGCCCATTGATTTACAGCAACTGCAAGTTCAGATGAAATTGCTTCCCAAATGGATTGATCCCAGGGGTCTAAAGAGTTGGAAAAAAAACAAACAAAAGCCAAAATTTCTTGAGGGATTACTCTGCACTAAGCATTTTTTATAAGATTCATCATCACAATCCCATGAGGTGAGTAATATCTCTAAACCTGTTTTTTGGTGGCAGAAACCAAAATTTAAAAAACTAAAATAAACATCATCCCCAAGGTCAATCGGCTTATCAGCAAGAGACCCAAGTCTGTCTGACATTGATAGCTCTACCTCTAACTGTGGCATAGGGGCACATCATGGCCTCCACCGTTCCTCTCTGAGTGACTTCCAGCGTTCCAAGGCCCTATGTCGGTAATGACAGATTCCCTTAAAGTAGCGGTCCCCAGCCTTTTTGGCACCAGGGACCTGTGCTCCTATGAGAATCTGATGCCTGATGATCTGAGGCGGAGCTGAAGCGGTGATGCTAGCGCTGGGGAGCGGCTGCAAATACAGATGAAGCTTCACTCACTGGCCAGTCACTCACCTCCTACGGTGTGGCCCGGTTCCTAACAGGCCATGCTTTAAAGAAAACTCTAAATGGTAAGCTGAAACACAGCACCATCATCTCTCACCTGCTCAAACTTCCTCGTTTGGCCTTGTCCCAAGAAAATGTCTGACTCCAAAGCCACCTTTTGGGTGACAGACTTCACATATGGTGGGTCGTTTCTCAGTGCTATGTCACTCTGCTAAGCTTTCCAGTCTGGGAGTCACCGTTGTGTGCACTGGCAGAGGGAACACTTTCTGCAAAGTGTTCAGGGAACTGAAGCAGACTGTACAATTCACAGGCTTGTTAATGAGAGCTGAGTGTTGAATTCCCCACGCTCTGAGCAAGACCCGGGGGTATTCTTTTTTAAGTCGGGAAAAACAGAAATGCAAATAATTCCGTACAGATAGAACTGTCCTGAATTAATAATGCTCAAATAAGCCTGTGCACAATTATTTCAGCTCCTGATCATTACTAATCGAAGCTTATGTTTATGTCATTACATTTTACTTACAACACACTCCAAATAAATGTGCTCGGTCTCTGAAAAGGGAGACCTTTGCAGTCCCTTTTTTCCTCTGAGTTTTATATACATCCGAAGTCATCGTCAATACCCTACCAGATTTTTAAATTCATTTTCTTTATAACTGTTTTAAATTTTATCTGGAGACGGAGTTAAAGAAAATCTGCTTAAACCTACAGCCCTGAAATCTGTCACTAGTAACCTCTAGACAATAAACAAACATAAACGAGTCAAATCACGCTGTCTAGGTGATGCTTGCAAATATGGAAGGAAAGTCATTTCCCTCCATTATGAAAAGTTCATCGCTAAAATTATTGCTCAGCAATAAATGTTCCCAGCAAAACATATCCCCAAATAGTCTTCCAGATTTGGCATAGAGGACAGAGGATAGGATACTTTTATTTATAGGTGACCTGGGAGATAGATGAGCTAATTTAGAGGATACTAAAGATCATAGCAAAAGTCATCAATTTTTGATCATGCCAAACCCTCCTTAGGGAACAAACAAGCTATCTAGCTAGCTCTCCCAGTGTTTCTGGAGTCCAACCAGGGACGCAGGATGAAAGATGTCCTCACGCCCCTTGAATTCAGAGGGCAAGAAAACAATAGCTGGATCCTATCCAGAATCATCTTCTTCTGAATGACTTACCCTGAGGGGAGAAGCTGGGCGGCGTGGGTACGGTTTTCGGTACCTATCCGAACTGAAACTGCAGCTTCAGAGGTTCCGCTGAGATAAATTTGATATTATGTTGCCTGAGATCACAAAAATCTGCGACAGAAGCTCGGGCAGGGGAGGGAGATGGTCTACAGATTCCGGCTTTCCTGTGAATTTCTCTTCTCACACTGCAAGGACCCTTTTCCGGTCCCCCTGGCACCTGTTTGTGCCTGTAAATTAGTATGCAAAATTTACCACACCTTCCCAAAAAAACCGAAGGCAGCCTTTTGAGTTTCCTTCATTCGTATAAATCGGTTATGATTTAATATTTAGTGAAAACATAGGTTGTCCAGCTTCCTCTTCATTTGTTTGTCCTGACCCATACGCCACCTTCTTATCCATTCCCTCCGCCCCTCCGTTTTCACTTGGGTTGTCACACGCTTCCCCTGCATCCAATTTCTCTATTTTCTCCCCTCGCTTCCTCTCTCCTTGGTTTTCTCATCCGAACAAAAAAAATGTAAGTCAGCTTATGCTTGATATTTCTTAAAACTCTCATGCCCTTTTTCACACTTCTATTGTCTAGCATTTGAACATGTTGTAAGATAAATCTGAGAAAGCCAGGATTCCATTTCCAGTGTTGCCCTTGATTTTAAATATGTCCCAGAGTGATCAAGTATCGACCGGAAGTGCACCCTCAACACGAGAATTATAGGTTCCCAAGCCCTGGGGACTGATTATGGGTTGACTTATCAAATTACAGTGATTTCTCCTATAACAATGAATATACGTTCCTAAATCTCTTCATGTTAGAGAATTTCGTGCAATAAAAATAACGAAATATCGCAGATACCAGCAGTGCCTCAATCATACCCCGTCACCCTCATCACTTACTGCGTGTGGACCGGACTCCCCATAACCCGTCCACATGGCTGTGTTCCTGTGGCTGAGGGTCTCCGGCCTCTGAAGCCCTCTTTGCCTGTCCACAGAGAGGGTTCTATATGCTGGGGAGTCACCATCTCCTGGAAGCAGCTCTAGCCAGTGTCTACCTGGACCTGGAGCAGACACACCCCACTTCCTGCCCCTCAGGTGGATGACTCAGTGCATGTTTTGCACTGGCTCTTTGTGTCTACCCAGGGGACTGAGGTCCAGCTGCCCACAGCTGTAACTGCCCTAACACACTCTTTGTTGGCCACCTTCTTGCCTCTGCCTCATTCCCTTGCTTCCCTTCCAGTACTTCCTTCACGTCTCAATTAAACTACTTGAACTTGAATTCTTGCTTTGGAGGCTTCTTCTGGAAGACCCAAAAGAAGACACAGAGCTGTGGGACAACAGGTCTGGGCCAGACACGCAAAACCTTTTCTGTTTCCTAAGCAATACACTAAAAAGAATAAAAATGAGGAGAAACAATAGCATTATTAAAATACTACCACCATTGTAAACATCGTAGGTTATTAATAAATTTTAAAAGTAATAACATTATTTGGCACATGACTTTGAGAAATAGCATGAATTTTATTTAGTGGAAGAAATAGGTGTGCGAAATGTTGTAGCTTTTCTACTATAAAGAGGTGAGAGAAAGGACATCCTAAGTTTTAGGGTGAAATGTGATACCAGAGGTGAACAGCTATGGCTCCTCATTCTATACTTCTTTATTCTAGCCAACTTAAAGCAGAAATTCGGCTCTGGGGGGGTTTCCCCCAAATTCCTCTTTTAGTGACACAAAGTGCTAGCTTGCTATATTTGGAATTAAGGCATCATCTTTAATCCGCTGCAGGTGCTTCAAACAAACCTCCTTAAAATAGCTGATAATTGCCACACACGTTAGTTCAGGAGTGAGAATTTAATATAGGGGACTGGTTGACTGGGTACTGGATGACTGAAAGGCAAAGGGGAAACATTGAGACAACTTCCGGAAACCTCTGCCATTCCCAGGGCCAGGAAAAAGAGAAGGGATGAAGCGGAGCCCAGACCTCTGGAAAGAGGTGGGGTGACCAACCACCCTGTTCCTCTGGGACACAGACTTTCTGTGCTAACACCAGGAGGGTCCCAGGGAAACTGAGATGGTTGGTCATCCTAGAAGAAGAAGTAATGCTCGGCTGGTGCTGCTGCCCAGACATGTAGAGGTGATTCCCCAGAGAGCTGGCACCCGGATCTCTGATCAGAAGGGAACTGCCAGCTGTAACTGATACCTCTGAGCTGGTAAAATGGGTCAGGTTCCGAGAGTGCAGAAAAAAACTAGAACTAATTGCTGCTCCTCCAGGTTCAAGTCTCCCTCTAGCACGTGCGTCCACAGAGCCTACCGAGGAGAAGCTGCTGCAGGGCAGAGGAGGAGTGTGTTTGCTGGGCAAAGCAGAGCATAAAAGGCGGGTCTGGAGCGGAGAGCAAGGGCTTACCAGCCGGCACAGCCAGTTCTGCGTTCAGCTCAGCTCTCATCTCCTGCATTTTGTTTTTTGTCGTTTGTTTTGTGTTTATCTTGTTCTGTTTTGATTTTTGCTAGGCTTATCTCTGATGAGGATCCTTTAGACCAGGTGTCCCGAACTCCCAGGCCATGGACTGATAGTGGTCTGTGGCCTGTTAGGAACCGGGCCGCACAACAGGTGAGCAGCAGGTTAGTGAGTGAAGCTGCATCTGTGTTCGCAGCCGCTCCCCAGCGCCAGCATCACCACCTCGGCTCCACCTCAGATCATCAGGCATTAGATTCTCACAGGAGCACCGATCCCTGGTGCCAAAAAGTTGGGGGACCACTGTTTTAGACCTGTTACCTACTCTCTCATTCTCATATCTTTTAAGGCATTTTGTTATTTTCAATTTCTCTTCACTACGTAAGGCCTTCCTTTTTTGCTCACCACTTGAATTTTTATAACTGGGACTCTTATTCATGTTTCAATTGCTATATTAAATAATTTTATCAA
This sequence comes from Pteropus alecto, assembly GCF_000325575.1. Classification (NCBI taxonomy): domain Eukaryota; kingdom Metazoa; phylum Chordata; class Mammalia; order Chiroptera; family Pteropodidae; genus Pteropus; species Pteropus alecto. The sequence goes on from NW_006438073.1 coordinate 2,453,025, forward strand.
CAAAAACATGCAAGCTCAGGAGAACAGCATGATACACACTCAGGAAAATGTGTAAGGATGAACCAGGGCGTGAGGGACGGTAAGGTGTGTGCTGTGTGTGCTGTGTTTCTCTGCAGGTTATTACAACCGCCTGCGTAGCGATTTTCACCTTCGCCTGCTGTTTCTTGGTAGTGCAAAGCTTAGTTACCTCCTGATAAAAAAGTCTCATTTGAGCAAACATGATTTTGCATTTTGGTGATTTTATTCCCCTGCGTATCCAACACAGAAGAACAACTTCATGCATTAAGATGGGCATTTTAGCAGAAGAGTTGTTATAGAAGCCAGGACCATCTCCTAGCCCTGAAGTGGAAATGACGGAACCCACCTGGAAGTTTTTAAATGTGTCTCAGCTAAAAATAGCTGTATAGTCGCCCTTCTCTCTCTCATTACCTAAAAGAGCACTAAGTCACAAATATCCCTCAGGATTTACTTGATAATGGTTTACACATCTTTATTTACTAACTCCGTGTAGCTGTGCAAGAGTCATACACCCTGGGACTGTTGGAGCTTTGTTTCCCAGGAATTTTCACAACACTAAAACCACAGATATGGCACTATCAGTAAATGGGAACAAAAACTCACCCCCCAAACAATACTGCCAGGTGCCCAGATTCCTCACCCGGGTCTGCCTCTTGTCTGCACCTGCCACCCGCCCACTGCCCCAGGTCTTTCTGAGATATCTAGTCATCAGACAAAAAGCTAGAATCCTTGATTTAGTTTTTCAAACTACTGTACTTTGAAAAGCACGATGTACCGCAATAAAGACCTTCAATGACTTTCAGCTTCAAAAAAGACCAAATTGTGTTATAATTTATCTGCAATTTTAAATTATTTCGGGGATTGTTTCATGTTTTCAGTCTCTTTCTCTACTCGCATTACACACAATTCCTGTGAGGGGCTTGCATGTGAGCTCAGCATCACGAAATAGGTCACTGGTGTGCCCGAGCCTGATTCTTTAGCCCAAAAACATTATTTCAAATGTAGGCAACCATCAACTTTTGATTATAAAGGGAAACAATTTTCAGCAGCTTCCGCCTGCTTGTGTGAGAAATATTCAAGGCGCTGCTATCCAAGGTACCCCTGTTTGTCACAGAGGGCTCAGAGGGCTGGTCTTACCAGGATTGCCATTAGGTCTAGACGTAAAATGTCATCACCGCTCAATTTGCATTTAGCTTTTTAGTTAATAATGTTTTTATTGGATGAGTACTCACTGAACGAGGAAACAAATGTATCCCTGCCTTGAAAAGCACAGAGAATCTGAAAGAACGTCATAGAAGTTTCTTTCCAACCATTCTTCCACTGTGTCCTGGTAGGGAATATCTTTCTGCTTCTTAACAAGAGGGTTTCCTTCTGGCTTTGGGTTCTTTGATCTTTACCCAGGACAGTCAAAAGCCTGCCTGGGCCGTATGCCTTTAAAGCCACTAAGCCACAATTAAAGTAAAATCCAGGCTGTGAAAGCAATTCCCCGATCACGAGACCGGCAGGTGTAGGGACCGCTCGCACCCCACAGCGGCAACCACACGTGGCCCTGGGTCGAGGGCAAATTGTTGAGGGCAGCCAGTTCTGAGTCCTTCTAGAGTTAGAGGTTCATCCCTGGACCAAATATCTCAGGCAGGCTCTAGTTTTAGTTCTTTTAAAGGTACCAAGAAATTGCAACCACCCTTAGAAATAACCAGTGGCCTAGAATCCTGGGAATGGGCTCAAATGCCTTTTGCCAGGAAATGAGCAAAAGCAGCATCAAACTGGGATGCTGACAGCAGAGCCTAACGCTCCTCCTCACTCCACCCTCCTTCTCATTCTATAGGCCAAAGTGTTGTGAGCAATATGGAGGGGAGGAAACCCCTCTTTGCCTGTGGCCATGCTGCATCCTCCACTCCCCATACAAACCACTGGTTAGGACCCACCCTCCATAACCATCAATCATACCCCACTCCCCATGGGAACCACCGGTCTTATCCTATTCCTATACCAAGCACCGGTCATCCCACACTTTCTACGGCAACATTTCAGAATCCAACTGGTTCATTTAGGAAGACTACGTAAGTTCTGAGTATACTATGCGTGGTGATTTCTTTGTTTATTTGATTATTTAGTCTCATTTTAACTCATTCCAGTAACATATAAGCCCCATGAAGACAAAGACTCAATCTATCTTAATGCTGTTCCCATGACCTGTCCGGCACAATACCTGGCACACAGTGGAGTCGATAGTATTTGTTGAATGAATGATGTAAATGTAAGAAAGAAAGCATGCCCTAAAAGAAATCATTTCAAATGTGATTTGAGCTATTAACATATAAAATCAGTCTAAGTTAAAATTCTTTTCAATATTAAAAGGCATCTGCTTTTTAAAAAATACATGAAAATTGAAGTCTTTTATTTGAAATTATTTCTGAAAATTATCAGTTTCGCTGCTGTCTGATATGTCCAATTGCTATCCTTATTTCATGTTACATATACCAACCATTATGTCACAGAGTAATATCCCATAACACAGAAAATCAAACACGGTATGTGTCTCTTCTTGTTGGACCTCTTCACAAACACATCACTCAGAAAGTTTGTCCCAATGATAAGCTTCATGCAGACAACAGACATCTACCTTTTTTTTTTTTTACTAGTATTGCCATTACTAAATGCATTGCCTAGCACATGACGGTAAACGGTCTATAAACATTAGATAAATGTGTGAGTTATACATGCCCAGGCAGCCACTTCTGTCTGGATACCCTTCCCACTGTGGAAGACCCGAGACTTTCATTATTTAGGTTAAATCCAACTTCTTCCAACACAATCTCTCCTTTTCTTATTCTCTCATAAAAGGTGGTTTGTACTTGGTCCGTTAGATTGGGAGCTCCTAGATGACAGCATGTTCCCATTTTTAAAGTTGTATTTACCTCCCGCTACTAAATACTGTGCTTTGAATGTAAAAGGGGCTTAATAATAACTACAGCTTGCTTTTTTAAAGACTGATCTTAAGTGTTGGGCCTTGAACTATTTGAAAAACCTCAGTGATGAATTTATTTAATCCTCCCCACAGCCCTATGAGGTAATTAATATCTGATCCCATTTTACAGATGAGGAAACTGAAGCCCAGAGATGCACAGATAATAACTGGCTGAGATTCAAAACCACACGTTCTAGCTCCCAAGTCTATCCTCCTTAACCAAGAGAAAACAAAAGTCTACCTCTACAAGGCCAACTGGACAGCCATAGGCCAGTCAGAGCTGCAGGTTAAGCAACCCTCATGCCCGCCAGCCATAATAAGAACATACAAAGAGATGAAGCAGTAACAAATACCACGTGTCTTAGATAACAATCAAGGAAAGGAATCTATGTCTTACGACATTGGAGGGGTGCTTCTGGGGGCCCCAAGAAGAAGATGCTATAAAGTTATGAAATATTTCCATTCAACATTTCCTGTCTTCATTCTTCTGATATGGGTACACATTCGTGCATGATGGGATTTTTGTTACACTCATCATTACACAGTGCATTTTAGACTTTTCACTATTCTATCATTTGCATTCAATAGGAAATGTTCCTAATAACTCAACAAATAAGTGAATCGAAAGTGCTGTTGGATATACTCTTTTGTTGGATATACAGACTTTAGAATTAATCATGCATTATTGTCTTCTCTGTCAAATACGCTTTGCCATCTTTAAATGAAGGAAAATTGAATAGGTCAAAAGTTAGAATTGAGCCTGAACTGTAACCTAAATGGCTTCAACTTAAACACTCTTGTGTCTATCATGTCCTCAAATAGCACGAAAATACAAGTGTGCTGCTTTTAAATCCTTTCATTTCAAGTATTACAGAGACACATAATGATGGAAGTTACTTACGCTTCAGAGATCCCAGAATATTCTGGGTAAGCAAGGTGCACTATGTTGATTACAAAGAGACTTTGGCAAGCGCATGTTGATCATTCATGTTTATATTTATTTTTGACTGATCCCAAAAATTGTGTCACATAGTGATTTATAATGGGATAATAACATCTGCTTTCTAGGTGTGTTTTGAGGATTTAAGAAGATGGGAAGCATTTTACGTGACTTAAATCATGTGTGCAGCAGGCTGACATGAAGGGTAGAGTCAGGGGACTGACGCGTGAGCCTTGCCTGCCCCGGACTCCTCACTTCAGCAGCTGTCATTCTGAGATTTGGAGACACCAGAGTTTCTACATGGCTCCCTCTCAAATGACAAGAGCCTACTTGTGTTATAATCTTACACTGAGCAATCTTTTGGGAAGGCAATTTTTTAATATCTATGAAAATCAAGATGTAGATCCCTTCTAACCAAACAAGTAATTTATGCTCTCAATCTATTCACCCTGTACCCAAAAACGTAGGCATGGACTCGTGTGTAACAGCAGCCAAATGTCCAGCAATAACAGATGGGTTAAGTAAAGTATATGGCACATCCAAAGTACAGATGACTACACAGCCATGGAAAGATCATATGGTTAATGTGGAACCAAACTAAATGGATGAGTGAAACGAGTGGGACACCATACAGTACGGACAGGACGCCTCGCAGGTGTTTTTAAAGTAAGGAGAGGCTCGCATGTAACTCACCGTCTCAGAAAGTATTCCCGAGAATGCGGGGGGAGCGGCCGCCAGTGGGAAGCAGACCTGGAGACTGGGATCTGAGGGAAGAAGAGACCTATTGGCACTATATTCCCTTTTGCAGTGTTCGAATTATTTTTACTGCATCGAAGTATTACATTCGCAATTTAAAAACTAGACAGGTTTTTTTTTTCCTGCAAGGTTAAGATCAACATTCACCAACTCAGCAGTATAACTGGTGGCCACTCCTTGCCTCCAGGCATTTATTCCAGATGAGTATAACGTTGAGCCATAGGAGACAGACTGGGGAGCCCAAGGACAAGACACACACACACACACATGCACACACAAGCACACATACACTTCAAGGTTTGTGCAAAATCCCTTCACAAGGCTGCTTGCTGACCTGAGCAACCATATTTTGGAGGTTAAGCATGTCTACCTGGAAGGGAAGTTAAAAACAAGTAAGGCAGGAAGATTTCTCTGAAACAACCTAGTGAAGAATATAGTTTGGACAGGTTGGAGCTTCTATTACCACTCAAAACGCTGTCTAGAGTGTAGGCCAAGCCAAATAACAAAATTTGTGTAGCTAGAATATTAAATTTTTAATACTATGCATTGTGGTTATGTTTCATCTCATAGACCTCAGTGTAAAACACTTAAGAAAAACGTCCGTATTTTAAAACATAAGCGTGTTGCGTAACCTAAGTCTCCAATTATGCAAGAAAAAATTATTAAATGAAAAATATAATTACATGTTTAAAATGTTACTGATAGCTCACACTAACAAAACAAACTGTGAATATACTTTTTAGCATATGATTCAGGCACCAGTTTTCTAGATTTAATGTCCTTGAGGAATATCAGATGTCCTCAAGATTTGGAATTTGATGTAACTGAGAGATATAGGGAGGAACTTTGTAGCCAGATAATTCTCCATTGGCTCCATACCTAAAGAGAATCAAAGGCATGCGTTATGCCAGCTAAGGTTAGCAATAATTTATGCTGAATAAATTATCTGCAGTTTAGCTTCTTGCAGCCAGGGGCACAAAAGAAGTTATGCAATGCAAAAGGCTATGCGGACCAGTGTGTCCTAGCATGCTGGGACAAACCAGGCTGGGACTGTACAATTTGATCCCAAGCCCAGTTTGCTAATGACTTGGTGCAAAGCCAGGTCTCTTGCTCAGCTGTGAGCAGAAGCACCTTCTCATTCTCCACCCACTCACCTTGCTTAACCTACCTGCACCTTGCACGACCTGCAATTGCGAAGGGCAGAAAGCACACCTTAGAATGAAATGGAATAATAATGCACCATTTAGACGCGAAAAATAAATACACACCTGGACGCGTGTTCAAAAAGATGCTGCTGATACAGGTGACAAAATGTAATTAATTCTCTAAACTAGAATGGATTCCAAATCTAGGGGCTGTCTGTAAATGCTGAGACAAAATTTTAAGATAGAAGTGGCAGGCAGCACGAGAACAGTTCCAGAAAGATTTGCCACAAGAATCTCCTTCCGGGATCTGAAGTTCCATGGAGACTGTGAGAAGGTGGGTCTGGCTCACTGTCCTTGTCATTTAAGAAAGCTCAGTGCACATACTCCTTCTCATGACTGAGTCACACGAGGGAGAGACACTTTTAGGACTAACACAAGCTTAAACTGTCTAAAAGGCAAATGCATTAGTATGTTCAGTCACCTTGGAGCTAATGACTAGACTCTTTAGCGCACAGGGGATCATTATTCCAGCATATCATCAGTGAACTTTCCAGAAAAGCTAATTAAAGTATCCATTAAAATGCTTACCAGAAAGTGAGGGTTTATCACAGAATCTTATTCGCATTTGAAGAATTTGCAAGATTTTCGCCTCGCCTGCTCTCACCACCTTTCATTTCCTTTCCTGTGATCTCTAAAGATGAACAAAATTAATTAGGAAGATTCTTATTTTCCTTTTATCATAATTTAGGTATCTCATTATTTTCCTTCTTCTCTAATACTGTTTGCTATCGAATTGACGTGGTAACCTAAAAGAATTAGAGGCTGACAAATTCCATTCAGGTAGTCCTGTCAAAGCTGCAGCAGGCCACACCTTCTCGGAAAATTCCTTGGGGTCTAAAGCCCTGTTTGCTTCTTCCACATCAGAAGTTGTTCTCAGATCATTTTTCAGTCTTTCAATGTCTCTCAGTTGGTGTCCTCCAAAGTGGGGTATACACAAGGTGGGGACTGTGTTAATCCAGGTAGAGTGCCGGAAGAAAATACGGTAATTTATATTTTTGTATATTTCTTACAATAAATAAAAACCTATTAGGACAGCTGTATTTATATGTCGTTTATAAGTAACAATAAGTAGAGGAATGTGGGCTTGAAAAGATTTTACACATGAGGTAAGCAGTCAAAAGCGGCCCCTGGGCTTGCCTGGAAAACCAGAGCATTTGTTTAGGACCATCTGTCACGTGTGTCAACAACCAGCATGGAGTACCTACTGTGTGCACACCATACCTCCTGAAATCGCCCAAGAAACCGACACCATGTCTGATGAGTTCTGTAAAAATTCAGAGTCATCTGCAATCTGACCTTGCTCATCTCATATTCAGAAATCATAAGGGATGAGCGAGTGAAATTGCTAAACAGGCCCAGAGCGAGTCTCCCCTGAACTAGGAAAACGACAGAAAACGTCAAACTAACCTCTAAGTTCTATTCGCTGAATGCACAGATCCACAGCCCATCCTCCCTCTGGCCCCCGAGAGTAAGGTTTGAATGTGCGCCATCTTTTTTTGAAGTAATTCCCTTAGATATTTTTTTTTTAGTTATCAAATAGTATGTGGCTATCATAGAAATAAAGATAAAAAGAAAAAAAAAAGTTGTAATGGTATTTTCGTTTTCCATAATACAAACTCTAGAGTCAAGGATCTACTGAGAAAAATGTACCGTGGACATCATCATAATTATTACTATGCTTGCCCGGCCTCTGCGAGCCAATGGCTGGGAAAGAAGAAGCAGGGGGAGTCCGCTTCCCCACTGCAGGTTCCCAGCATCCAGCTCATTGTGCACTGGTTGGGGGAAAAACTGGGGTGGCCCCACAGGATGAAGCCCATCTCCTCTTTGTAAAAACACGATAGTTAAGAAATTAGAAACAGGAGAATTAGACAAGTCAAATAGCAGTCTGAGAGTCACTTGCCTCATCCATTCCTTGAACAAACATTTATCGGGCCCGCCTCTGGGCCAGGCCCCATGCCAGGCACAAGGAGCACAAAAATGAACCCAGTGATGACCTCATGGGAGAAACAAGGAGATGACTCAAATATGGGGTGTGACAGTCAACGTGCTAAACCATGCTCCGCATGCTAGCAGAGCTCAGAGGCAGGTAGGTGCCTAATAGCCAGGAAGCCTTCCTGGAGGTGGTGGCTTCTGGGCGAGTTGAACAGACATATTAGTAGTTTCCTCTGGGAAGAAGAGTGAGAAAGTGGAATTAAAAAAAAAGATCTGCAATGTGTTCATTCCTTAAAAAGAAAGACAGAAAGACAGCAATTAATGGTTGTTAATTCAAGATGGTGGAACATAGGTGCTTGATACCTTTTTTTTTTTTTTTTTGTAATGTTAAATTTAATTTCTTAGGGCAGGGGGAATGGGAGGTAAGTGGGATTTAGCCTAGCAATGAGCGAGTTGTCCTGGGAAAGGCAGTATGAGCAAAGGTACAGGCAGGAGAACACGGGAGGTTCTGCAAAATAATATGACCATTCCTGCCCTGCCTGCCTCAGGAGGATGATACACAAATCGGGTTTAAAAAAAAGAGAATATGAAAATATTTTGCAAAACATACAGCTCTGTTGTGAGGTTTCTTTTAACTCTTTAATAAGATGGCATTTTCATTTCCTTTTTACTTATTTATATTTATTTTATCATATAATTAATATATGACGATTATTTCATGTAAGCCAAATTACTTTCCACCATCAGTGTTGAAACCCAGGAGATATTAATGGTTACAGCTTGTCTTAATACTCCAGGGCTGAAAGAGACAGGCACTGTCTGTCACACAGTGGTAAACTTTTAGGGACCAATAAGGCATCAGACATCAAATTCAACATCAATGAATAACCCCTGACGAGCACATTTCTATGTCAGTTATCTCACAAAAGACCCTGGTGACTTACTACAATGACAAAATCTTTCTGAATACTAAAAGTATTTCCTTTTCCCTTAATCTTTGCATTCACTATACTACCAACTATTAATGGAAAATTGATTTCGATATTTCTGATGCTTAGTCTATCTTATCTGCGGAGAAGTCAAAGGGAATCCCTACAGATACAGACGGAGGAAACCATTCTTTACACATTTCTGTATATGATTTGGAAAGCCTGAGGAAACGGACAAATCACAAGAAAAAGAAATTTGCGTCCTGCAGAGTAAACTCAGTACCTGGAAATTTCACTGCAGGAAGTTGAAATTGACAGATAGAAACTAGACCGGTTTCATAATATCACTTCACAAACTCACAGCGAAAAACTGTTCTGAAAGTCTAGCTTTTTTCCTCACAAATATCGTAAAATGACAGAAGTGAAGGGGCATTAAAAGGTCATCTTCCCTGCCTCCTGCCTTGGGCAAAGGAACATTTCACCAGACAAGATAAGTGACTGCATGCACTGTTTTGTGTTGCGCTCTTTAAATGTCCAGCAATATTTATGTTTCTCTTCGTGACTTGATCAGTGTTCAATCAGCCTTTGAGTCATAGAACTTTTAACTGGACTCCTGGTAGTTTAGATTGATTTTCTTTTGTTTGCTTCTCTATAAACAATAAATTGATGATGGGTATTATTAGAATATCATTTGATATATTCAAAAAGAGCCTTCTATTTCCAGCAGTACAGTAAAGTAGATACTATTTGCTATCAACAACTAAAAATGCTTCGTAAAACCTAAAATCTCTCTTTTAGCCTGCATCGATGAGCTAATAAGAAAGTAAGCAAAACCCAGAAGCCAAAATCCAAACAAAAGCCAGACTTTGAATGATAGCAGGGCCCCAAAGCTGCCTCTCACCTGATGTCATTCACCAAACCAGGTCAACTTAAACTTGGTCTTCAAGGCTTCAAGGAGCACAAGGAAGAGCAGACAAAGCCAAAGATGGAACATGACATAGGAGATACACACTCCACCCCGCATATAGATACAACACCAGAGGGCTATATTCTCAAGAACAGTAAGCCAAAAATAAGTCCTCTACTCTCCAGGAGACCATGAGGAAGATCATGTCTTGAACCTTGAAGCTGAAAATAAAATTTGCTCTGGTAATTTGTAACCAAAAGAAGCCCCCACCCCCACTCCACTCAGGTAAGCTTGTATTTTGAAAATATATTACCTGGTCTTCTGGAAAACCAAGACTTTTATTCTAAAAGAATCCCAGGTTGGTCATGCACACACCCCCTCAAGCATCTAGCTAAGGAAATATGAATCATCGCTGAAAGACACCAACTTCAACACAGATCTGATAAAGTTCCCATGGATATGGACCTAGAACACACGGACGACACAGGCGAACCACCGAAAACTGAAGGAAACAAGGCACCCTGATTTCGGACTGAGCGGACAGTGAGTTTCTAAAAGAATGCAGAAAAGGAAGGGAATGTCATGAGTTACTAAGCATTTGTTGCCTTACAAATTACCACATGACCATTTTCCAGGAGAAACCAGTTTTACTACCATTAAATCACAGAGTGATACGTAAAGGAGCAGTCGTTTGCCTGTTTGGCAAGGTCTTCCCTAACAGTTTTCATGCTGCGCATTCACACACATTCATCGTGCGCTTGCCAAAAAGGGAGGGACCAGGCAGATGTGGAAAACACGTGATCAGTTATCTCCGACAGCTCATAATCTAGTAGGAAAAATACAAGGGACAGGAGTTAATAGTTCCTTGTTTTTCATTTGCTGAGTTTTTTGAATGTCTAGCAATTTTTTTCATTTCATCAGATCTAAAAATTAAATCGTGTCAATATTATTTACCAAAAACTTAAAATTACCATATAAGCTATCATTTCTTTTTTTTTTTTTTAACGACCTTCCACCCAGAGCCTTCTGTCCTCCTGCATGATACGTTCCTGGAAATATAAGCCTGTAGTAAAATTATAAGGCAAAGCGAAGGAATGTTAACCACGAAAGCATATTGTTTATATTTGAAAGAAGGGGAA